>NC_134791.1:35263862-35288862 GCF_046742065.1 Oratosquilla oratoria | reverse complement strand
ACACATATTTCATCACATAAAATATATACACATAGATATACAAGTGTACATAAACACATTACATACATTACATGCACAAAGAAGATATATACACATATATACATACATCCATATATACATTTCATCACATAAAATACATACACAGATACACAAGTGTACATAAACACATTACATACATAAAGAAGATATGCAGATACACGTATAGACATGCACCCATACATATATTTCACATAGAGTACATACATTCACATAGACATATAAGCGCACAAAAATACGTTACATACATTACGAAGATGAAGAAGATATACCCATACAGACACATACATGCATCCATATATATATATTTCGTCACATAAAGTACATACAAACATAGATACATCAGCGTACATAAATACATCACATACATAGCATATAGACTGAAGGTATATGCATACACATACAAACATACATGCATACGTACACAGATAAAGTTATGGGTGGGAAAGTTATGGAAATTGTCATTTGGTTAAGACAGACAAGCCACAATATCTTGAGCGTGTGTGTGTGTATTCACCTTGGTCTTTGGATCAGGTGTTGGACTCGTGATCGACAGCTATTTCCCTCCCGGAAGAGAGCTCTGAGCTCGTATGACCGATCTATGGGTAATGCTATGACCTTACACACACACACACACACACAACTCCCCCCCACGAGAGTCAGAGTAACGACCCGAAGCGCAGCGATACCGAAATAATTTCGGCCCTGAGCAGGATTCGAACCAGGTACTGCGAGCACCACCGTGCTGGCAGTCCAGCGCTCTACCAACCACGCCACCGAGTCGTGTAAGTTTGTGCGTGTGCGTGCATGAGTACACGCGTATGCTCCATTGAATACTTATTTACTGATGAATTTAATTAAATAGGTAAATGAAGAAATAAATAAGTAAATAGAGAAATAAATCAATATATAAATAAACAAATAAATTAATAAAAATAATGAGAAAGTAAAGAACAAAATTATGTTGAATGAAATAACTGAGTTCTGTATGTTTTAGAACGTTAGAAATAATAAGAAAAATACAATTGTCAATAAAGGGTGAAAAATGGTAACTGGCAACTTTCGTGGCAATTGGTGAAGATAATCAACACAAAATAAAAATGCAGACAAAACATGAAAAATAGAGTTCTAAAAATAAGCTATGTTTAAGAATATATGTAAAATTAGTAAAAATACATGTCAAAAAATTGTGGAAAATAAGAAATGACAACGAGCAACTTTAGCGGTAATTGGTGAAGGTAACAAATTAAATGAAAAAAATAAATAAGAATAGAGCTAAACAAATAGAAATATAGTTAATATATTTCCGAACATACAAAAAAAAAAAAAATCAAACAGGATACGTAAGTTTCAAAAAGGGGGATGATAAATGACAACTTGCATTTTTAGTGTTAACGAACACACATGACACCTTGGCTGCATTTATGAGTCGTCACA
The DNA here is from genome assembly GCF_046742065.1 of Oratosquilla oratoria. Taxonomy (NCBI): domain Eukaryota; kingdom Metazoa; phylum Arthropoda; class Malacostraca; order Stomatopoda; family Squillidae; genus Oratosquilla; species Oratosquilla oratoria. The sequence goes on along the minus strand of NC_134791.1, from coordinate 35,287,389 downwards.
ATGTACCGACATGTTTACGACACAGCAATGTGCCCAGTATACACGTTTCAAGCTCGTTCGCTTAACATTGTCAACAAGCTCTTAAAACACCAGATGACATAAAAAACCTTTGACTTTTTAGCATGTCAAGCATAAACACTTGTATACCAACACCTCCATAGTTACATCTTCAATTTTTTCTTCATCAAATCTTCAAGAAATTACCATTTCTAAGTTAAAACCAAAATGATTCCGAGAGCTTGAAAAGCCACGATTAATACCAACGTTCTCATTAGTTAAGAAGTCTGAATAATTACATAACTAAACCGCAAAACCTTTGTTTCACTTCTCGATACACTTCTTGCATCCACGAAAAAATCCGTCATCCCTTTCCATATTCCCTCCTGTTTGTAAACTTGAGTGAATTGTGGAAACCATTTCCACTTCGTCACCGTTTCCATTAGTTAAGAAGTCTGAATAATTATTACATAACTAAACCGCAAAACCTTTGTTTCGTTTCTCGATACACAAATTGAACCCTTGCATCCACGAAGAAATCCGTCACTCCTTTCCATATTCCGTCCTGTTTGTAAACTCGAGTGAACTGTGGAAACCATTTCCACTTCGTCTGTGTTTACAAAGCCGCATCGAAACGGTTCAACACGACAGAATTTGAAATAGACAACTTCTTTTTGCCCTTTTGAAATCTTTGTAACAACCACAAAAAAAAAGGCCGGTGTGTTTACTCACATTATTCATCTATACCTATAGGCATACACATAAACACACACGCACGCACACACACACGCGCACAGACACAGACACAGACACACACACACACACACACACATTGTATATATATATATATATACTTACATACGTATTTGGACATATCTGAATACATATATCTACATACATAGATGTATACATATGCATTACATACATTACATTATATACAATATATATATATATATATATATATATATATATACATATATATATCATATACATGCAATCTGCACATACATACATATACATGCATACATATACCTAGGCTTCTTAATCCAACACTCACCAACAGCCATTTGTGAGGACGTTTGGGCCCAGGACATAAACCCATTTTTGGAATTGGTGGTATTTTATGTCCTGGGCCAATTCCCGAATTGGATCTATGTCCATACATGTTTATATGTATATATATATATATATATATATATATATATATATAATATATATATATATATATATATATTATATGTGTGTGTGTGTGTGTGTGTGTGTGTGTGTGTACATATATATATATATATACATATATATATATATACCGTACATATATACTTAGAATACATACATACATACATATATATATATATATATATGTATATATATATAATATATGTATGTACACACACACACACACACACACACACATATATATATATAATATATATATATATATATGTGTGTGTGTGTGTGTGTGTGTGTGTGTAAATATATACATATGTATATATGTACATATTTATATACATATTTATATACATACATGTGTATTATTATATATATATATATATATACATGCATATACGTATGTTTATATGTATCTATTCATGTATGTATATATGTGTTTATGAATGTATGCATGCATGCATTCATAAATGTACGTCCGTCCGACGTTAGGTGTGCACGTATATATTTTCAAATTAATTCACAAATTTCCTACAAAATCTGTTTTACACAGAGCCTGACTATAATAGGTCGTTATACCTGTGCTCTTACATCATCGTGAAGGGACCAATTACGAAGAATAAAGCCTTTTATTCTAATAGCAACTGATGTATATACCTCCCCATCATCAAACACTTCAAACTGAAAATGGATGGTTTTAGGCCCAGAGTGATTTAATTTCAGTTAAGAACGCATAATTTGGCTCTTATTTAATCAACATAATGTTGCAATCATTCCGAGCTTTTACGAGCTGTGATGTTGGGAGGCATTAGCGGTAATTTCTTTGCCTCCTTCCCTTTGGCTCAAACGTGATCTACATTTTATGCCTTCCTGTTTCATAGTGGCTCGTTCGTAATTATACTCCCCGACTTTCAACTCCCAATTCCCACCTCCCACTTCCCACCCTTAACCACTTCTTCCATCTACTCTTTCGTGCATATCCATTCCTCTTACCCTCGTCTTCCTCTTCCTCTTTTATTCAGCTCTTTCCCATTTTTTTCTGTATCCACTCAAATCTTCTTCACTATTTTCTCTTACATTTCTCTTCTTTATCCTCTTTCTTTCACATCTGTTTCTCGTTCTTTTGTTATCTTCTTTTATTCACTCAAGTCTTCAAGTCTGTCCAATCTTCTTGTGAATTTTTTTTTTGTACATCTTCTCCTTCATTCCTCTTCTTTTTTCCTAGTTTTCCTCCAGATTCCATCTTCCTAGTTTACTCCTTTTCATCTCTTAGCCATTTTCCAATTTCTCTTCTTCTCACTACTCCCCTCTAACATTCGATTACTTTCGTCTATCTCTTCCTTTTACCAAAGTCTCTTCATATTCTATCCCCTCGTTTTCTCGAAATATTTTATTTTATTTCACCTCGTCGTCTATATATTTTCTATAATCATCTTCACCACATCTCTCTCCATCCACGTAGCAACAAATCTATCATCATTCTTTGTCGTAGATGGCTCAGCACATCTCGTTGTCACTTCGTTTTGCTGAATAAGGCCAACCAACTCCGTAGATCCTGATAGCGTTACGCTTCCTAATAACGCGGTAGACGTCTTCTATCTGTATATCCGTGGAAGATATCTTCCTTCTCTATGTTCTAGCGCCGGTCTGATCCCCCTAAATTACTTCCTGATCTTTCCCGAATAATTCCCAATAATTGTGGTATCAAACCAATTCTTTTACGTACTCCTTCTTCTCTTCCCTTTTTCATCAATGTCGCCTGTAACCCCAGACGTCCCTTCCCATTTTCTCTTAATCGGAAAACATTACTCGCTTCGTCAACCCATTCACCCCCAACAGTCTATCCACTCTTTACTTTCCTGAATTCACGAAATCATATATTTTTCCCCTTAAAGAATGGCTCCCAGCATTTTCTTTTTTCTTCTTCTTTGGAAGCATTTCCTTCTCTTACTCTTCGTCTTCGTCCCTGCCCATTTCCCAAATAGATTTGAAGCCCATGAGAATGCTTGAATCCAATCGACGTTTGACAATTCCCTCTAAATTCGGACAAACGGATTTTCAGTTCCTCAAGTGTTCATCAGTGATCCATCCAGTTCTTTTCTTGAAGAGCTCGAGACTCGATGGCCTACACAACGAAGAATTGGTTGGGTCTCCAAAGACGTGGAAGAGGTCTGATGGAGTCTGCATACACGGAGACTGCGCACATGCAAACACTCTCAATTCAATTCTTCTCTTGCTTCTTTCTCACCGTTTTTGTCAACGGCACGGTAGCACAAACACACGCACGCACATACACGCACACACAATTAGGTAAATACATACATATACACACACAATAAGGTAAATACATACGCATACATACACACGCGCACACAAAACACACACACACACACACAATGTATTATATATGATAAATCTGATTACGAAAATATACTTCATCCTGGTGGATTATTTGCAAGAAGTGAAAATGTTAGCATGACATTTTTTTTTTACACAACGCCGATAAAAAAAAAATCCAGTTTCAAAAGTTAATCGTACTGTTCTGCTCTTAAAGTGAGTATGATGTAATGTCTCTTCATAACCCGAAAGTGGGTCATAACAATGACTAACGTATGATAATGGGCGTGACGTCACAGCCTCAGAGCTGTTGCTAGATAACGTCTTCATCATTTTACAGGACGTAGCTGTGAACCCTTAACGGCCCAGACAGATTCACAAGTACGGTTTCAATCTAAATATTATTGGGAGTTAGTGAATGTCGTATCCCTCTTCATTCTCCTCTTCTCACTCCTCTTCCGCCTCCTCTTCTTCCTTCTCCAACCCCTCCTTCTTCTCCTCTTCTTCCTCCTCTTTCTCTTCTCCATTCTCTTCTTATTCCTTCTCTTCCCCATTTCCTTTTCTTCTTATTCCTCCTCTTTTCTCTCTTCCTTCTCCCCTTCTTCCTTATTTTCATTGTCTTCCCCGCGTCCTTCTCCTCTTCCTCTTCTCTTTTTTCCACCTCTTTCCCCATTTCTTTATCCTCTTCCCTCTCTTCCTTCTCCTCTTACCCCTCTTCTTCCCCTTTTTCCTTCTCTTGTGCATTCTTACCCACAAGGACAAAGTCACTAGTAATCCACTGATCTTCTCAATCTTCCTCTTCGTCATACCTTCCTTTCTCCTCGTCTTCTTCCTCCTTTTCTCATCATCAATATCACTGCTATATCCATAATCATAACTGTCATCAATCTCAATGACATTTTCATCACTACCATCATCATCATTATTGATAATCAGGATCAGAGGCTGCCATGTGTGTGTGGCCGTCAGGAATAGCTTTGAGCTCATTTGGTGCGCCCGCGATTCCAGCACTTTCTCTCAGTAACCCTTGAGCAAGATTTTCTTTTTCCAAGTCGACTTGAAACAGAATTCACCCGAGGTCATTTCTTTTGACTTTTTTTTGCTGCATTTTCGTTGAGTTTCCAAGGTCCAATTTTTTTTTTCTTCTTCTCAAGTCGTCTTTCGATTCGATGGTTTAGGTCTATAATTCTCGTAAGAATATTGGGGATTTCCTCCATACCAAATGCCTACAAAAATGTCTCTGGCTTTTTGATAGATATATGAGCGATTATGTCCTCATAGAAGACAAAGAAGAAGAGGAAGAAGAGGAACAAGAGGAAGAAGAGAAAGAAGAAAAAAGAAAAATATAAAGAAGAAGAAAAGAAGATAAACAAGAAGTAAAAGCAGAAAAAGAAGATAAAGAAAAAGAAGAAGAAGAAGAAGAATAAGAATAAGAAGAGCAAGGAGAAAAATAAAAAGATGATGAAGAAGGAGAAGAAGAAGAAGAGGGAGAAAAATAAAAAGATAAAGAAGAGGAAGAAGAAGAGGAAAAAGAAAAAAGATGAAAAAGAAGAAGAAAAAGATGAAGAAAAAGAAGAATAAAAAGATGAAGAAAAAGAAGAAAAAGATGAAGAAAAAGAAGATAAAGAAGAAGAAGAAGAAACAGAAGTTTACGCCAGGAGGCTCGTAGGTTCACTCGAAGCCGTCACCTTTGCCCTTTATGCTTTGGGAACTGTTGGTGGGGGTCAGATAACTAACAGGCACCGCTGGAAATCGGAGGGAAGAGCCAGATTCGAACCCAAAACTAATCGAATGCGAGGCCAGCACGTTTCCGATTATGCCAATAGCGCACAATTCAAGCTAAAGTGTAGAAAAACACAGAAGTGCATTGGAACTTATGCGACGTAATTTTCTTTTTATTACTTCATTGGTTGAAAATGATGACGTTTACTCAAGCCACGAGAGTATACAGGCAACATGACGATATTGATGAAAAGTTCAAGAAATCTAATATCTCGAAGTAAAGCTAAAGACTCATCACGTTAACATAAACTGATCGCTTTTATTTTTGTGTTCCAGTTACTTTTACTTTTATCATTACTTACACTTCATCCTATACATTTACTTTCATTTCTACCATTAAATCTGACTTAACCTTTATATTTAACTACATGTTTACATCTAACTTCTCTAAAGCGTCACATAATTAGGGGAGGTATATTAACTGAAGCATACATAAGATATTTGTCGCTTTTATCGGTATCATAATCCAGTTTCAACAAGCTTAGACCTGATAAGAGAACAAACATGATCTAAGTTTGACATAAACTAGATAATCTCATTGTTGGAATAACCACGTTTCATCAACAAGCTAGATGCGGATTAGTAGTTGACAGGCTATTTGTTGACTGGGTCTCCTAGTTCCACTTCCTAATATTTTCTAATTTTATTTGTACTTTTATATATATTTTTTATATATTTTACTTACTTTTTTAAAAACATTTATACTATTGCCTTTCCGGAGTTCACTTTGTACCTTGGAAATGTAAAACAAACGAAAAAGGTATCATATGCCTTTTTCCAGTGGATTTCTGTGTATACAAGCTGAGCTGTGGTTGCTCTGCCAAGCTCCGAGAATGATTTTTCTATGACCGAGTCGGCACTGTGGAAAGTCTACGGTATGCATTTGCCAGTGTTCATTCATATTCAGGTCTCCCCCCCCTCCTCCTCCCCATATGAGTACTCGTTTGAATCAGTGTTATTGATAAGATATGTCAATAATCATGCCGACTGGAGTTTTTTCTGTACACGAGACAAAAAAATAAAAATAAACAAATAAAATTAAGTAAAATATAAATAAATATATATGTGAATAAATAAATATACAAATATTGATAAATAAATAGATAAATTAATAAATAAAATAATAAAGAGGTAAACAACAAACAAAAATGAATAAACGAATAAATAAATTAATAAAATCACAAAATAAATAAGTAGTAAATTTCAGTGACAATTCTATTCCTACCAGCAAACCATCATAACTGAAAAACAAAACAAAAAACAGAACTAGGAAAATGGTCCTAGCCTCCTTCCAGCGTAGCAGCTGCTAACAGTTGTAACTGGAACAGCAATAAAAGGCAATTTCTAATTGTCATGACACAAACACAAACACACAGACACACACAGCTTACTATGATAATTCGAGAGTAAGAGATCTCCATGAGAGTTGCGCCTTGACTGTATAGTACAAATAAACAAACATAATTTGATAAACACATACACACATTACATATATATATATATATATACATATATATATATATATATATATGTGTGTGTGTATGTGTGTGTGTGTGTGTGTGTGTGTGTGTGTGTGTGTGTGTGTGTGTGTATACGCGCGCGTGTGTGTGAAATGAACACATACTCATGATAATACGACCACATTTTCCCAATCACATGAAAATAATCGCAAACAATATGTTTCCACCTTCGTCAAATAAAACCTTCTGGAACATAATTCTCATTCTACTTTTTTTATTATAAAAATAAAAGATGAATCACGTTATTGGGGCTCAGAAATCATAAATCAAATGTATACTCTCCTCTGTTTTGATAAATATTTAATAAAGCAAATATTAAATCTCAAAGTGTAACTTTTAACAATTATTTTCTAAATTTTTAGTTCGTTTATTGTAATAAGAATTATAAGCATTATTATTATTATTATTATTATTATATCATCATCATCGTCATCATCAACATCATTATCATCATCATTATCTTTATTCTTTACCAGGTTCTTCCACAGAACTAAGACTGGATGAAATGAACTATCATTACCTTGAAATTAATCTGTGAGGGTCTTATCCTTATCTTTGTTTTCTTTTGCTCAATCCTTTTGATTACAAAACGATATAACTTTCAGCTTTTGAAGACACTTTTACTTAAGTTAACTAAACCAGAATCGGTGTCAGATTTTACTATGTGGAGCGCAATATCAGGTTCAAGTGACTGTTTTCAGTAAGAAAGAAGCAAGTGATATATTTCTGTCATCTGTTTTCTTGATTGTTATTAAACTTTTATCTTAAAGCCATTTGTGGTCGAGTCGGAGTGTTTTCCCTGCTATATTAGATCTCAGATAACCTTGAACAATTATCGTAATCTAAAGAAAAAAAAATAATGATTCATTTTTCATTACTTTCTTATTGTTAGGACATGCAGATTACCAGCGCTTACTCGTATACCTTTGTGGACTGCTTTGAACCTGAGACTGGTTGGGTTGATTGGACTATCACAAATTAAGAAAACTCGCTTGAAAAAAAAATCTTTGAAATATTGCACATATAGAACAGGGCTGGCCCAGTATTGCATCAAGAAGTCTATAACCACAACATTGCAAAGATGTTGACTGATGCTGAACCAAAGACGATGGGCAACAAAGAGGAATTAGCGTTGTAAACATAAAGCCGTTTCATTGAAATGACCTTGACTTGAACCATGAGACTGGCTGGGTTGATTTGACTAATCACAAGTTAAGAAAACTCACTTGAAAAAATTGAAATATTGCACATATAGAACAGGGCTGGCCCAGTACTGCATCAAGAAGTCTATAACCACAACATTGCAAAGATGTTGACTGATGCTGAACCAAAGACGATGGGCAGCAAAGAGGAATTAGCGTTGTAAACTCGAAGCCGTTTCAATGAAATGACCTTGACTAAGGCTAGGTCACCCATATCAAGCAAGAGCGAGCCAATAACACAGCACATATACAAGAACCAATGTATTACATGTATCTTGAGCTACAGTGGGTACCAAAAAGGGTCAATCAGCATCACAGAAGGAAAAATATATGTTGCAATGTTCCTAGACCGAAGATTTGAATAGACGTGCTTTATGTGTATACAAAATGTAGGCCTAAGCATGATTTATCAACATATATTTATATTAACAATTTAATGAATAACTAGTGTTTTTGTTGTGATACAGTACATAGGGGAGTATATGTTTTACTTGTTTTAATGTAAACATCAATATCATTTCGTAAGTAAAGTGGATATTGTATTGAACTCTTGAGCAGGTGGTGATGAGTTCGAATCCCGGGGCCCACTGCGGGTTTGTTGCGTTGGTTCTTGACGGCCCTAAATAGGCGGGGAGGCAAACCAACGTCGGCGAAAAAAAAAAAAAAACAGCGGCTTGCCGTAACTAACAGGGCTTTGCCCTAAACCAACGTCGGCAAAAAAAAAAAAAAAAAAAAAAAAAAAAAAAAAAAAAAAAAAAAAAAAAAAAAAAAAAAAAAAAAAAAAAAAAAAAAAAAAAAAAAAAAAAATAGCGGCTTGCGTAACTAACAGGGCTTTGCCCTACTAAGGGTTTCTCTCTTCCCACTCCCTGGGACAGCAATGGTGAGTTTAAGTAAACATCTTGTGAACGTCAATTATTCTCACGAATCGATATACGAGTATATGCTGTACAGGAACTACCAAGATTTTTTTGGGGGGGAAAGAATAGTAAGAAAAATGGTAATAAACACATAAAAGAAGCGAGACTGAATTTTTGTGAACATATGAAACGTGGAAATAAAAAAAAATGGAAAAAAGAAAAAGAGAGAAAACGATGAGAGTATAAAGGTAGAATCAGTGACATGTGGAAGGAAATTAAATAAAAATAATAAGAGAGCGCCAAACAAAATGGTGGGAAAAACGGTCTTCAAATTCAAATTCTTGAAAAAATAATATGAAACGTGGCACAAGGATCTTATGACTCAAGGAAATATAAAATAAATAATAGGAAAGGAGAACTTCTGTAGGATGGAGAAAAATGAAAGTATAAATATAAAAGTAGAAATAATAGAAAAATACAAAAAATAAAATAAAAATGTGACTTAAAAAACAAATGAAATGAAAAGTTGGAAAGAAAAATCACTGAACCAAGAAAAAAGAAGAAAAGTTTTGATTTTAAGTCAATAAGACAAGGCTGTGGAAAGAGATTGGGGATAGGTATAAAAAAAAATAAGGAGGAATTTGAAAGAATGTGGAGGATTTACTTTGGAAGATTGCTCAGTGCTAAAGATAAACAAAAGAGGGAATTGGCAGTGGTGAGGCTGGAGGGAATGTAGAGAGTGAGAGAGAGAGAGAGAGAGAGAGAGAGAGAGAGAGAGAGAGAGAGAGAGAGAGAGAGAGAGAGAGAGAGAGAGAGAAAGAGTTGATAGTGCGACCACTCTTTTCTGAGAAAAAAAGACAACATTGAAAAAATATTTGATTGGTAGTTGGCTAACATGGATAACGTTTGGTTGGGTGGGATTAAGTTAGGTTAGGTAAGCTAAGATTAGGTTGTGCAAGATTAGATTAGGTTAGATTAGATAATGCTAGGCGAGGTTAGGTAAGGTGAGGTTAGGTTAGGTAAAATAATGTTAGGTTAGGTGAGATTAGGTTAGATCTGGTTTGATTAATTTGGTAAAGTTAGCCTTAGTTAAGTTAGGTTAAGTTAGTTTCAATTATGATGTTAGGTTAGGTTAAGTCAGGTTAGGTTTGGTTACGTTACAGAGAAAATATTAGTAATAACGTATACCAAAATACTCTATTTTTTATCTCTACACATTTCCTCCAGTACCATTCATTTCAAAATAAAAGCTTACAGCTTGCTAACTGGTCAATATTTATCTTCCTTTATGTGCGTATGGATGATGAATTGACGCTGCCCGAATGTGTTTCTTCTTGTCTTCTTTAATTACTCGTGAGTGAATAAGGAGGGAGGGTCGCCATGTAAATGAAGAGGTGGGGGTAACCCAGCCTCAGCTGTTGATATGATATGTCTTGCAATATTATTTCAGATTCATTCATTGGCCGGAAGACAGGGATGTTTTTTCTTTTATCCACATTAACTAAGATGTAAGGGAAAACAAATAGTTGTTGGAAGTGTGAGGGAAGGGGATGCGTGTATGCTTTGCCTGGATACCTCCCTTATAAGGAGTGAAAGGTCTTTTAGTAGGTAGACAAATAGATTGATAGATTGGTAGATATAGTGTACTTAGGTGCATAATGGTCGTCTGTACCCAGTACACCACATTCCACATAGTCACGATACCGAAGTTGTATAAAACACAGACGAACATTTATCAATGTCCAGATACTACAAACTCATATAAATCTAACCAAACTCCGAGGTCTCATACAAAGTTCTAAAGAGAAGTTCTAGGTAAGTTTTGACTTCAGTGATGTCTCGACTTAATGTCTTCAAAATCCCGTGACGTAATAATCATAGATAGGCAACAGTTAGTTTTAGGATAACTAGTATTGAAGTTCCACCGTATATTTGGGTCCTCCATGTAACACAGTATTCTAGGAAAACAATATTTGTCAAGTACCCAAACAATGATTCTAGTTTTTCACTTATCAAAAGAGATCAAACATCTCCCTAATCTCCAACATATGCCCCTCCCTCATTCTCCTTCAAGTAGTTATCTGTCTTCACCCATCTAATTTCGCGTGAGTGAAGGGTCGCTATATAAATGAAACAGTGGGAATAAACTATGGAGATGCTGCGTTTCACTACATTGATTCTGACCCAGGCAGTGGGCGGAGATTAGGGATGACCTTTCATCCACAAGGAGCTACAGTAAGATAAAGGCTACCTCCTTTATAAGAGGGAAGAAGTCTTTTAGTATATAAATAAATCATATATACAATTATATCCTTTCAACACCACCACCATTCATTATAGATCAGATATCATGTGATGTACCCTAAGTGGACAGCTAATCATTATAAGGAATCACACCTGAAGTGAATCGCGAGTGACAGCAACGTCATACAAATAATCTTTACGGTCATCGCCGCGGTGTGACAACCGGAAAGATTATTCATAAGGAATTATACTGTCCATATAATCAAAAGTGCTGCTAAACAGGAGTTCATAAAAACAACAACAGCAGTCCATAACAATAAGAACAACACAGGGATTTATATGTATATAAATATCTTCAGTGACCTCCTTTGGTCTTGGTTTTACCATAAGAAAATGTAACTTGCAAGGCAAAGGAAATAATTTTGGAGAAAAGTAGAAGGGAAAAAACAGAAAAACGATTAAAATGTGAAAAAGAAAAACAATAAAAACAAGAGATAAAGTGATAAAGTTCGTGATGAGTGACATGTTCATGAATGATCATATTCACATAAGAAGGGTGAGTAATGAATGAACCACTGTATCTAAAACACATAATAATACCTCTAGAAATACATTGACCAGCAGGGTAGATAGACAGATAGAGAGATAGAGATAGATAGATAGATAGATAGAGAGAGAGAGAGAGAGAGAGAGAGTGAGAGGAGGGGGCAGGCCCCAGGTCTTCTGTTGCAAAGGTCACATGAACGAGTTATGTAACAGTTATAGGGTAGAGTTGCATCAGTATCTATGAATTAGTAGCTACATTGTTAATTTTATGAACAGGAGACATACATAAAGCACCTGTGTGTGTGTGTGTGTGTGTGTGTGTGTGTGTGTGTGTGTGTGTGTGTGTGTGTGTGTGTGTGTGTGTGTGTGTGTGTGTGTGTGTGTGTGTGTGCGTGTGTGTGTGTGTGCGTGTTTGTGATACCAACACGATCTGCAGCTAAGTACTGCAATATTGCAAGATTTATTACTTCATTTGTCCATTTTTCTTCTTGAAATTCGTTGCAGTGTTATTGTAAGCGCCAAGATTAATTTGTAACAGAATTATATAAACATTTTGATGGAATCATCGTCTTTATATTTTATTTCTTTTGTTTATCTGATACAATATCACGGGGAAAGATGTGCACCTTGTTTGTGCATGTTATGCATCTTCATTAGCATATTGGCGATATGTTAGTTTACATATGTTACAGGTTCTACAACTGGTTAGTTCACAAAACATTATATTTGCAGTTTCAAGATTTCAAGTTATCATGTAACATTTGGCCTCTGGGCATTTGGGCTACGGACATTTGTGCTATGAATATTTGTGCTACGAATATTTAATTTATGGATATTTTGGCAAATGATATTTGGGCTTCGGACATTTGGGCTACGGACTTGCAGTTTCAAAATTTCAAGTTATCATGTAACATTTGAGCTGTGGGCATTTGGGCTACGGACATTTGTGCTACGGATATTTGTGCTACGGATATTTAGTCTATGGATATCTTGGCTACGGACATTTGGGCTCCGGACTTGCAGTTTCAAGATTTCAAGTTATCATGTGATATTTGGGCTGTGGGTATTTGGGCTACGGATATTTTCGCTATGGATATTTGTGCTACGGATATTTAGTCTATGGATATTTGGGCTAAGGATATTTGGGTTTCGGACATTTAGGCTCCGGACTTGCGGTTTCAAGATTTCAAGTTTTCATGTAATATTAGGGCTGTGGGCATTTGGGCTACGGACATTTGTGCTATGGATATTTGTGCTATGGATATTTGGGCTAAGAATATTTGGGCTACGGACATGCAGTTTCAAGATTTCAAGTTACCATGTAATTATTTGGGTTGTGGGCATTTGGGCTACGGACATTTGTGCAATGGATATTTGTGTTACGGATATTTGGTCTATGGATATTTGGGGTATGAACCTTTGGGCTACGGACACTTGCGCTACGGACATGTGGACAACGGACATTTATGCTACTAAAATTTGGGCTACGGATATTTGGGCTATGTATATTTAGACTAGGGACATTTAGGCACGGGAAATTTAGGCTAGGGATACTTGGGCTAGGGACATTAGGCCACGAATATTTGGGTTGTGGATATCTGGGCTATGGACATTTAGAATAGGGACATTTAGGCTAGAAACATTTAGGCTAGGGATATTTGGGCCAAGGATATTTAGGCTAAGGACATTAAACAATGAACATTTGGGCCACGGACAACTCAGCCATAGAAGCTTGGGCTATGGTCATTTCGGCTACACAGGCTACAGCGTGTTCCGTCGCGTTTCTTCATTCAATCTAGAAGTAACCTAGTCGAGAGAAGCCCAATTTATGGTAAATGACCATACGCTTAGTCATTTCCTTGAATAATAAAACACACACACACACACACACACACACACACACACACACACACACACACACATATATATATATATATATATATATATATACATATATATATATAAATGAAAGACCGAAAGGAAGAAAAAAGGAAAGGAAGTGAGATGTAAGAAAAGAATTGAAAAAAGACAAAAGAAGAGGGAAAAAAAGAGATAAGAAATAAATGAAAGAAGCAACTAAAGAAAACTAAAAGGAAATTAAAAGAAAAAAAAAGACAACAAAAAAAGAACTAGAGCTCAAAATCATCATAGCTAAGAGAACCTTCCTATTTTACACTCCGACGACGTAAGGAGTTCCCCCACGTACTCCTCCCCCCTCCTCCCCAAAATATATATATATATATATATATATATATATATATATATATATATATATATATATATATGTGTGTGTGTGTGTGTGTGTGTGTGGGAAAAGATCTCATGCAGACCTGCAACCCCTTGCTCAGCAAAGCATCATCTGACCACAGAATCCCAAAGTCTCTTCCAGAAGATCTTGAAGCAAGAAGAGGATCAAGACAGATGCTTCAATTTAGCTCACTCCGCGGTCCTGATTACGTGAAGCCAGATACAAATACAGAAGTCTTATCATTCGGAAGTTTCCATGATTATTAAGCTCGGTTTACTATGTCTCTTCTGCGCATGCGCAGGTCCTGTCTGGCGCAACGCATCTACTTTCACAGGCAGAATAACCTTAGAACCATCTATGTCCTTAGTAAAGAGAATTCTAGAATGAATTAAGATGGCCATTGCCGAGAAAGTAGTCAGAGTAGATACCATGTGAAGGAGTAACCTTTATCAAATTTATTTGGAAACATTTAAATAAGAGAACCGTTGTACACTTAATAAAGGTCCTATCCTCACATGGTGTCTACTCAGACCAGAATTCTAGATCCTTTATGTAAAAAAATAAAAAATAAATAAAATGTCTGAATCTTGGAAGAGCCGTGAGCAGTGCTAAGTCAGGTTTATCTAAGGAACCTTTTTTCATTAGATCCTTTGCGTTTGCCTCGTTCATCTTAGTCCCACGTCCTCTCTCTCTCTCTCTCCACTCTTTCTCTCCCCTTTCTCTCTCTCTCTCTCTCTCCTTCTCTCTCCCCTCTCTCTCTCTCTCTCTCTCTCTCTCTCTCTCTCTCCTTCTCTCTCCCCTCTCTCTCTCCCCTTTCTCTCTCTCTCTCTCTCTCTCTCCTTCTCTCTCCCCTCTCTCTCTCCTTCTCTCTCACCTCCCTTTCTCTCTCACCTCCCTTTCTCTCTCACCTCCCCTTCTCTCCCCCCTCTTTCTCTCTCTCTCCTTCCTTGTCTCTCCCTCCCTCTCTCTCCCTCTTCTCACTCTCCATCACCTTTGCCCTCTCGCCCACCCATTTTTCCACCACTTAATCTTCCTCGCTTCATTAAACCCTCCCCCCGGCTCCTACACCCTCCCTCCAATCTCCCTCCCCCGACCTCTGCTTCTTCCTTGTGTCAATCACCAGCAAAGGTTGTATTATTTCGTGTCTCCTCCATTGTTCCTTCCCTCGGATTCTGTGTCTCCTCCTACCTAGCAATCCGACACTGTCTCCACTGATTATCGTCGTTCTCCATCATCTTTTACCTCCTCTTCCTCCCTTCCTCCACCTCCATGGCGGATATCGTGTCCTCTCCTCTCCTCTCCTCTCTTCTTTCCTTTCCTCCTCTCTACTCTTCTCTTTTCTCTCGCTTTTCATCGCTCCTTCTCTTACTCTATTTCTGCCTCACATTCTTAATAGATTCACGTCTCTATTGAACTCTTCCTCCATATTCTCCTTCTCCTCTCCTCCTCACCCTCCCCTCTTCCTCCTTCCCTTTCATCCTCACGCTCCTCCTCTTCCCTTTTTTCATCTTCATCCTCACCCTCCTCTTCTTCCCTCTCTTCATCTTCATCCTCACCAGTCCTCCTCCTCCCTTCTTCCCTTTCATCCTCACCCTCCTCCTCTTCCCTCTCTTCATCTTGATCCTCACCCTCCTCCTCTTCCCTCTCTTTATCTTCATCTTCATCCTCACCCTCCTCCTCCCATCTTCTATTTCATCCTCCCCTACTCCTCTTTCTCTTTCCTCTCTTCATCTTCATCCTCACCCTCCTCCTCTTCCCTCTCTTCTTCTTCCTCCTCCTCCCCCCCTTTTCCCTTTCATCCTCCCCTACTCCTTCTCTTCCCTCTCTTCATCTTCCTCCTCACCCTCACCCTCCTCCTTCATATCTTTCATTTCATCTCCTCCTCTTCCCTTTCTTCATCTTAGTCCTCACCTTCAACCTCCTCCTCTTTACGTTCTTCCCTTTCATCCTCCCCTCCTCCTATTCCTTCTCTTCATCTTCATCTTCACCCTCCTCCTCCTTCTCTTCTTCCCCTTCATTCTCCCTTCCTCCTCCTCCTTCTCTTCTTCCCCTACATCCTCCCTTCCTCCTCCTCCTCCTCCTATTCTTCCTTCTCTTTATCTTCATCCTCCCACACCTACTCGCCCCTCTCTCCACCTTCATCCTCACCCTCCTCCTCGTCTTCCCCTTCTTCCCTTTCATCCTCATCTCTTCCTCCTCTTCATCTTCACTCTTACCCTCCTTCTCCCCTTCTTCCCCTTCATCCTCCTCTCCCCCACCTCCTTTCCCCCCCCCTCTTCATCTTCTTCCTCACCCTCCTCGTCCTCCTCCACTCCCATTAATTCCTTCCTCGACTGGAACCCGCCGTTGCCCTTCCTTGGTCCTGCTGTTTTCCATGACCCTTCACTAATTCCTTCATCCTCACCTAATCCTCGCCTGTTCCCTTTCCTCATTCTCTCCTCATTTTTTAGAGCTTTATCCTTAACCAACTCCTCCTACTCCTTGTCCTCCTCGTCCTCGTCCTCCTCTTCCTCCTCCTTCGCTTTATCGTCTTCGTGTCTTCCGTTCTCTGGCTTCTTGGGATTCATTCCTTCTGGAAGGTTCTGTCTTCTTCAGTACGTCAGAACCCATCGCATCTTCCATCACTTCTACTGAAAGCAAATGTACGCCTCACTTTCTTCACCCAGCATCCCCCCTTCTGCATAATCCATTGTTTTCTGTCATCCATTTAAATTTGTTTCTTCATTTCACAAGACGTCATCACAAATATTCATTCTTATTAATTTCCCGGCCTCTTCTCCCTCCTTTCCACCCCCGCATTCTTTGTACTATCTTCTCCTTCTTCTCCTCTTTCCTATTCCTTCTCTTTCTATTCCTGCCCCTTCTCTCGTTTTCCTCTTCCTCGTTTTTATCTTCTTTACTTATTTATTCTTTCCTCTCTTCTGCCACTTCTTCCTACATTTTTCTTATTTCCTTCTCTTCTTCTTACGTTTCCTCTCCTTTTTTTCTCTTCTTATTTCTTCTTTCCTCTTCCTTTTCACTTCATTTCTTTTCTTCTTTCTCTTTCCTTTACCTTCCTCTTCCTCCTCTTTTTACATGATTTCTTTCTTTCTTCCCGTCCCCTTCCTGTTCCCTCTCTTCCTTTCTCTAATTTACCTCTTCCTTCTTGTCCTTTCTGCGTTCTCTATTTCTTCGCCTCTTCTCCCTTTTTCCCTCTCTTCCACTTCCTTACCCTTCTCTCACCTACCTCTTCTTCCTCCTCTTTTATTATATTTTTCTTTACTTTTTCCTCCCGCTCCTCTCTCTTCCCTTTCTCTAACCTCACTATTCTCCCGTGTCCTCCTCCTCTTCCTTATCTTCCTCTTCCTCGTCCTACTCCTTTTTACCTTCCCCCATTTCTTTCTTCTTCCTCCCCCCCCCCTCCTGACCCTCCAGACCACTAATCAAGGGTGGCCTATTCAGGCTGCATCTTGCCAGCACCACCGAACTATGTACCCCCTTCATACCTCCATCACTCGCTGTGACCTCTTCATTCCTCCCACTCCCACTCCCACTCCCCTCCCCTCCTCCACATCCTTTTAAATGATCTTCCCTCCCCGACCGCCCCCCCGGCCTCCTAACTCTCCCTTCCACTCCCCCCGACCTCCTAACTCTCCCTCCCACTCCTCCCAAACACTAATTCTCCCTCTCATTCCCCCGATCCCTTAACTCTCCCTCCCACTCCCCCCCCCCGACTTCCTAGCTCTCCCTCCCACTCCCCCCGAACTCTAACTCTCTCTCACTCCCCCGATCCCCTAACTCTCCCTTTTACTCACCCGACCCCCCTAATTCTCCATCCAACTCCCCCCGACACCTTAACTCTCCTTCCTACTCCCCTCGACATCCTAACTCTCCCTCCCACTCCCCCCGAACCCTAATTCTCACTCTCATTCTCCCCGACACCCTGACTCTCCCTCCCATTCCCCCACCCCCTAACTCCCATTCCCCCACCCCCTAACTCCCATTCCCCCGCCACCTAACTCCCCCCTAACTCCCCTCCCCTTTAAGGAGCGTCTCTTCCCAGACACTTTCGTATACGATTACAGGAAGTTTGACAAGAATACAGTCATCATCACTGTGTTACCAATTACCAAGTTACCAAAGACTTCGTCACCAGAACAAGACTTCTGATAAGACAGAGGAGCTGGTAAACTGCAGTCCATATTACTAAAAACACGGTGCCAGATATGTATTCTTAAAATAACATACGCGTCTCATACATCACGTCCAATGTTAGCCCGTTTTTTTTTTTTCGCTCTGGCTTCGAGGACTAAGAATCAACCTCGAGGATCAAGTGTTCTCTCGACTGTTCAGAGTTCGAGCAAGGAACAAAAGATTCCCATTGGAGCAATTTCTGGCTCTCGGTTTGACTTTATGATATTTCTTAAAGAATGCAATTGAATGTACGATTGCTGGAGTTCATCTCGTCTTCTAGAGTACATATCTAGTTGGTGGAGGGCTCAGAGTCTTCTAGATTAGCCTAAGTCAAGGTAGAAAAGTGAATAAGTAATCATGACTTCGAAGGCCATTGTAGAGCCTTCGAAGTCATGATTGTTTTGATTTTTTCTTGTAGAGTCTGCAAGAAAAAATCAAAATATTTAATTTTCTATATGTCTATTCATTTCTTAATTCGAAAAACCAAACAAAAATTATACAAAAGAGAAAGATGCAAAAGAAAGACAAAGAAAAAAAAAGGCAAAAATGATTTAAACTCGAGGAGTAAAATAGAAATTTATTCAAAGAAATGGAGAAGAAAAGTCTCTTTCTAAACAGCAACACATAAATTACTGTAATATATTGTGTATTATGGTAAGGGTGAGCTACTTGTGTGCAGCCAGAGGACTTGGGCCCAGATAAGAAAGAGGCCTTTGCAAAAGGTAAACACGGACTTTTGATAATAAGAAAAAGATAAAAAAAGAAAAAGAAGAAAAAGAAGAGGAAGAAGAGGAAGAAGAAGAAAAAGGAGAAGAGGAAGGAGAAGAGGGAAGAAAAAGGAGAAGAAAAGGGAGAAGAGGAAGAAGAAGAAGAGAAAGAAGAAGAGGAAGAAGAAGAAGAGGAAGAATAAGAAGAGGAAGAAGAGGAAGAACAAGAAGAACAAGAAGAACAAGAAGGAGAAGAGGAAGAAGGAGAGGAGGTAGAATAAGCAGAATAAAGAAGAGGAAGAAGGAGAAGAGGGAAAAAAAAGGAAGAGGAAGAAGAAGAAGAAGAAGAAGAAGGCTAGCTTAATGATCAATCAACTGTTTCCTCGAGAACCACAAACTGGAAGGCCGGAGCCCCACAGTGGCTGCCAACGGCCCTCGGAACCTCTCACGCAGATCTCTATGAAAAGAAACTTTGGACTTTCTGTGTCACTACTTGAAAGGAAAGAGAAGGGCAGTCGCCGGCTCTCAGCTCTCCCCTTGTGTTCGTAGAAGAAATACAATATTGATGACAAGAGATCAAAGGCCGAATGTCACCCCCCTGGGGTTGCACCTCCAAATGGATCCAAGAAGGTTGACCGGGTCTGAAGATGGGCGCTTGGGAGTTGACACTCTCCGACGTCCTTCGTACAGAACCACTTTATTCAGATATAAGATAAAATAAAATGAAATAAAATAAAATAAGATGAAATAAAATAAAATAAAACAAAACAAAATAAGATAGAATAAAATAAATTAGAATAAAATAGAATAACAAAATAAATAAAATAAAATAAAATAAGGAATAAAATCAATCAATTCTCTCTCTTTTGCCCTTCCTTATACTGTCTGTCTCTCTGTCTGTTTCTATCGATCTATCTCTTTCCTTTTCTCTCCGTACGTTTATCTTTCTCTTTATCTCCAGTTTTCTTATTCCCTCCACTTCATCTACTTCTTTACTATTCATCCATATTTTTCGGTCTATCTACATATTAATCTAATTTTTCTCTTTCTCTTCATTTATTCGTCTACGTCTTTCCTTTTCCTTCTCTCTAATTCCTCGTTTACTTCTTTCTCTCCCTCTTTCTTGCTCTCTACGCCTATTCATCTATATCCCTCTGCCCTTCACTCTCTCTCTCTCTCTCTCTCTCTCTCTCTCTCTCTCTCTCTCTCTCTCTCTCTCTCTCTCTCTGCACCTATTCATATGCTTCTTCCTCTCTGTGAAAATATGTGTAAATAAACAAAACTCTCACGACGTGAGTCGAATGAAAGAGCCGAGAGATGAAACGCTGGATGTGCGAGATTTCGGATGGATGACGCCGTTAGCGGATGTGCGGCGGTGGATGAGGCTGCGGACGACGTCGTGAGAGGCGTGGGAAGCAGGAGAAAGGGTATACTCTCACGGGGGTCGTAAACACCAGACTAGCGGACCAGGGGCAACGCAACCATCCATCTAAAAGAGGAATATAGAGCGACTTCCAGTTCGCGACCTGGAGACGACGAAGACGGAGCTCGGAGTGCCGCGCAAGAACAATGCTAACGCGGGAACGATGTCGCTCGGAGCGTGAGTGGGGCGACAAAGGTGTCGCTGGGAGCGTGAGTGGGGAGACAAAGGTGTAGCTCGGAGTATTAGTGGGGCGACAAAGGTGTCGCTCGGAGCGTGAGTGGGGCGACAAAGGTGTCGCTCGGAGCGTGGGTGGGGCGACATAGGTGTCGCTCGGAGCGTGAGTGGGACGACAAAGCTGTCGCTTGGAGCGTGAGTGGGGCGACAAAGGTGTCGCTCGTAGCGTGGGTAGGGCGACAGAGGCGTCGCTTGGAGTGCGAGTGGGGCGACAAAGGTGTCGCTCGGAGCGTGAGTAGGGCGACAGAGGTGTCGCTCGGGGAGGAAAAGGAAAAGATTGATGGTGATGCCGTAGTTTACTGGGCAAATGAAAATGGAATGATGAATGATAAGGTTCGGGGCAGCAGCGGGAGAAGATGAGATGAGGAACACGAAGATAAAGATCAGTTGAAGATGCGAAGTGATTAATGTGTTATAATAACACAGAAGGAAGATGGTTTACATAAGACATTCTAAGCGGAAGTCAATCCTGTTGACAGGGAGGAGAGTCAACATTAAACTTCAAAAAAAAAAAAAAAAAGGAAAAGGGAAAGAAAAAATGAAAAGAAAAGAGGAAAATGAAAAGAAAAATGAAAAGAAAAGCTGAAAGGGAAAGAAAAACCGGACGGAAAGAATGAAAAACAAAGATAAAATAATGAATTGGAAGAGAAAAAGGAAAAAAAAAAAGGAAAAAGAAGAGCAAGAGGGAAATGAAAATGAAGATGGGGATTGTGATGAAGAGGAAGAGAAAGAGAAAGAGAAAGAGGGAAAGATGAAGAGGAAAATATGTAAATAATAAAAGAAAAAGAAAAAGAGGAAAAGAAGGAGAGGATAGGTAGCTGAAGAATGGAGACAAGTAAGGACACAACGACGGCGCAAAGCCAAGACTAGTTCAGTGGATCACGGGAAGAGAGGAAGAGGAGGCGAGGGAGGTCGAGGAAGAGAAGGGAGAAGAGGCGGAGGAAAAGAGGAGGAGGGAGAAGAGGAGGAAGAAAAGGAGTATGAAGAGATGGAAGAGGAGGAGGAGGAGGAAGAGGACAAGAAGGAAACTGAGGAAAGAGGAGTAGTAGGAGGAAGAGAAAGAGGAGAAAACAGTAGGAGGAAGAGGAGGAGGAGGAGGAGGAGGGGGAAGAGGAAGAAGAAAAGGAGTATGAAGAAGAGGAGAAGGTAGAAGAGGAGGAGGAGGAGGAGGAAGAGGTAGAAGAGGACGAGAAGGAAACGGAGGAAAGAGTAGTAGTAGTAGGAAGAGGAGGAGGCGGAGAAAACAGTAGGAGGAAGAGAAGGAGGAGGAGAAAGAGGAGGAAGAGGAGGGAGAGAAAATCACGTTAGCTCGGCGCGAAATTTGTCGACCGGTTCTACGGAGGACCTAGAAGCTCTTCAGGCCCGCCTCTCGCTCCGGAAGGCCCAAGTCGACGCCTTTCCGGATATGCAAATCACCCTTAGGAACAGCGGCAGATGAAACTGTATTGGAACACAGAGCTTTCAACAATACGAAAGATCTACTCCAATCTCAAGTATCACTTGAAGTCTAGTTACAAAGTGGAATGGTGGGGAGGTGAGGAGGAAAGGAGAGGAGTAGAGAGAGATGAGATGAGAGTAGGTAGAATCAAAAAGAGAAGGATAAGAAAAAGAAAAGTGTAAAGAGAGTGGGGATGGATGGAAGAGAAGACTGCGTGAAGAGGGGCTGAGTAGGGAGGAAGAAAGGAAGGGAGAAGAGGAGGAGAAAGAGGAAGAGAATGAAGAGAAGATAAAGAGTAATAGGGAAGACTGACAGTAAGACAGACAGAGAGAGAGAGAGAGAGAGAGAGAGAGAGAGAGAGAGAGAGAGAGAGAGAGAGAGAGAGAGAGAGAGAGAGAGGGGGGGGAGGGAGAGAGGGAGGGAGAGAGAGAGAAAGAGATGAAGAGTAATATGGAAGACTGACAGTAAAAGAGAGAGAGAGAGAGAGGGGGGAGGGAGAGAGGGAGGGAGAGAGAGAGAAAGAGAGAGAGAGAGAACTAGAAGAAAAGTACGTAATGCCAAAATCTATGAAAAAAGATTTCCATGTGCGATATGGTCGAAAATCCCGCAATGAGATAATAGGCAACAGGCCCTAGATGCATCATCGCCATCAGCAACCGTCCTTAATGTATTCGACATCATTTTTCTTCCAGGTTGTTTTTCGACCTCCTCTGGGCCTTAGATGAGCAGTTCGAATCCCGAGAGTCCCTTTGGGCCTTCAACTTCTCTTCCTTTTTCATCTCCTTCTTTGTCTTCCTCCCTCCTCGTTCACCTCCTTCTCCACCTCTTTACAAAGGATTACAAAGGCGGAGCATGCCGACAGGAGACCTTTTGATCCATATCTAGGTCGGATGCGAAAAAAACAATTATATTAATAATAAAATAATAAATAAAAACTATGATAATGTAAATAACAAATAAAATACATAAATAAATGCATAGGTATAGTTAAATAATAAACAAACAGGTAAATAGTAAATAATAATAAATTGACATATAACTAATAATAAATGAAAATCACAGACAAATGATAACAAAACAAAAACAAATAATATAAGATAAATTATACTCATTACAGCATCTTACTTAGGTATTTATCTAAATGATTCTTAAAGCTTCGAACTGAACTACATTGCACTACCTGTGCAGGAAGTTTATTCCATTCATTAACTACACGGTTGGCAAAGTTGTTTCTACCTACTTCCAAATTGAATCTATTTCCGGACAGTTTGAGACCATTGTTTCTTGTCTAATTCTCATTCAATGTAAAAATTTTGTCACTTTTGATGATGCCAATTTCCTTTAGAATCTTAAAGACCTGTATCAAGTCACCTCTGAGTCTACGCTTTTTTAGAGAAAACAGATTCATATGTTTTAGTCGATTTTCGCATGATTTATTTTTGATATTTGGAATCAGTTTTGTGGCTCGCCGTTGTACTTTTTCCAATCTGTCAATGTCTTTAATGAGATTCGGTGACCATACGGAAACAGCATATTCCAAATGTGGACGAACTAACGATTTATATAGCTTGTTAATGAGTGATGGACTTTTGAAATCAAAAGATCGCGCAATCAGTCCTAGAATCTTATTTGCTTTCTGAGAGGCTGAAATA
>NC_134791.1:35253862-35256362 GCF_046742065.1 Oratosquilla oratoria | reverse complement strand
GGTTGTTCAGGGTTTTGGCTAAGCTGTAGGTCGGGGTGGGGTTTTGTCTGATAATTAATAGGTCAAAGAGGATAGTTGAGCTTATATTTCATCACATTGCCATATGCATACTCTGGACCATGGTTTTAGCATTAGCGGCATCAATTATGCTATTGCATTTATATATCAACTTATTGGTGAGGTCCCTGAAGATTCGTTCACATTTAGAGGCGTCTCCCAAGTCGTACACATCTTTTCTAAGTACTCACATTTTGGCAGGAGAATGAACACTGCAGATTCGTCTGCTCTCCTTATAACAATGTCTTCGTTTTTTCGGAGCTCCCTAGCTGCTTTCTTCAGGTTGGCATCAATCAAACGACTTTTATAGGAACCTCGGACTTAGTTGCTTTGGCCAACAAATCTAGAGATAGGCTGGGGGAAGTGGAGGCTTTACCGTCGTGTTCTAGCGCGTGGATACTCTCAAGGAGGATCTCTATCTTCATTCTCTTTTAGTGACGGCTAATCTTATTCAAAACGTGGCAGTTGCGTGTGTGTGTGTGTGTGTGTGTGTGTGTGTGTGTGTGTGTGTGTGTGTGTGTGTGTGTGTGTGTGTGTGTGTTTGTGATTCACCTTGGTATTTGGATCACGTGTTGGACTCGTGATCGACAGCTATTTCCCTCACGGAAGAGAGCTCAGAGCTCGTATGGCCGATCTATGTGTGTGTGTGTGTGTGTGTGTGTATTACATTTCTCTTTCATTGTAGATAAGATGTAATCGTAAGTAAAGAATTGCGATGTTGTAAACTCAATCTGCAAGGACAACACTCGGGAAGCGTATATCACAAGTACGAAGGATCAGTTTCCGCAGGACATCTTTAACACAATCATGAGATTGAACTCTGTTGATCTTGCAATGCAATAGCAACGCAAGCAACGTATTGTGGTTTCTCAACGCGGCAACATCGAAAAAATAACGAAAAAATAACATCGAAAAAATAAAGAAAAAATAATCAAAGATGATGTCTGATGCGGTGGAGAGGTTACCAAAGAGGAAAAAATAAATAAATAAATAGATAATAATAATGCAATGAATAAATAATAAAATAGAATATAATAAAACAATTAGAATCAAAATAGATTCTATGTAGATATATTGATAAGCAAAATTAAACTTATACTTAGAATATATGTGCATACACAATGGCGTAAATTTATATACAATAGATATACATACTTCCTGTACAAACATACACACACACACATTCACAAATACATCCATACATGTGTATTTCATTATTATTATTATTACTATTATTATTATTACTATTATTATTATTATTACTGCTATTATTTTTTTTATTATCATTATTTTATCTATTTATTTATTATTGTTATTATTATTTTTTCTTGGTAAGAGTTTGGGCTTCTGGAAGTACGAGAAAAGTAAAAAATAAAAAAGTACGATGCATAGCAGTTCACTGATTAAGAGTAATTAAATGTAAATAAGATGGAGAAAGTAGAATCGATAAAGCGCACGGAGAGGTCAAATAAAGAGCAAAGAGGCAGAGGAGGCGATACGAGAAGAAAAACGTAAAACATTCAGAACACGAAAGAAATGGAAAAGAACAACGGTTGATAATGTAACAGCTCCACAAGCAAAACAACACAAAGAGAGAGTTGCACCAAACTGAGAAGAAATAAAATAACATTTTGATTCGGTTAATCGTCGCGAACGCCCCCTATCAGGAGGATAGAACGGTGCCCCTTGCAGAGGACTCTGAAGAGTGGAATTTAATGAACCATGACCTTGGTCCAACTCGATGGTGGCAAAGTTCGAACCGCCGTCACCTCGACCTCCGGCGCAAGTAGAGACGCTCTAACCCGCTCGGCCAGCGAACTTCCAACTAACAATATAAGGACGTTAAATGAGAAAGACTGCACTCAATTAATATAATATATTGCTCATAAAGCTAAGATTATAAAATCTTAAAACTAACTATTGTCCTTTCCTATGTTAACCTACACACATGATCTAGAATAAATTGTCATAAGTACCTCACTGCGTCGAGTGGCAGCCCAGTGAATACCGTGTCGAACTCATGAACAGATGGTTGTAAGTTCAATCTCCGGGACCCAAACATAGGACTAAAAATACCAGAGGTTTGCCGAAACTGACAGGATTTACCCTACCAGGGGGATCTACTTCCCACGTCGTGGGTGTAGGATGGTAAAAAAAAATATATATATATATATATATATATATATATATTCAACCATAATACAAGTTATTTCTAAGCAATCAACATCGAATGACTTGAGTAGGCCAACATGCAGAAATTGAAACGTGGTACAGCTAAGGACTCGAACCTGCGCTAGCACGTGACAAGTGTTAGTGACTTAACCAATTGAGCGACACTTTTCTTGTATATTTGTATGCTCGAGTTGCACATACACGAAATTTGTATTTAATTTATATGTAACTCGAGCATACAGATATAAAAAAAAAATTGCTCAACTTATAT
>NC_134791.1:35246362-35248862 GCF_046742065.1 Oratosquilla oratoria | reverse complement strand
TATTGTTAATTACATAGCAATCAAGACAGTTAATATAAACCAGCTGTGTATAAGTTGGTGTGTATTGGATATTGTCTAAAATATAAATACAAAATATGAATCATGGGTATTGATTAATAATGTAAATATTCTATTTCCAGACCTTTAATGTAAGTACGTATCAATAAATATTACATTTTATTTTATATTTACTTAAAGGAATTGTAACAATAAAATAAACTGTTTTTCATATCTCGGTGTACAAGAATTATTCCGTTTTGTACATATACACTATCCGGTCGTAAAATAAATGAGGTTACATTGTTTTATTCTATTTGTTTTTCGAAATCAAATTTAGATGATTCTGTGAGCCAGGTATCAGAGAATGTAAAAAACACTGCAGGTCCACTAGACTATCCATTTGGGGCTATGCAACCCACGACCACAGATTGTGATTAATGGTTGGAGTGATATTGGGACATAATGTGTTGAATTGTATAATGAGTTAATGATATGTGATACATGCCAATATATATATATATATATATCCTACGCACGTTCATATCACATTATGTTGCATATCATATATCATATATTACATTATATATTATACTATATCACTGATCTATATCAATGTGAATACAAGATAATAGACACTTTCAGAAGGGGAATATTTTTAAATGGAATATTTAGAAAACTCACATTGAAGAAAAAAAAAGCCTCTTGAACAAAGGAAATCATTACTATATCCTTGAAAAAAATTCTCAAAATTAGAAAACAGATCAGGAGAGGGGATAGTTTATTAATGCTAGATTACATCTTATTTATATGAAACTATGTATAATGAACTGAATAACGATTGTTCAGAGAGAAACAAAAAATTCTAGATTGATCACGATAGTAAAATGAATAAGAGTTTTCAAGCCGATGGTACTTGCTGTCGAGTCTCAGAAGCCCAAAGAAGAGTTCTTGTGCGAGACGCCATGACGTCATAACTTCAAACGGCTGAACGTCTTTGCTTGAAGTTCTCGATTTTTTTGATACAGAATTTTAATAGCAATACTAATATTTTTCTTCACAAAACTTGTCCAATTTTACCATCAAGGACCAAATATTATTTGTTATACTAGTAAATTTGAAATACTGAATGACATTTTGATCATGTCATCTTTATAAAATATCAAAGTGACATAAATATGTCTTCTCTCACACTACCTTAAAATTTCATTTGCTTTTACCCTTACCTTTATTTTAGTTATCTATTTATTTATGGTTTCATTAACCTTATGATTTCAAATTTGGCCTTGTTCTAGATAAAAATGTCTCCTACGGCCATACAATTGTATCTAACTGAAATTTATTCAAACAGATTGAATGGAGATTTTTTAAAGATTAATTTTGGTTTGGTTTAACGTCATAAATCCACCCCTATCAGGAGGCTTGGACGGGGCCCCTTACAGAGGAATTTGTAGTGTGGAACTTAATGATCCATGCCCTAAATTCCACTCGCCGGTGGCAGGGTTCAAGTGCCGTCACCCCGACCTTCACCGCAAGTAACGACGCCCAAACCCGTTCAGCCAGCGATCATCCAAAGATGAAGATAAATGTCAAAAAGGGGGAAATGCGGTGCCTTCCCCTTCCTAGAATACAAAAGCTATGGCCTAGATCAAACTAAAATGTTTAGAATCTTTGGTTTTTGATTCAGTACCATTCAATATTATTTTGGTGCAAAATGACAACATGTAAGATTTAATTTTTGTACATATCTGAAACACAAATTCTCCTTCGTGTGTACAATTATGTTTTGGGTCTTTGTTTCTTTGCTGCTTTTGGGCACGACAAAGAGAGATGTAATTCTTGTTTCCTTTGTTATCATCTGTCCTTGCATTATTTCCATAGAGCTGTCATGCAAATCCGTTGCATGTCGCCATCAGTCAAAAACCAACGCCCATATAACGACATAGGTTACTACCACGAAGTGTCCTGACATCTTACCATAAAAGATTTTCTCCATGTCGTGGTACCACTTGGTATACAGTATACATACACGCATTCGTACATACATACCTACATACATAAATACATACAAGCATACATGCACCCTTTCCCCTCGAAGGGAGCAATGACTACCACTTAGTATTACTGTTAGCAGCTCGTGCATCTACACATGCAGACAGTCACTCCACTCAATGAGACAACCGTTGGAAACAATTTTTGCTATCAACACAAGTAGTTACTGAAATCGAGAGAAGCAAACCTAATGCAATCTTTGAATAATTCCACACAAACCCTCGTGTTCACTGAAAGATCCTTTACGTCACTACGCTTGATCTCTTCCTGTGTCTTGCATTTGCAGTCATAGTAATTCAGGATCAGAACATCACATTTCTGCAATGTTGTGATCGCGATATCACTGTTGTCTTATAATTCCCTCAGGGTACCGACACATCAACCTATGGTGTTGTGTCTCTGTTTATCGATATCCCCTTCGAGTATCTGGGAGGTAAGTGAATCTACGAAG
>NC_134791.1:35166362-35233862 GCF_046742065.1 Oratosquilla oratoria | reverse complement strand
ATATATATATATGTATATGTATATATATATATATATATATATATATATATATATATGTATACATATATATATATATATATATATATATACATATATATATATATATATATATATATATATATATATACATACACACACACGTGAATAGTTCCAAAAGTAATACCTATTTCTTCACAATTAAAACAAGAGGAAATTTTTGTACCACAATTTATTTCTCCACGTAATCACCCCCCTTCTCAATGCACTTTCGCCAGCGATGAGCAAGGGCCTGTGCATGGCCGTCCGGAGCGCGGTTTGTCACTCACATCTCTGTCGCCACTCCGGAATCGACGAACCCATCTCCTAACCGTGCTGACATCAACTGCCTCGGCTCCGTAAACGTTCACCAAGCGCCGGTGAATGTCGATTGGTTCCACTTCTGCGTGGAGGAATTCAATAACGTATCTCTGCTTATGACGCACATCCATTGTAGGGGTTACTTTATCAGACTGTCACACAGTCAATATTTGCAACAGAGGTGAGAAAATCAGGTTACAAGCGCGAAAGTTGGTACAGAATAAAAAAAGGAGACATCGAATTACCCTCGTGTGTGTTTGTGTGTGCGTATTATATATATATATTATATATATATATATGTATATATATACACATATATATCATATATATCTTTCTTATATATATATATATATATATATGTATATATATGTATGTATATATATGTATGTATATATATGTATATATATGTATGTATATATATGCATATGTATATATATGTATATATGCATATATATGTATATATACATACATATATATACATACATACATATATATATACATACATATATATATACATACATATACATACATACATACATATATATACATACATACATATACATACATACATATATATACATACATACATATATATACATATATATACATACATATATATACATATATATACATACATATATATATATATATATATATATATATATATAAGAAAGATAAAGAATAAAGCAAAATGAAGTCGAATAAATCTCTGGTTGTGGACTTCAACTTCTGCCATTTGGCGCCCCCCCCCCCCCCGAAAGCCGCGATAGATAGAGCCCGCGGTCTCCATCTACGTCTTCCTCCAAAGAAGTAAAGCGAAGTTGTCGCTCGAACAGGGATTTCCATATCTTTGGCGAGGCATCTACCTATGCAGAAAGCGAAAAAATAAATAAAATAAAATAAAATTTATGAACAAATGAATAGTTAATAGCAAATAAATCGATAAATAGATAAACAAATCAATCAATAATGAATAAATTAATAAACAAGTAAATCAATAAATGAATAGCTAAGTAAATATGTACATAAGCACGACATATAAATAAACTATTAAATTAAATAACATGTATATATAAGTAAATGAATAAATAAATAAATAGATGCATGAATAGAAAATGAATAAAAAATGGACAAGTAAACAGATAAACAAATAGATATATACATTACAAAGCTAATAAATAAACAAATAACATAAATAATAAAAAGATAATCAATTATTAGGCCTAAGATCTATGAAAGAAACTTTATTTCTTGATTATTCTTTTCTTCAGCTGGAATTTATATTTTCAAAAATATTAAAATAAAAAAACGGAAAATAAAGTCCCGTACAATCAAATTGTACAATAAACAACTTAATATGAGTATCCTCTCTAGTTTTCTTCAATATAAACTCTTCTCATATGCTGCTGATGATGGTATGAAATCATATGCTTTATGATGATGCTGGTATGAAATTATATGCATGCTAGTGATCATAATGGTATGAAATTATATGCTGCTGCTCATGACGATATGAAATCATATGCTGCTGCTGATGGTATGAAATCATATGCCGATGATAATGATGATAATGATAGTATGAAATCATATACTGATGATGATGGTATGAAATCATATGCTGCTGCTGATGAAAATGGTATGAAATCATATGCTGATGATGATGGTATGAATACGCCAATGATAATGATGATAGTATGAAACCATATGCTAATGATGCTGGTATGAAATCATATGCTAATGATGATGGTATGAAATCATTTACTGACGATAATGATGATGGCATGAAACCATATGCTGATGCTGCTGATGGTATGAAATCATATGCTGCTGGTGATGGTATGAAATCATATGCCAATGATGGTAATGTTATGAAATCATATGCTGCTGCTGCTGATGGTATGAAATCATATGCTGATGATGGTATGAAACCATATGCTGATGATGGTATGAAATCATATGCTGATAATGGTATGAAACCATATGCTGATGCTGATGATGGTATGAAATCATATGCTGATGATGGTATGAAATCATATGCTGATGCTTATGATGGTATGAAACTATATGCTACTGATGACGATAGTATGGTAACATAACATTCCTTTGATACCAAATGGGAATTGAAAAATAAATATTTTCCAAACCCCGTCCACCATCCTGCTGAGAACCGCCATTCAGTCACACAGAGATTAAACCATTTAATTAACCGTTCTAGATTATACTAACCCGTTTATCTAGACCTTTGATTCTAGATTTTTCGCACCTATTGCTGGAGGCTAGCCCTTGGCTAATGACCCCGAATGGGGGTAGTGACTGCGTACGCTTTAACGGGTTATCACACTGAGCAAATTTTCCTCCAACTATTTTCCTTTCTCGGCAATTTACATATGCTGAAGGAAAATCATCTTCCTCCAGCATATCAGATTCCTTCCCGAAAGCTGCAGGCAGTAAATCTGCTTCAATTGTCGGAGGAAAAATAGCCCAGTGTGATAGCGCCTTTATGTAGTCAATATTCTAAGGGGATTTTAGTGACACCCCTTTGGACCAACGTCACGCATTTTTCTGTTATAATTGGATATTTCTTGTATTCCAGTATTTCTAGTATTCTATTTTTATGACTTCAACTCTTCGACGTGATACTGCCCACAAATGATAGAAACGCTGGTAATTGCTAATAAAATACCAGGTGCTATTAACACACTCATCTCTTAAACTAACTAGATCTAACATTTTCTAGCTAATCATGAACGAGCCCTCTTAGCTTTTGCTAGACGATTTTTATCAGCCATGGGAGTTTCATTCTAGACAAGGGGTTCCCAACCTGGAGTTTGCGAGTCGGTTTCTAGAAGTACTTAGATGACTAGCGAAAGATTACTTAAACCATTAAATCTGCAGAAAGAGAACATTGTACGGATGTTAATGCTTAACTGTTGAATAAAAATTATTACAATTTGAACCATTTGATATTCATTGCGGCACCACTGTATATTTATTTAATCTTAATATATTACCATTCTGTATTCTGTGTCAGGTTAACGGAGGTACGGGTCGATGGTCTGATGACTCTTGGGGTGCGGAAACGGTAAAAGGTTGAGAAGCCATCCTCTAGACAGATGAGAGGTTTAAGGATCCTCGTTATCATGAGTTTAGATTATAACATTTTCTTTCGAGTAAAAACGAATCGCAAAGAGATACAATGATAAAGCTGACAGGAGACCTTTTGTTTCATAGCGAGGTCGGATGCAATAAATGGATGAATAAAGAAATTAATAAATAAATAAATGAATAGATGAATGAATAATGAAGACAAAAGAATGAATAATGAATAATAATAATAATAATAATAATAATAATAATAATAATAATAATAATGAATAATGAATAAGACAAATGAATGAATAAACAAAAATACTATGAAATATAAAATAAAATAAAATGAACAAGTAAATGAATAAGCGACAACAAAATAAAAAATAGATAAGTAGAGTAAGACAATGAAAATAAAAAAAAAAGGTGAACGGGACATCATCCATAGCAGTGTGTGTGTGTGTGTGTGTGTGTGTGTGTGTGTGTGTGTGTGTGTGTGTGTGTGTGTGTGTGTGTGTGTGTGTGTGTGTGTTATATATACAGTACGTTTTGATGCTGCAGAGATAAAACTTTATAAAATAATTAAATTATTAAATTATTTTACGGATTAAGGAATAATGTGAGCTCAGTAAAAAGAAATTACTTGGCAGCCACTAAAACTACACATCAGTTGATCCTCGTATCCTCCGGTGTGATATTCTCTCTGATACAATTCTTATTGAAATGGATAGCCAGAGACGATCTTGGTTGTCGATTGCTCAAAATTCCATTTTCTTTCTATTTTCCATTGTCATTATCTTTTTTTTTATCTCTTCAGGCTTTAATGCCGAAAGAAAACTTTGAATATCGAAGAGGTTCCAGTTGTTCTTTCTCCGGAATAAAACAAACGACTTCGGAGTAATATAATGTGTGTCCTACAACTCTGAACACTAATACATCACTTGGGGGAAGGGGGAGAAATGGGGATGGGGAGAGGGGGGAGGTGGGGTGAAAGGGGGGTAGAGGGGGAGAGGGGGGTAGAGGGGAAATGGAGAGAAAGGGGGAGATGGGGAGAGAGGGAGATAGGCGGGAGAGATGGAGAGAGGCGGGAGGGGGGAACAGGGAGAAGTGGGGTGAGAGGGGGAGAGAGGGTGGAGAGACAGAGAGGGGGGAGAGGGGGGAGAGGGGCAAGAGGGGGAAGGAGGGGATAGGGTGTGGGTGGAGAGGGGGAGAGGGGGGACAGGATTGATTACAATTCCAGTGCGTTTAACAAACGACCAAGCAAACAATGCTCAATAAATCGTTCGCCAGCTTAGCAATTCATTCCGTCATACACATGTTATGTTATGTGATCACATTTGGGGTAATGAGGCTGGTGGAAGGTCTGGGAAAAAGACATAAAATGTTGAACAAAGTGTAGATGTAGTCTTGGGAAGGTAGTAGTGTCCTTCGAGTAGTCTACGGGATTTTCCTGTAGAGGTACAAAATCTGTGCAACATCCCGCCTCCTCTTCCTCTCTCTCTCTCTTTTTTTTTTTTTTTTTTTTTTTTTTTTTTTTTTTTTTTTGGGGGGGGGAGGGGGAGAGGGTTATGGTGAGTAGATAAAATACTTTTTGGTATCTTTTCTCATACGGCGAGTGGATTTCTTATCTAGCTAATTTATTAACTTATTCTGTTTAGTTTCATCTATGAATGCATAGATCTTCTTGTTCACCAAACATATTTTCGTAATACCCCTATTCAACTTATTTATGAATGATTTTCAACATCTCTTCAGTATTATTCTTATATATATAAAGACTTGAAAAAATATTGACTAAACAACAAACTTTTCCTATTTCACTTTGACGTACAAAATCGCTCACCTGTTTCTTATTGTCATTCTAAATAATCATATCATTAGCCATTATCAAATCAGTTCTGAACAAGTCACTAAACAATTAACGCTAATTTTCAAAATAATTGTTATCGATTTTATAGATTAATGGTGAAGTCATCATTTATATTAATCTCATGATGCAGATTTTCTGCAACCACGAGCAGCGACGTTGTCATCACGGGCTTCCATCAGATGAATAAAATTGCCTGGAGGCAGCCAATGCAAATGTACAAGTCCTCAACAGATCACGTGATCAAGCGGACAAACACAATGTACTTCCTCACGTTTTCTGGTTATACCTTTCTTAATATGGGTCTCATTTGCTCCGTTTATAGACGTAAATTTCAATTTCTTTCTCCTCTCTCTCTCTCTCTCTCTTCCCCTCTCTCCTCCTCCCTCTCCCTCTCTCCTTTGCGTCATCTCTTTATTTATTTCCCTCTTTATCTTTCTATCACTCTCGCTCCCTTCCTCTCCCCTCTCTCGCTCTTCCCTTCTCTTCCTCATTCCTTTCTCTTTTCCTCTCTCCCTCTCCCCATTTCTCCATTCATATCTCTAAATCTCTATTCCTCTTTCTATTTCTCACATTCTCCCAATCTTCTCACATTCCTTTCCATATACCCCCTTCATCCTTTGTCTTCCTTGCCCCTGCCTCTGTCTGTCTGTCTGTCTGTATCTATCTATGTCTGTCTGTCTGTGTGTATTTGTCTGCCTGTCACTAACTGCCTGTGTGTGTGTGTGTGTGTGTGTGTGTGTGTGTGTGTGTGTGTGTGTGTGTGTGTGTGTGTGTGTGTGTGTGTGTGTGTGTGTGTGTGTGTGTGTGTGCATGTGTGTGTGTGCGTGTGTGTGTCTGTTTCTGCCTACCTGACTGCCTGTCTGTCTGTCTGTCTGTCCCAGCCTGCCATCCTGCTTGTCAGTCTGTTTGCCTACCTCTGTGTGTCTTTATCAAAATTTTATTTCTCATTAATAGTACATTAATAGACATTTGTTTTATCAATAGCCCGACTATAAATATAATAATTATTCCTCGAAACCAGTTAAACAAAAAATACGACTTTAATCTGTAATACAAAAAACAATATATAGTGTTAGTATTATGATTATTTTCATTTTCACCTTTTATTTATTTTTTTATTTATCTTTTGTGTGTGGAGTATTACGCAAAATCCAATCGACGTATATCTGTCTCTTCTGCCATCTCATCCTGCAGTCCCGCACATCGGGAGTGGAACAAGAACATATATAAAGTTTTGTGATAACGAGAGGGGGGAGGGAAGGAGGGGGAATGGGGGAAGGGAGAAGGGGGAAAGGGGGAAGGGGGAAGGGGGGGAAGGGGGAGAAGGAAGGGGGGCTATCTCCAGTCGGCAGTCACTATCGTAGCATGGTATGAACAAAGCCTCACTGAGGAATTCATGTTGGGTCAAAGTTTGCTTCGGGTTATCACTGCAGACTGTATACCGCGTACAGCCTTGACTCGCTCGTTCGAAGTTTTAGTGCTACACTGCGAACACTGTACGTCACGGGTTGAGGGGCAACCTTGAGGGGATGACATTCGGTAACCGGACTGTAACCAAGATATCTCTCTCTCTCTCTCTCTCTCAACCTCCCCCCCTCTCTCTCTCTCTATCAACTTTAACCGTATCTCACATTTTCACACATGGAGAGCTGACACCTGACGACTGCCCCCCCCCCTTCTACTGCTCTCAGCCAGTGATACAGAAACAGTCCTACACTAATAAGACCGTTTCTTTACGAGAGATCTGTGGGAGGGCTCGAGGACCGTTGTCAGCCACTGTGGGGCTGCGGACTCTCCGTTTAACCACTTCGGTACGATGACGCCTACGTAAACGTCATGAGGCGAGAGTGGTACACGAGGATGCCAGCGTCGGCGTCTTGATTATATATATATATATATATATATATATATATTCTGGTTAACTGGTTTGTTCATGTTTTCTGTGTTTATTATTACTCAGAGTAAAAGAGAGAGTAATGCAGCAGTGGCTTTATATTTCATAATGAGAGTAGTGTGATGCATTGTACATATGGCAGCCAATGCCATGCACGAGAATTTGACTCGTACTCAAGTGGTTAATGAAATTTGAGACAACACAAATTATCACCATCGTTATCATCGTTATTGTTATTACTGTTATTGTTGTTATTATTATTATCACCATCATTGTGATTGTTATTATTGTTATTGTTATTACAAAGGATTACAAAGGAAGAGCATGAAAACCTTTTGGTCCAAAACAAAGTCGGATACGAGAAAAGATAGAATAATATAAAATAAATAGATAATGATAAATAATAAACCGATTAATAAGAAATAAAAATAAAATTTTCTTCACTTTTGATGTAACTTCCTTTTAGAATCCTAAAGACCTGTATCAAATCACCCCTGATTCTACACTTTTTAGGGAAAATAGATTTATATATATTTAGTCGAATTTCATATGATCTATTTCTGATATTTGGAATCAGTTTTGTGCCTCGCCGTTGTACTTTTTCCAGTCTGTCAATGTCTTTAATGAGATTCGGTGACCATGCGGATACAGCATATTCCAAATGTGGACGAATTAACGATTCATATAGTTGGTTAATGAGAAATGAACTTTTAAAATCAAAAGCTCGCACAACCAGTCTTAGAGTCTTATTTGCTTTCTCTGGGGCGGAAATACACTGCTTGATGATTTGATATCATTACTGATAATTACGCCGAGATCCTTTTCGCTATCCATTTTTTCTAATGAACTTCCAAATAACTTGTAATCGTACTTATTGTTGTTTTTACCTATGTACATAACATTACATTTACTTGGATTAAAATTCATTAGCCACTTTTCAGAAAAATCCTATAATTTTATATTTTTTAATATCTAATTGCTTTAAGTGATCATTTGCCATTCCGCAGTTTTGAATCATCACCAAATTTGGAGACAATAGATTTTAGTTTGTGGTCTATATCCTTTACACACACACACACAAACATAAAAACACACAAATTATATATATATATATATATATATATATATATATATATATATTATATATATATATATATTATATATATATATATATATATATATATATATATTATATATAAATAAAAAATACCCAAGAACGGAACCCTGAGGAACTCCACTCATAACATTTTCCATCTAGAAGTTTTGTCATTTAGAACTCTGTTTACGATCGTTTCACCAATTACTAGTCCAGCTTAATAGACTACCACTTATTCCGTGTGAAGTTAATTTAGCAAGTAGTCTTTCGTGCGGAACGATATCAAAAACTTTCGTAGTGCAGATATATTAAATCTATATTGTTTCTTTTGTCACAATTTGAAAAGACTGTGTTGTAGAACTCGATTACGTTAGTCACGCAAGAACGTTTCCGTCTGAATCCATGCTGGCTATCATTTGTTAAACATTTACTTTCTAAATGGTGTTCGATAGCGTCTCTGATGATAATTTCCATCATTTTTCCTACGACTGAGGTCAAGCTTATAGGGCTGTAGTTATTTGGTTTCTTTTTGTCACCTTTTTTGAATATGGGAGTAACGTTAGCTAGCTTCCATTCTCTTGGGACATTTCC
The DNA here is from genome assembly GCF_046742065.1 of Oratosquilla oratoria. Classification (NCBI taxonomy): domain Eukaryota; kingdom Metazoa; phylum Arthropoda; class Malacostraca; order Stomatopoda; family Squillidae; genus Oratosquilla; species Oratosquilla oratoria. The sequence goes on along the minus strand of NC_134791.1, from coordinate 35,224,988 downwards.
GTATATGAAACAATAATCTCGTTTTTCATTACCTTTAAGATTTTTGGATGCCAATCGTCAAGCCCTGGTGCTTTTTTAATTTTTAGTTTTTCTACACATCTTGTATTTTACTTTTTGTTAATTTACAGTAGTAAGTTTTTCCTAGATTTATCACAGGCTTCGTTTACGAATACTGAGCTAAAATAGCTGTTTAAAATATCACACGTTCCTTCATTCGAATATTATCATTGTTATTATTATTGTTATCGTTATTATTAATACAATGCATATCACTCCTGGAGTTAAAGATAAATTTGTCGAGAAGAAAATGAAACAGCGATTAGAAAATAAAAACTATATCTTGGTTCCGTTTCCCTTCCTCTGTTTTGACAAAAGATAACGCATATAACATTAATAAGAACCAATTAATATATTTTATGTTTGAACGTCATAAGGGTTATCATATGTAGACCTTATCTTAGATATTACTCCTTATGGCCTTTAAACATAATGCGTTTAAGAATGATGGATTAATAATACGACGCATATGAAGGGGTGTAGTGTTGTTGCATTTGTACGAGATAGGAATAGAAGACACAGTGTATTCGTCGGCGGACGCACAGGTTACTTCTGTCCAGAAACTGGATAAACACGGCAAAGGAAACATGGACTGGAAGTGAAGCGTTTTTTATTCCTGACGTTTCGTCTATCGACTTTGTCAAAAAAGTCAGTAGACGAAAACGTCAGGAATCAAAAACGCTTCACTTCCAGTCCATATTTCCTTTGACGTGTTTATGCAACTTGTTCACATGGATTTTCATTTGTCCAGAAACTGTCAAGCCTTGGCTTGGCGGAAAGAGGCATGAACTGGTTTACCAACAGAGTAGCTAACGAATGGAACAGACTTAGTAACCATGTAGCGAGCGCTGAAGCAATTGTTTTTTTAAGAGAAGATTAAATAACTTTATGGATAGAGATAACAGGTAGTAAGGGACAAGGAACTGTCTAGCGTAGGCCTTATGGTCCCTTGCAGCAGTCTCCTTCATTCTTATGGTCTTATGCGTCTAATCCCCTAGAAGGATTTCGATGGTTACATTACACATAGATAGCATCGTTCATCTCGATTGCCATTCGACACTCACTATTGCATCAACAGCCCACATTTGACAAACACATAGACAGTTCTTGGGTTCTTTCGACACTGGAATGTCCTGTCCCCGCGTGGGAAAGGCAGTCAAGATCCTCATAACGTGAATAAAATATAAGATAAATGAATACAACAGTTTCATTAAATATTCATTGATTCAAGATTACAATCTGATCATTTATAGTTCATAATTTAGTCAAAATGTAAATATACATTAGCCGATGTTTCCAAAGAGATTACGGCAATATTCAATTCAATCATCTTTGGGATGCTGAACTCGAAGTCCTTTCTCACCTACAAAAAGATGCATATTCATTTTCGAATTACACGCACACACACACACACGCGCGCGCGCGCGCGTTCATACTAAATTTAAATGTAGAAGTGCAATATGTCTCGCCAGATAGTTCTATGCTCACATACACGCACGCGCACACACACACACAAACACACACACACAAACACACAGACACACAAACACACAGACACACACACAGACACACACACACACACACACACACACACACACACACACACACACGCTCACAGTACATTTAGATATAGAGGTACAAGAGGTCTGGTGACCAAAAAAGTTAAAAATATCAGCCTGGTTTTCAAACAAGTCTGAAGCAAGAAAACCAAATCATCAGGTGAATCACAACACCCACACTCCACTGACGCCTCGAGACGCCTCAAGATCCAAGCAAGCGCGGCGCCTTCCCTCCGCGCATCCAGACGTGGCCAGATCATGAAATAGGAGACTCGAGGGGGAGAGACGCGCAACGACCCAAGCAGACTTACTCGCCTAAGATTTGAGGAGAACCCTCACCTTCCTGACCTCCTCTGGGCACCGCCACTCTTCACGGTGGCATCACTTGGACACCACCTCCTTTTTCATGTGTGAACTGTTCCTGGCTGGCACAAGGCTAAGGTCCGGGCGTGACAGCCCCGCATACCTCACAGAAAAAAACAAACAAAAAAAAAAACGGACGCAAGTCGCCGTGGGGGTGACGAGACGACGCTGAGTATTACTGTCGCCGTGTACAAGCCGCCTCGGTCGCGCGCGAGCGAGTGGAGGCGGTACTGGACTCAGCCGCGAGGAAACGTGTGGGAGGGAAGACAAGGACCGATGCATATTCCTCAGAGCTCCAAGAGGAATGGGACACACAAACTCGGGAAGAATAGTAAAAGGCGCTCTTGTTCACGGCAACGGAAATAGCGAAATAAAGAACAAGCAACGAGGGAGAAGAAAGAGGACACGCACTGAGAAACAACCATAAAACGGTGTTGACTTGCTATAAAACATAATTCAGGATTCAGGAAAATGACCTGCTAGATTTCGAGAATAATATAATCGAAAAGAGGAAAGTCCATTTTCATTACGGAGAAAGGAGAGACGAAGGAGGAAGGAAAGACAAGAAATGGGAAAATTGTTACAAAGCCAAGAACGAAGGGAATAGAACTCGAGGGGCACAGAAACGCATGGAGAGAGAGAGAGAGAGAGAGAGAGAGAGAGAGAGAGAGAGAGAGAGAGGGGGAGAGGGAGAGAACACAAGAGAGAGAGAGAGAGAGAGAGAGAGAGAGAGAGAGAGAGGAAGAGAGGGAGAGGGAGGGGGAGAGGAAGAGAGAGAGAGAGAGAGAGAGGAGAGAGGGAGAGGGAGAGAGGAGGAGGGGAAGGGAGAGAGAAGGAGAGGGAGAGGGAGAAGGAGATGAGGGAGGGAGAGGGAGCGAGAGCGAGAGAGCGAGAGAGAGAGAGAGAGAGAGGAAGTCAGAGCAGAGAGAGAGGGGGGCAGGCAGAGGAGAGAGAGGGGGGCAGGCAGAGGAGAGAGAGGGGGGCAGGCAGAGGAGAGAGAGGGGCAGGCAGAGGAGAGAGAGGGGCAGGCAGAGGAGAGAGAGGGGCAGGCAGAGGAGAGAGAGGGGCAGGCAGAGGAGAGAGAGAGAGAGAGAGAGAGAGAGAGAGAGAGAGAGAGAGAGAGAGAGAGAGAGAGAGAGAGAGAGAGAGAGAGAGAGAGAGAGAGAGAGAGAGAGGAGAGAGAGAGAGAGAGAGAGAGAGGGGAGGAGAGAGAGAGAGGGGAGAGAGGAGAGAGATAGAGGAGAGGGGAGAGAGAGAGAGAGAGAGAGAAGGGGGGGGAGAGAGAGGAGAGAGAGAGGAGAGAGAGAGAGAGAGAGAGAGAGAGAGAGAGAGAGAGAGAGAGAGAGAGAGAGAGAGAGAGAGAGAGAGAGAGAGAGAGAGAGAGAGAGAGAGAGAGAGAGAGAGAGAGAGAGAGAGAGAGAGAGAGAGAGAGAGAAACAAGTGACCGTGCTGCCACTGCAGTGTTAGAAGAGATCCCCGCCAGTGTTTCAGTCGAGGCTCCTCTCGCCATGCAGCAGTGGGGAGATGCGAAGAGAAAAAAACCCAAGTCGGAATAATGGGAAATGGTGATGTAACCCTCAGTATCAAAGGGCACTGAGAGTGAAGGAAGACGTGGGAGAACGACTACAAGAATAAAAAACCCGAAGGAACCATTGCAGCGGCATAAGAGAATGGGAAAGAAAGGGGAGGTAATTGATTTGGCAGCGCGGGCAAGAGACGGAATGTATGTGAGAGAGGACGAAGGGGAAGGTAGGAAGAGGAATGGAAATGAGAAAGTGGTAAAGGAAGAGGAAAGAGAGAGAAGCTGGAGAAAACCGAAAACGATATGGAGGGCATAGGGCAAGTGGTAGTGAGAAAGCGAAGAATGAGGAAGAGGAAGAGGGAGGAAAGAGACATCAAAGAGACGGGAAGTAGCTGCGGACCTGAGATGAAAGGAAGACACAGACTCAGGCGGAAGGCGAGAGGCAGAACACGAACAGACAAAGAGTCTGCAAGTCATTGGGGGGGAAAGAGGCAAAGGGTGTGAAGTCTGAAGGAAATAAAGAATAAAATTCGAGAGACAGAAGAAGTCTAAATAAAAGGATGACGTGGATAACCGTGGATAGAAGTGGATGGGAAATCTAATAATAATTTTCGGAAGACCAAAAGAGGAGAAGGTGTCGTGTAAGTGTCTGGAAAGGCGGCCGAGCGCTGAGGGCTAATGGAAGAAGCCCCTGGGTCGGGAGGTCTTGATGAGAGTCTGATAGAGCACAGAGAAACAGGAGAAGCCATAAAGCAAATTCACAACCGCGCCCCCAACCGGGTTTACGGGGGACCTCGGAAAAGAGCAGCGGCAAGCCTGGTGCGCTCCTTTTTGGTCCTTTGTTGTAGGTCTCCCTGATGCCTTCTGGTACAAGAACTTGAGCACCATGTGGGGTGGTGGTGGTGCTCGTGTGCCTTGGTGATAGTGGAGTTAGCGTGTGTGCCGTCAGTGGCTGGGGTTTAAGTGCATTGAGTGGTTATAGTGGTGAGGCTTCTGTTCCCGTGCTTTAACAGAAATGGAATAGTCACGTGATGATACTTGCAGTGCGTTCAAGCTAGGGTGGTACTGACAATTCTAGGTTTACTACAGAGTTATGGGGTAAAATGTAGATGCGAGATACGACTATAGTAGCAAAGAAATTTTCAAAGAATGGTATTTGGTGGAGTAGTGGTAGTAGTAATGGTAGCAGTAATGGTAGTAGTAGGGTTGTCGACCAGTCACTGGTGAAAGTGGGACCAATGAACTGTCTCTTTGGTAGACAGATCCTGCTCGCTTTCACCACACAGTTTCACAAGGATGGAGATCACACATACACACACACACATTATATATATATCTATCTATATATATATCTATATATATATATATATATATATATATATATATATATATATATATATATATATGGTGAAGGTGGGTGAGGAAGACATAAATCAGAGTCCAAGTTTATTTCTGACTAGTTTCGCACAAATAGGCTTCTTCAGAGAAATAATGCCTCAACAAATATATATATATATATACTGTTACATATATATATATATATATATATATATATATATATATATATATATATATATATATATATATAAAAAGTAGTAGAAGTAGTAGTAGTAGTAGTAGTAGTAGTAGTAGTAGCAGCAGCAGCAGCAGCAGCAGCAGCAGTAGTGGTGGTAGTAGTCACACAGAACCTATATTTTGAGCAGACTGTAGTAGAAAGCAGGATACATGAGTTTGTGTATTAGTCTTGACTAAAGTGAAATAATACAAAATATAAAAGGGTAGTCGACCACAGTCGTTGGGGAGAGAGGGGCCAATGAACTGTGTCTGTGGGAGATAAATCCGGACTGTTTTCACCACACAGTTCCAGGAGAATGGAGATCGTATAAGAATGAATGAATGAATGAATGAATGAATGAACGAATAAACAATAGGTAAATAAATAAAATAAATAAAATAAATAAAATAAACAAAATAAAATAAAACAAAATAAATTAAATAAAATAAAAATATAACAAGTAAATAAAAATAAAACAAATCAAATAAAAACAAATAAATCAAACCAAATAAATAAATATAGAAAATGAAATAGTAGTAGTTGCAGTAATGGTGGTAGCAGTAGTTGTAGTAATAGTACATTAGATGCAGCAGTAGACGAGTCCCAATATCAAGGACATTTTACTCTTATTTACAAAAGTAATGATATTAAAAAGGCAATAACCAAATGGGAATATAGTGGCATGGAAGGGATGTAAAATGAAATAAAATAAAATAAAATAAGATAAAATAAAATGAATTAAATAAATCAAATAAATCAAATAAGAAATAAAATGAATTAAATAAAAATATAACATGAAAATAAAATAAATTAAATAAAAACAAAAACAAATCAAATCAAATAAAGAAATAAATAAAGAAAATGAAATAGTAGTATGAATCTGTTTTCCCTAAAAAAAAGCGTAGACTCAGAGGTGACTTGATACAGGTCTTTAAGATTCTAAAGGGAATTGACAACATTAAAAGTGACAAAATTTTCACATTGAATGAGAATCAGACAAGAAACAATGGTCTCAAACTGTCCGGAAATAGATTCAATTTGGAAGTAGGTAGAAACAACTTTGCCAACCGTGTAGTTAATGAATGGAATAAACTTCCTGCACAGGTAGTGTAATGTAGTTCAGTTCGAAGCTTTAAGAATCATTTAGATAAACACCTAAGCAAGATGCTGTAATGATTATAATTTATCTTATATTATTTGTTTTTGTTTTGTTATCTTTTGTCTGTTTGATTTTCATTTATTATTAGTTATATGTCAGTTTATTATTATTTACTATTTACCTGTTTGTTTATTATTTAACTATACCTATGCATTTATGTATTTTATTTGTTATTTACATTATCATAGTTTTTTACTATTTTATTATTATGATTTTTTTCGCATCCGACCTAGATATGGACCAAAAGGTCTCCTGTCGGCATGCTCCGCCTTTGTAATCCTTTGTAGTAACTGTGATGGCAGTAGTTGTAGTAATAGTACAGTAGATGCAGCAGTAGACGAGTCCCAATATCAAAGACATTTTACTCTTATTTACAAGAGTAATGACATTGAAAAGGCAATAACCAAATGGGAATATAGTGGCATGGAAGGAATGTAAACTCATTCTCACTCCCAAGATCAGCTTTAAAGTGGTCCTCGACTTCAGAATGTATTGAAAGTCAAATGAATAAAGAACTGTGCTGAAGAGGCCATTATATAAGAAAATAGAATTGAAGAATAAAGAAAATGACTTGTGATGACAGTTATTGGTGGGTTTGGGCATAATGCATTGTGTCTTTGAGAGATAAATTTTGCATTTTCACCAAAACTGTTCCAAGAAGATGGAGGTAGTTTTCTAAAGAATGAGAAAGTAGCAATAATATTAGCAGGACCAATGAGAGGAGCAGCAGTAACCGGAGTAATAGTAGTATTGGAAGGAGTAGCAGTAGTATTAGCAATAGCAGTTGTAGCAGTAGTAATAGCAATAGCCGTTGTAGCAGTAGTTTCAAGAGCAATAGCAGTTGTAGCAGTAGTCTCAAGAGCAATAGCAGTTGTAGCAGTAGTTTCAATAGCAATAGCAACACAACAAAAGCAATAAAGTAGAAGTACCAATAGCATAGCAGAAATAATAGTAGTTTTAATAACAAGACATCCGTAGCAGCAGTTGCTTTAATAACAATAGTATAGGAGTAACAACATTAGTGTTGATAACAATAACAATAAAATAGCAATATCAACAATCGATTTAATAGTAAAAGTAGAGGAACAATAGCATTACTTTAAATAATAAGAACAATAAAATAGCAGTACCAGCAGTTGCTAGCAATAGCAACAGCACACAAAAAAACAGCAGTTGTAATGTGAAGAGGAGCAGAGGCAATCTAAGCACATGTAATATTGTAGTTATAATTTAGACACGATATTGGTTATCGTGGTAATAAGAGCGGAACCCTCATTAGGGGTAGTGCTACCCAGTGAAGAACAATAACAGTTGAAATGAATCTTTCTGGAGAACAAGAACAGAGGGCTGAGTTTGTATCACCGATATATTATTTATCCATGTAATTTCTTATTTATTTATTTATTTATTTATTTGCAGATGTTAGAGAAACAGGAGACAGAGCACAGCTCAGATTGTGAGCATAGAAATTAAGTATTGGGCTTCTTTTTTCACGAAGAAGAGGTATGGCTGCTTCACCTCATCCCCCCCCCCAAAAAAAAAAAATGTCTCTTACAGTCCGAGGGACTGGAGAGAGTATATTTCAAACAATGGGAAAGACACGTATGCACTAATGCCAAGAAACTGAAAGACATGAGGAGCAAAGCAGATAAAAACGTAAATAATGTACTGAGTAAAAAATATATAGAAAATAAAAAATAAAATAAATAAATAAAAAATAATAAATCACCATGGTCTTGCGTAGCCAGGTGACTATATTCATCTGAATTAAAAAAAAAATTCATATCTTTTGTAGACCAATCCTGGCAGCCTTTGGATCTAGTGACCTGTCAGCACTGAGAGGAAGGAAGGAAAGGAGAGTTGAGGATAAGAGGAAGACAATATCAGCGACAGACAAAGAGAGAAATCTATGTATGTACAGTATGTATATATATATATATATATATATAAGCATTCTGGAAGTTGTTGAATTTCTTTCTTGTATTTTCTATTTTTCTAATTAAATTCTTCCCTTGAATAGGGTGGGCATAGACCAATTCATTATACTTCTCCATTTTATTGCACAACGTTTCGTCTTTAATAAGACATCTTCTGGTATTTCTGTTTTAAAGATACAATAGATATTTATGATACTAGTCTGAATTACATTGATTATTACACATTAACAATTTATATCATATCTTACAATTGCATTTACATATTAAATTTGAATGAATAATAACTCTAAAGATAATATTATTGATAATAATAATGATAATAATAATATTAAAAACTACTTCTTGCCTTAGGTGAAAAGGATGGGGAGTCGGCTACAAAGTAAGCCGCGGTGACCTTCTCCTATGGAGGTGTGAGGAGATTAGCGGATTACCCGTGACCTCTGCCCTTTTAAATGGTTCAGAGACCTGATGAGGAGAGGGGGGGGTGTGGAGGGGGTGGGGGAGGAGGAGGAGGAGGAGGGAGAGGAGAGGGTGAAGCTGAGGAGGAGGGGGTGGTAGAGGCGGAATGTTGCAATTTTTGGTTATACAATTTTTGGTTATACAAGGGGATATTAGATAATAGGTCGCATTGCAAATTGATGGAAGGGGCTTTTTCTCTAATGTATATAGATTCTAAGAGCTGGAGTTTTCTTGAATTATAATGGTGTCCAATGATTTTAGTATTTTTAGATATTAAATCTCTTGTGGTTACTATGTTGTGGCATTTCTTAAGGTGTTCTTTTATCGCCCCCGTTTGCTGATGGTATGTTAACCTTCTGCCTAAGGTACATTGTGTATGACCAATGTATCTCGCTGGAAGTGCAAAGTCTTCCTCTGGACAAGTGAATTCATAAATTACATTGGTTTTCTGTAATGCCTCACAGGTTATTTTCCATCACTAGTGAAGATGTTTTGGGATTCTTATAGTATATGATGACTTTTATTTCATCTTCCTTGTTTACGGGGTGGCAATTTTTCTTTATTATGTCTCTGACAGCTTTCTCATCTTTTTTGTATGCTTCTGTATAAGTGTTGTGGTAAAATATGTTTATCTGGTGTTTTGCTTTGGATTTACTCTGAGTGTTGTCCTTGGAATAAAATCTATGAAGCATTTCTTTTGTCATGTTGTCGAAATCAGTATTAGAATAGCCATTATTAATGAGCATTTGTCTAATGTGTTTAAGTTCATTGTGTAGGGCTTTCCATGATGAGCATACTAGTAAGGCTCTTTTTATATATGCTCTGATGACACCTTTTTTATAATTTTCTGTGCATTCTCCGTTTCCATTCATGCATTTGTTTAAGTTGGTAGGCTTCCGGTATACATTCAAGGTATATTTATTGGGTTTGGAATCTACTAATATGTCTAGAAAGGGGAGAGTTCCATTCTTGTTCAATTCAACAGTGAAAGAGAGCCCAGAAATCTCTTGGAGGTGGTACCTTAGTAGTTCTAGGTCTTTAGTTGATTTAGTGCTAACAAATATATCATCAATGTATCTGCAATAAATATGTGGTGTCAAATCTCTGTTTTGGAAAACCCTATGTTCTACTTCAGCCATAAATGCTTGGGCAAATAGGACTCCTAGTGGTGACCCCATGGATACACCGTCCGTTTGCATATAAAGTTTTCCCTCTGGGCATCTGAATGGGACCTCTGTGGTGCAAGTTTCTAATAATGCTTTCATAAAGTTGTGTGGGATTTTGGGTGGTGAGAGATCACTGTGATGGTATACATAGTCTAATATGATATTGATAGTTCTTGTGACGGGAATTTCAGTAAAGAGATTTTGGGCGTCTAAAGATGCGATGGGACCTTTGGTCTGGTTGGTATTTAAAAGGTCGATGAATTCCTCGGTTGAGCGGAGGGAGTAGGTAGTGGGGATATAAGGAGAAATGATATTATGAAGGATTTTAGCAACTTGGTAAGAAGGAGTGGAAATTTGTGATATAATAGGCCTAAGTGGGTTATTCTCCTTGTGGGTTTTCACGTTACCATAAAAATATCCTGGTTGGAAATCTCCAACTAGTTTGCAAAATTTAGTACCCCCTATCTCTGCATTAACCCCGGTGATGAGGTTATTTAATTTCTTTTTCAGATTTTCTGTTGGGTTACGAGAAATTAATTTAAATTTTGAATGATCCTGTAAAATATCTCTACACTTCTCAATATACACACTTTTGTCTAATATCACATATATATATATATATATTTATATATATATATATATATATATACATATATATATGTGTGTGTGTGTATGCATGATATATACATATACCTATGTATGTATGCGCATCATGTATTTATGCATGTATGTATATATATATATGTATGTAAGTATTGTATACAAGAATGTATGTATGTATGTGTTTATGTATGTATATATGTATGCTTCACAAGACGAAAATGTAGTAGCACATTTAGTAAAATGTTTTAAATTACCCACTGTCGGAGAAACAAAGCAAAAGAAAAAGACGGACTGTATATTTCGACCACTACTGTGGTCCTCTTCAGCAGATGAAGAGGACCACAGTAGTGGTCGAAATATACATTTCGTCTCTTTCTTTTGCTTTGTTTCTCCGACAGTGGGTAATTTAAAACATATATGTATGCATATATGTATATATTTATGTATGTACGTATGTATGGATGTATGCATGCATGTATGCATGCATGTATATATGTACGTACATACATAAATGTATGCAAGAGATTTACAAAAACGCGTGAATATTAGATATTTGAGTATGTAAATATTTGTGTGCAAATAAGTATGTATGTGTACACATTATGTGCGGAGGCATGTATGTATATATTACGCACACGCACAAACATATATCTGTATGTGTATACAAGCAACCATGCATGTCTGTATGTACCGAGGAAAAGAGAGAGAGAGAGAGAGAGAGAGAGAGAGAGAGAGAGAGAGAGAGAGAGAGAGAGAGAGAGAGAGAGAGAGAGAGAGAGAGAGAGAGAGAGAGAGAGAGAGAGAGAGAGAGAGAGAGAGAGAGAGGGAGAGAGAGATAAGAGAGAGATAAGAGAGATAAAGAGAGATAGATGCGCAGAAAGAGAATTCGAGTCAGACCAAATGAAAAGGACATCGGGGTCTGAGCACGACGAAAGACATGAAAAAGGTTATACAAGAAATAGCCTGATACAGAGCAACAGACAAATGAATATTAAGAGGTAATTGCAGTCACCTATATTAGAAAGGAAATATTAAGAGTTAACTGATGAATTATGTCCAATAAAAAACTTGTTAAGACAAATTTCAATTGAAAGGTCAGTGACAAAAGAGGATATAAAATGTCTAGAGAACGAAAATTGAATGAAGGGAAATGTTTAATATGCACGCAAACGCGCACACACACACACACACACATATATATATATATATATATATATATATATATATATATATATTATAGAGAGAGAGAGAGAGAGAGAGAGGGGGGGGTGGAGAAAGGGAGGAAGAGGAAGGTAGACAGGGAAATAGGTAGATTAACAGAGAGGGACAGGCAGACTGACTGACAGACACATAGACAAACAGGCAAACAAATCGAAGAAGAAAAAAAAAGAGGAGAGAGACCACGCACATAATTCAAGAAGGTGAAAAAAAACAAATCCAGACACTTGAAGCGAAATAAAAGAGTGACGAAATGGAGGCGTCCCCAGTCTTCTTTAACACAGGCCGGGCACGGAAACAACAGACAACGAAATGGGTGGGGGGGGGGGGGTAGAGAAGAGAGTGAGCAGCTGTCACTTCTTGCTTGGAGGGAAATTGTCCCGTGCCATCACTTCCAATAGTCGAGCCACAGGAAGCACTTCGTCCCTCCTGCCGGACCGTGGTTCCCCCCGAGCGGACACTTGGCCATTGTCGATTCTCTTTGTATTCAAATCGCGCCCAGAGGAAAAAGGGGGGAGGGCGAGGAGGAGGAGGAGGTGGAGGGAACAGAGGAAGAGGAGGGGGAGGAGTATAAGGGAAAAGAAGAGGAGGGAACAGAGGAAGAGGAGGGGAGGAGTATAAGGGAGAAGAGGAGGGGGAGGAGTATAAGGGAAAAGAAGAGGAGGGAACGGAGGAAGAGGAGGGGAGGAGTATAAGGGAGAAGAGGAAGAGGTAGGGGAGGAGTATAAGGAAGTGAAGAGGAGGGGAGGAGTATAAGGAAAAGAAGAGGTAGGGGAGGAGTATAAGGAAGTGAAGAGGAGGGGAGGAGTATAAGGAAAAGAAGAGGAGGGAAAAGAGGAAGAGGAGGAGAGGGAGGAAGAGGGAAAAGAAGAGGAGGAGAGGGAGGAAGAGGAAAAAGAGGAAGAAGAAGCGGAGGAGAGGGAGGAAGAGGAAAAGGAGAAAGGGGAAAAGGAGTAGAAGCAGGAGGAGCAGTAAGATGAGGAAAAGAGGAAGAAGATGAGGAGTAGAAAAGAAGCAGAAGAAGGAGGAGAAGAAGAAGAAGAAGAAGAAGAAGAAGAAGAAGAAGAAGAAGAAGAAGAAGAAGAAGAAGAAGAAGAAGAAGAAGAAGAAGAAGAAGAAGAAGAAGAAGAAGAAGAAGAAGAAGAAGAAGAAGAAGAAGAAGAAGAAGAAGAAGAAGAAGAAGAAGAAGAAGAAGAAGAAGAAGAAGAAGAAGAAGAAGAACAACAACAACAACAACAACAACAAAAACAACAACAACAACAACAAGAACCCTTCAGTGGGCTAAGCCCCCATAGGGTACTGACTGTATAACCTTATTTGGAGTCAATATCCTATCGAGCTTAGTGACACCTCCACAGACCAGAGCAATGTAGCAGAAGAACTCGATGTTAACTCGAACAAAGTCCTCACATGTGTCAGAAATGATCTTTTGGGTTTAACATGATATGAAGGACTCGAAATGAAAAAAAATGAAATAAAAATCAAACAAAAAATAAAAGAATATAGAAATAATAACTATACAACAAGATAAAGTAAAATTGGCCATCAAAACGTAGATAAACAATCAAATAAACGAATTAATAAATGGAATAGAGCTAATTAAAAATATTGTGAATTTAGTCCCTATAGATCTGAATTTCTCCTTGGATTACAAACAATTCTTAATTGATTCAAAGTTGTCTGAATTACTGCAGTCTTGTATTCGCTATACCGATTTTGTTCAAACATTTCTCGGTGTTTCAATTTGGATGCGTTAGTTTCCACTGACTGGCAAAATTCGATAAACTATTTTTCAGGTCACTGTGACTATTATGATACTGAATATCCAAATAATTTTTGCTTTTGATATATCGCACTAGTTTAGAACATAGAATAATTATACTTTTTAACTAAATTGATGTACTTTGCTAAGTTGCGTTGTTGATTGTAAAACATTAAAAGGTTTTCGTAACACAAGTTATGAAAATTTTACACAATATGTTATCCTGACAGAGGGTGACCACAGAATAGAACTTTGACTTTGGGGTTATTTGTATTAGAAAGTTAGCCTCTCTAACTTCGTCCAGCATGACTTGTTATACAGTTATTCAGTGAACCATGAACAACGTCAATCCTAACAAGATCTAGGTCAAAGTTAGGAGAGTGTGGTTTTCTTGTTCTATTACCTGATGCTGTATCTTGCTGCACTGCCTCTGACCCAAGTAGTGTGCCGGGATACAGGGATGATTCTTCATCCACGAGGTGCTAAGATGGATGTGGGGTAAGTGTAGGTTGGTGAACGGACATAACCCCACCGAAAAAAACAACAACAGAACGAAACCTCACCGGACGAAAACCCACTCTGAAAGAGTCGACCCAAGAGAAAACCCCACCAACCCCACTACAGAAAGGAATGGCTAGTTTGTTTATAAAATACAATTAGAAAATTCATATAAATGAATAAAATATACAAATGTGCTATAATTAACATAATAAATGATTAATAGAAAATTATACAATTTTATTGTAATACAGAATTAATTGCGATTACTTGGAAATTTACTAATCTTTAAATCCTCTATTTCACTTATTTAAGTTAAATTTCAAAATATTAATCTTTCAGCAAAGAGATCCAATTCACAATGTACATCAAATAAACAAAATTCACATCAGACAAGCTCACAGCAGCTACAGAAAAAATACAAGAACATAGCCAGAGAAAATCACCACAAGAGTGGTTTGAAGTTAATAAGTGAGGGTATGTATATGTATACTCGAAAATATGTTAGATAGAACACCATGGGGTGAGAATGCTCCAGTCGCACAGCCTATAGCTGCAAAAGAGGTGTAACAACTAATGTTGAGATGACTACTATAACCAGCTCAGCACCGCACAACCATAATCCTGTAGACCATGCGGAAGCTGTGTTGAAATTACGAGCCATACTAAAAGAGCAAGCTATTCGACCCAGTCTTGGTACCCACGTCAACATCCATGGCTACTGTTATCATCTGGCTTAGTCAACATGGAGGAAAATCCAGATCCTTGTGTTGGCACAGCGCTACCGTAGTGAGGAGAAGGTGAAACGCTTTCGTGGAATGTTGGATGGGCTTGCTTTTCTGCCTGAACCGGACGTCATAGTTACGTACGTGGGAATGTCCCTAAACGTCTTGAACTTCTTCTTGAGTATATTGACGGCATTTATGTGTCGGGTACCTATCAACAGATGTAGCGTCCGCGCCACCTTGATGGAAGTGTGCCACCGATTAGAATACGTCGGAAATCTCCTGTGTACCCGGCATCTATTTGGAATGTGCATGGAATAACATTAGAAGGTGGTTCTCGCACGAATAACACCAGCAAAAGATAGATCAAGGCGTTTTTTATTTTTATTTTCTTTGGCTTGTGGTGGTGGATTCAATGTTTGGGTTTGCTGCCGAACGGACGCCTTGTTGGAGCTCCTAAAAACTACGTCTACAGGTAGCGTGTGATTAGCAGTGTTCCCAACATTCAGACTAGGCCGAGGCCTACAAGAAGACGCAGTGATTGGTGTAGTGTCATCCAAGTGTTGGCAAATTCCCAAACTTTATTAAAATTACGATCTGAAATCGTGCACCGGGCCGGGACACCTACAAACAATTTTCCTCAAACTGCGCATGCGCAGTACGAGGCGAGTGACGCAATGACTGTCCTACCCAACCGTTGACATCCCTAATTGTAGCCAACATTACCACCTCACCAGGCACCATGAACTATTCTGATCCTTCCACAGTGATGGATGTCGTGACTGACCTCGCCCTTAGTGACGAGGAGGAACAGGCTTCACAGAACTGGCCTTATCTTCCGCACAGGGAACATCAGCAGCCGACAGGGGGAGTGGTGTCCTCTCACCCCCTATATCCGAGTTCTACCTCCTCTAAACGCCCTATAGACCTTAGATCTAACGCCAGTAGTACCTCAACATCACCTGTTGCCAAGACTCACAAGACAGACAAAGGCACTATGCAACCTGTAACCTCTGACAAACCTTTGCCCCGTCCCCTTCCCCTTCCGGTACCCACTCTTGCCACCCCTTCACTCCCGTCAGCTGCTCCAGCCTTTGCTCCCAGGGAGGACTATGTCAAGCTGAGTTTCCAAGATAACCCCTCCTGTGAAGTGAAACTCCGTTGGCTTACTGAAGTCACCAAAGCGTTTCATCTCGATCGAGAGTTGGCTGAAGTGAAGATGTCTTCTATCACGTCACGTTATGTCTACGTATCGAGGCGTCGCAAGGACATCATAGACAGTGTTACAAGTGGTGATTTTCATTCCATGCGATGTGTTATTCAGGATTCACTTGAGCGACCCCGTAAGTTCCCTACATACCTCGTTACTCGGTACCCTACTTCAATAGATCCTTCCCTTGCCAAGACTCTACAAGGTGTGCACACTGCTCGACGGTTCCACCAGGATGGGAATCCTATAAACCGTATTGTCATCACCTGGAGTCTCCCTGAACCCCCACCACCTGTTATTGAGTTTCCCTTTCTCCCGTGCCTCCCTCCCTGTGAATTACGCAGGATGACGGACGAGAAGCCTTGGTGCTACAGATGCTGGGGCATAGGCCACATCTCGCGCTATTGCTCTGCTTCGGCCAGATGTGCGTGGTGTGCTGCCAACCACGATACACGCTCCTGCCCGCACAGTGTTCCTCCTGCTTCATCTACTGCTATCGCTGCTGGAGATGCCCCACCAAATTCCTCGCCTCTACGACAGCCTGACCCCTCACAGTGGAAGTGTGTTCGGTACAAAATGCCTGGGGTTAACGTCTGGCACGGCTGTACCAAACGGTCCCGTAACATTTCAACAGGTCACACCCCACCACCTCCGCCACCCCCCGCACACTCATCTCCACGTCACACTGATTCAGCTGACATCATTGCTCTCCGTAAGTCAGTTGCCACCCTGGAATCCCGCTGCACTGCTCTCACGGCTCGTTTTGACACCATAGATGCCCGTATAGACAGTATCATAGCCCAGCAAACTGTTACTGCAAACTCCTTATCAAGTTTGGTTGAATCACATCAGGTTGTCATCACCACCATCACAACTCTTACTGGTCAACTTGACAAGGTCGCCTCCCACCATGAAAAGATAACTAGTGTGCAGCCCAGGTCTTCCTTGCCCAGTATTCCACCCGGTAGTGCCCTACCCACTTCTGCCTCCCGCCACAGTAAGACTAAACTTCGCTAGTCACATTCATTTTCATGCCATCTCCTGGAATGCCTTTGGTATTAGACACTCCTCTAAACTCACGGCACTTAAAACCTATGTTTATCAACATCATCCACAAGTCATATTTATACAAGAGTCCTTTTCTGGTAATGCTCCACATGGGGAGGAGGCTCCTTTGCTCACAGGGTATGTCTCATATGTACACTATACCAGAAATGGCCTCATTACCTACATTCAATCATCCCTGCCTCACACGCTCGTTGGTTCCTCTGCGCAACCTGATATGACCTTTCAGCTCTTTGAGATTACCGTAGGAAATAGTACTCTTCGGTTGTGCAATGTCTACTCTGCTCCCGGTTTGATTAATTTACCAGCCCTTCCTATACCTACAGATAGTGGAATGATCTATATGGGGGATTTTAACGCAAGGCACCCTGCTCTTGGAGACGTATCTCCCACTCCCAACCGCGCTGGCAGGCCCCTGCTAGACTACATCCGCCGACATCGCCTAACACGTTGGGATACTGGTGGTGCCACACACACTCGTGGAGGTACTATAGATCACATTATCACTGCAGGTCTTGTGGCATCCAATGTGTTTTGCTCATCTATCCCTTCTCTCTTCTCTGACCATGTTGCTATTAGCCTAACATACTCCATCCTACAGGCTCAAACTTTCATCCCCCATCACCGTGCCCGCATCTCTATCCCTCCTAAATACTGCCCCACATACATCTCGTATATTTCTCGCCTCCTTCCCACTTTTGATCTTCTTTCTCCTGACAGCCTATACGATTCACTGGTGAATTCTACACATGACTTCTACACGCACTATGTGCTCCGACCACACATTCAACGTCGCACTAAGACCCGTTCTTGGACACTGGATCAGCGTATTGCCCAAGCGGAAAGAATAGCGGTGGATGCTGGGCTTTCCTTTCAAAGGCAGCCCACGCCTGAACACCTGCACCATTATCAGCTGGCCAGGGATGACCTGGTTGCCCTTCAGAAATGCGTGTACACAGAGTCTTGGCAGAAATTTACAGATATTATTAACCATCAGACTAGCACGGGCACTATGTGGCAGCTTATAAAAAAAGGTTGTCAAGAAGAAATCCGCCTGCACTCTGCACCACAGTTCGCTTGAGTATGCACAAGATCTTATTACTACCTGGTCAGAGCAGTCACAAACTCGCAACCTTCCTGAGAATGTCCAAGAGGCACTGTCCTCCCACCGCAGCTCTCGTAACCTCCGCCTAATGGGTGCGTTACTACAGACAGATGAAGAAGATGACATCCCATTCACCAAGGACGAGCTACACCGTGCTCTTGCTAGGGTTAAGAATTCTGCCCCTGGTGAGGATGGCCTCACTTATCAAGTCCTTCGTCTCCTTCAGAATGTTCCTAGTAACCACCTACTACAGCTCTTCAATCTTTGCCTTCGCCTGGGGCATGTGCCTTCAGCCTGGACCAAAAGCACTATCATTCCTATACCGAAACCTGGCACCAACAAATTTAGGCCTATCTCTCTCACCACCTGTTTTAGCAAAGTGTTTGAACGCATCCTTCTTGCCCGACTGATGCACCGACTACTGGATAAGCTCTCCCCCAGTCTTTATGGTTTCCTTCCGCAACGGAGCACACACCACTGCCTAGTTGAACTCTACACACGTCTCTCCCCCACCAGTGTGGTTGCTTTCTTGGACCTCAAATCTGCCTTCGATATAGCCAACAGGGAAATTATCCTTGACCAACTGGTGAACTTTGGAGTTCGGGGGAACCTACTAAAATGGATTCGAGGTTACCTTTGTAATAGAACGTCACGTGTCTACTTCAAGGGGTCGTACAGTTCCTATGAACCATTCGAACTGGGCACCCCGCAGGGAGGTGTGCTAAGTCCCTTCTTATTCAATATCCTGATGCATCGTCTACTCTCCCTCCTTCCTATCATTCCCGGTACTACTATCACCTGCTATGCGGATGACATATGCATCCACTCCACCTCACCACATGACCTTCAGCGCATGCTCCGTGACTTCAACATGGCCGCTACCTCCTGTGGCCTCCTTTTCTCCCCAGAGAAAAGCAGGATTTTTACCTCACGCAATGCCAGAGCTCTGCCTGCATTCACTATGGGTGGTCATGACATCCCTCACTGCACACAGTATACATATCTGGGAGCACCAGTCCGAATCCCCCCAGCTACACCTGCGCGTCAACGAATTCACCCCCTCGTGAAAAGCCTTCTTGACCGTCTGGAGCCCCGCTTTGCACCTATCAAGTGGCTTGCCAACAATGCTGTAGGTATCTCCATCCCAGTGGCAAGGACTCTCTACATCCTACTGCTTCGGTCAATAGTCGACTATCTATCCCCTGCCTTGTGTCAACTTCCTAAACCAGCGCTCGAGCCACTTGAAAAATTCCAGAATCGAGTCATGAGGTTTATCCTGGGGTGCTCTCTCTCTACCCGTGTTGTGAACATGCAGTTAGAACTCAACCTACCTCCTCTAGTAGAGAGGATTTATGCCATTGTGTCCTATTTCACTGTTAAGTGTCTCCACTACCCCAATCTTGCTCCACACTTCACTGATGTCATAAGTGCGTCACTGGGTCCGGACGCACCCAGACCCCCACTTCGAGCAGGCGGACATACCCTCATTAGGGTAGTGAGTGATATTCTCCGTGGCCTGGACATCGATGTGCCTGCGAAGGCGGAACCCCCTGATTTACCACCACCCTCTCCCCGCTGTCACATTTACACCAACCTCGAAAGCTGCCTATCCCCCCCTGCAGAAACAATTAGCTCTGGAGACTATTGCTGGTATATCTACGTCTGTGCCTATGGCACACCACGTCTACGTAGATGGTTCTGTGCAAGCGGATGGAAGAGCAGCGTGTGCCATCTTCTCCCCAACCTTGGAGCCTCCTGTACCAGATGACTCATGGATTGGCAGCAGACTGCCCACCTCATCGAGCTCCACCTACTGTGAACTGAATGTAATCTTGGATGCTGTGACTCTCCTTATTCGACATCGTGTGAACGGGATAATTATTTGTGACTCCCAATAAGCCCTACACGCCCTATCCTCGCCAAGACCTATCTGCAGCCGTGTTGTGAATGAAATCCTATGTCGACTTGCTACTGCAAACGATGCTTCTCTTACCATACCGTTTGTATGGATACCCTCCCACATTGGACTACATGGCAACGACACGGTGGATTGTATCGCTAAGGCGGCCTGTATAGCAGATGGACATGTACGAGATGCCGAGCCCTCCCTCCGATGTCTACGAAACATCATCCATTCAGTTGGGTTTGACATGACGATGCGACGCAGAAATGCAGAGAAGGCTAACAGCGTGTCCATACAACATCATGATCACTTTCTCTACAGTCGCTACAAGTATCGCAAACGCGGGTTAACTGTGCGAAAACACAATGTAATTAGTGCTCGACTCAGGATGGGGTATCGGCCCTTGTGGCAGGTTGCCCACACTCTTGACATGCCACAGTACACCACCTGTAAACTATGCGACAGCCCTAATGCTAACAACCTAGAACACTATTGTCTTCAGTGCCCCACAGTAAGAGATCTTCTACCAAGAGGTCAGACCTTGATTCAAATCTGCACGTTCTTACTCGAGGCTAACAACCTTGACATAATACTTACCCGTTTTCCTCACTTCGGTGGTTATTGACTGTATTATTGATCAAGTCGAGGAACACTGCAGAAGGGTGAAGTCCTGGGTCGACTACACTTTTCTTCTGCTTCCACAGCTTGTTCAGCCTGGAGGGGGGGGAGGGCGTCGTTGTGTGATATTGGTTACGTCCTCCTGTGATGTTACACAGCCCATTCTGACAAATATTATTGCTGCTCATATCCATTACCGTTTGTTTTCTATTAGAATGCTTATGCACTCACACTCAATTTTAAAATTGTTTAATGTATTTTTTTTCTCCCACCCCTTTGCGCTCCTCTCATCGGCGACCTTCAGTGATACTGTTTACTGTATATGATCCTTACGTATGACTATGTACACTGCCGTTACGACTTTTGTTTATCAAATGTTCGTGCCTACTGTATTATTTACTGAGTCGAGGAGCACCGCAGGAGAATGAGGTCTTGAATCGACAGCATTCCTCTACTTCCTCAGGTTATTCAACCTGGGGGGGAGGGGCGTCATGTCATGTCGAGTGCGTCCTCTCGTGATGTTACTCGACACATTCTGTCTAGATTTGTTGCTTCCCATAACCATTATTATATGTATTCCAATTGTATGTTTACGTACTCGGACTATACCAAAAGAAGGAAAAGGGGAGGGGGGAGAGATTTTTGTTTTGTTTTTTTCTCTCTTACCTTTTGCGCCCCTCACATCGATGGCCTTAATGATATTGCGCACTATGTATGTCATTTAGGTCTGTCTATGCACACTACCATTATGTCCTATGTCTGTCAAATGTTCGTGATTGTACTGCGCTTGGTTGTGGGACTTATTGTCCTCACTGCTGTCATTTATTACTAAGACTATCACATTGTATTCAATGTTATATTGCTATTACAGATATGACATTATTGAGGCTCTGACTCATATGCATTGTACTACTATTGATTGTGTATCCATCTGATGCATTATATTAACTTTTGTACTTGTATATCCATGTACTGACTGACGCCTTGGCGTAATAAATTAATAAAAAATAAAAAAAAATAAAAAATTTGGCTTGTGGGCCATTCACAGCTAACCATTTGATGGGCGATTGGCAATCTGCGAAAGGACCAATCACAAGCTGCTGCTGCTGCTGCGTTGTTATGACACGAGCGTGGAGAACCACCAGCCAAACGAGCGTGTTGCCATATGTAACAAAATGTAAACAAAACTAAAAAAAACTTTCACCAGAACGACGAGGGGGAGTAAGATCTGTTGAAAACCTGTGCGGAATTACATGTATTCACTGTCGTTCAACTGTGCTTATCATTCATATACCATTAATGTGCTTTGCATTCTTTTGTGTGCCCTTTGTACATACTGCAAGATCAGATGCTCTTAAATGTAACTACATTATTATTGTGGAGGGAGTGAACATGAGGGGACGTCCTAGGATGAGGTGGATGGATGGGGTGAAGGGGGCTTTGGGGAAGAGGGGAATGTCTGTTGAGGAAGGACGGGAGAGGACAGAAGACGGGTGAATGGAGAATGGTTGTATATGGATGATGTTGTGATTGCATGAAGTGGAATGGGCGGGGGGGGGATGGGGGGTGAGGTAGTATGTGTGAGCAAAATTTGACGCAGCCCGAAGGGATTTCTCCCCGTCCTCTCCTTTTATGCAATGGGGGGACGGAGAGGGGGGGTCGCCGATTTAATGAAGCGGCCTTGCTGTGGATGTGCTGTGTCTTACGACACTACTTCTGACCCAGGGCAGTGGACAAGGTGCAGGGATGACCCGTCATCCAGGAGGTGCTCAGATAAGAGGGAGGGTGGAGGGGTGTGGAGTGTATTCAGGGATGGAATGGGTGGAAATGATTTTATGCCTTTCCCTTTTTGGCTACCTCCCTTGTAAGGGGAAAAAAGCCTTGGTATATATATGTTCATTATCATTACTATCACTATAATTATATTTGTATTTATAATATTTCAACCATTTAATTAATACTTATGTAACTATGACGCATTGAATATTAAATTAATAAGGATTTTCATATAGATTTTCTAATAGATTGTACTTAATGGACGACCTACTTATTCTTTTCTGTAGTAAGGTTGATCGGGTTTTCTCCAGGGTTGCAACTTTTAGAGTGGGGTTTTGCCCGGAGGGTTTTTGTCCGGTGGGGGTCTTTTCCTAGTGAGATTTTGTCCTGGATTCCTGTAGGTTGGGTGTATGCTTCGACTCAGAAATCCTCGTTATAAGGAGGAAATGCCTTTTCGTGTATGTGCATTATTTCTTGTCCTGCTACCACTTCTTGTTCGAAGTAGTTCGTTCAAAATTATGTGGCGTTATAAACTATAGTTTACCTTCCATCTACTCTGGTTGAGTTTCATGACTATAATCCTTTAGTTTACCTGCAGCCAGGCAATTCTATTCGGCTGAGGGAACTCCCATCCCTACACACACACACCTTCACAACGAAAGGATTAAGATCTACCTTGAGATTATCTCGAACAAAAGTTTTCGTTGTTTTTATATTTTAGTCATTTATTCCTCTTAGCAACAGATGTTATTATTCAACCAAATGAATCTTTCCTCCTCCCCTCAACGACAGGTATTATGCAAATCTATTTTCACATTTGACTTCCAAATCTATCTGTAATATTTCTTCCTTTTGCAAACAACGCATGAACCATTCTGCACACACATTACTTTGCCAACGCATTACTCAAGACGGCACCTAAGCTATAATCTTCTAAAATGTCTTACGCATATGCTAGCAGGTTGCTCGGTTGTCGATGCATATGCTCCCGTGCTCACCTGATGTTGTACATCCATCAGCGTCAGCATAAATCATTTTCTCAACCATCAACGTCTCAGTGCAAGTGAAAGACCCAAGCTGTCCTATGCATTGACCTGGCACACGAGCAAGTGATCTTGGCACCTACCTACTTACCTACCTACCTACCTACCTACATACTTGCCTACTTACCTACATGTTGAGCTACAGTTTACCATCGCTTCTATCTTCGTACAAGTGATCTTGGCACCTACCTACATATCTACCTACTTACCTACTTACCTACCTACATGTTGAGCTACAGTTTACCATCGCTTCTGTCTTCGTACAAGTGATCTTGGCACCTACCTACATATCTACTTACCTACCTACCTACCTACCTACTTACTTACCTACATGTTGAGCTACAGTTTACCATCACTTCTATCTTCGTCAACAATCATCTGCCTAATTAGTTATTTCGAATACAAGCCTTTAAGCCACTTAGTGTCTTGGAATCTTGAACTCTGTATTAACTTTACCCCCACACAATTGAGCTTCTAGGCAACCTAGACATTTCATCCAACGGCGCATTTTACCAAACAGGACATTTCACCCATTCGGGCATTTCCCCCATACGGACATTTTGCCCAAACAGAAATTTCACCCTACCGGATATTTCACCCAATTGAACATTTCACCTAACAGGACATTTCACCTAACCGGACATTTCACCCAGAGACCCATTTCGGTCTGCTTTGCTCTTTTATGCATCACGAAGACTTGTATCACCACTCGGGGCCGAATGTGTCGTGTCCTTACATACGATTGACACCACTGCAATATAGCACCATTGTGTCGTGTCGTGTCATATTGGTCATTCAACCAATCTCCATTCGGGGAACATGATGGGTTTCTAGTTAGCCTCGAAACTTTGCAAACAAAAATCCTTCAGCGCTTTTTTTTTCAACCTCAGTTCTCTGAACAGTTTTAATCATTTCAGGACAGGAGCTTGATCAGAGTCAAACAAGATTATTTGTTGTTAGAAAAATAATTAGATACATATAGATAGATATGTAGGTAGGTAAATAAAGAAATAAATATAAACATCAATAATATCAACAAATATATAACTAGGTGAAACAAATATATAGGCAGAAGATAAATAGATAAATAAACATGACAAAAAATTAACAAACGAACGAATAAAAATAAAACCACTTAAAATAAGAAAAATATAAAATCTAAATAACATCAAATTGAAGGAGCTAATGGAGAAAAGGTCTACCCTAAGCTGAATGAAATCGTCTGGCGTTGGCTGGAAACAGGTTGTAACTATGACATTTTATATATAAAGTATTAATCTTTCTTTCACATAATCACGGACATCCTAAAATGCGTCCAAACGCGTCCGATAGCGACCTATGGCGTCCAATCACTTTAAATGTTTATCAACTTGTCTAGAAACAATTCAGAAATAAATATATATTGCAAGTGAGTCGTCTTTCTAAGTTTCATGTACTTTGTGCCATTAACAGTGAAGTTATCTACATTAGAATTTGCCCAATCGAGATTGCATTCAACAAAATTGAATTAAGGAAACATAAAATTACATTTTGGTATCATTTCTCCATGGAATTCAGGGATGAGATAGGTATTCAGTGCGTAACTAGGATCGGGTATGGACTGTTCCTCATTATTCTCTTAGCTACCGCCATATCCATCTCCATCATCACCACAACCACAACCACAACCACGACCCATATCATGATCCTTTTCTACCTCCATTTCCTTTCACACCGTTTTCATTTTCTTATTTCAACTTCGCATGAAATTTTATAAACACCTCTTTCTGTATTTAACATAACCCCCCGCGCCTTCTCGAGTCTTGTTTTCTCAAACTCCTTCTTGACCTCGAACTCGAGTCTTGTTTACCAAATACCTGTGCTCTCCTTCCTCAAGCACCTGGTAATTCAATAATCAACACAACTTCCACGCTTCCTGAGACAGAAGACCATGAATCACGTTTGAGGTGTTCTGGTTTCTTCCTTCAAGGTGCTCAGCCAAGGAGAGAGGGAGGAAAGGGAGAAGTGGAGGAGAGAGGGGAGAAAGGGGGTAGGATAATGACTCAACAATTAGGTTACAGTAAAGAGGGTGTCAATTTATGAATATTTTCGTATTAGTTTGACAATAACCAGCGCTTCTGTCCCTTGGGACATTATCGCACTCAGGAGGTGGATTTATGGGCAGTGATAGAGGTGACTGCCCACCACAACTCGCATATATTATATATATATATATATATATATATATATATATATATACTATATATATATATATATACAGTATATATATATATATATATATATATATATATACTGTATATATATATATACTGTATATATATATATATATATTATATATATATATATTATATATATAAATATAGCGACTGAAAAAAGGGTGCCCGTGTGAATGGAGCCATATAAATGGGTGTTTTATACTGCATATTATTATTATTATTATTATTATTTTTTTTTTTTTTGTGACGTCCACTGACCACAAAATGTTGTTCGTGTGAACCCAGCCTTAAGGAGGGTAGCAGGGTGGACGGGTGGTAAAAACTATTTATGAAGGGCGGGGGGAGGGGGAGAGGGCGTATGGATTAGGTTATGGAAATGAGCGGGGTGAGTTACGATTGGTAATTTGCGTACTGATTAGGGATCTGCATGGTGCTTGATTGGTGGAGGGGGAATGCAAGTACAGGGCCGATTGGAAAACGTGTGTTGATTTATGCATGATAGTGTAGTGATTACATAGAAGAGTTTATTCAGAGGAGTTTAGGATGGAGATAAGAAGTAGGAGATTAAGAGGCGACGAGATATATCGAGAGGGAAGATAGTTATCAGCCCAGCGAGGTGGCTGAGCATGATAGCCATTCACGAGCCACAGTGGATTTAAGCCTGTATACATATATTGTCATCACGCATTGATTTCGACGGGATTCGAACCATTATACATATTTCTTTTTGCCCTAAAAGGCCAGCATTTGTACACTACACCAAAATTATAAGGATATAGTTATCTGAAAATAAACTAATTCTAAGTAAATGTTAGTTTTGTTTGTAAATCCCGATTCTATGTTATTCTTTGGAGTCGGGTAACTGTGCCATCAAAACAGTGGAATGTCCCTGCTACACTAGTCTATTGCATTCGAGTTTAGCTCTTAAGTTTACTAGACCGTAAATTCGTTGTGTCGGTTGTCCAGCGCGAAAGTAAAGCAACGCTAAAATATAACGTTTGTTTGTGCGGATAGATGCCCGTGCGCGTGCGCACATACACACAGATGCAAATGAGCACACACACACACACACACACAAACACACACATACACGCACCCACACATACACTCGATGGTGCGGTTGGTAGGGTTCCCCCGGCTGCCACTACGGAGGCCTGGGTTCGAATCCTGGCCAGGGATAAAATAATCGCTGTGCTGCGAGCCGTTACTCCAACTCTTGTGGGCGGAGATTTAGAATGTGTGTGCGTGTAAGGTCACAGCATTACCCATAAATCGGTCATATATGAGCTCTGAGCTCTCTTTCGGTAGGGAAATAGCTGTCGATCACGAGTCCAACACGCGATCCAAGACCATGGTAAATCACACAGGACTTCGCGAGTGTTGCTACTTTCCTGTATGTTAAAATTAAGTAAACACAGACACACACACACAAACGCACGCGCGCGTACACACACACACACACACACACGTGTTGGTCCTTTCCTGTATATTATAATTAGGTTAAATACAATAGGGTAAATACACGCGCGCGCCTGCACACACGCACACACACACACACACACACACACACACACAGGTCACAGTGTTGAACAATATTGTTCCCTGGAACGGGGAAAGCGAATAACTACATAACCGTACAGTAGCTATAGCACACTCAACTTGTCATACGAAATTCACCCACACAAGATACGAGAGTAATTAATCATTTAACAACCGCAGTTGTGTGTTTATATTGGGATTGTAATGCTGCTCCAACTCGCCATTTCAGACGCGGTGACAGTAAATTCCCCTTGCTCAGGCTACAGCTATTAACAATACCAAATTAATTCTATTAAAGTTAGCAATGTCAAATTGATATAAAATATTCTAGAAAGCTGGATAGTGATTTATTTTGATTGATATCGAAGAGGTCATGATTTGAAGGTTGGATAGCGATAGCGAGATTGACGATAACAAAACGATAACGAAAGAGGTGATAAAATATAAAGATGACGATAACAACGACGATGACGACAGTAAAAGAAAAATAAAACAATGAAATCCGAACGATGGAATCCATAACTTTCTTATATGGGATACTGACTGCCAAAGTTCTATACATTTAATATTATAGAGATTCTAGTGGCGTCCTTACGGATCAGAGTCACGTAACATTCCTTTATAACTAACTGCAAAGGATTACAAAGGAGGAGCATGCCGACAGGAGACCTTTTGGTCCATAACTAGGTCGGATGCGAAAAAATTACAATAATGATAAGTATATAAATAAATAAATAAAAAATATATTATAGATAATAAATAAATAAATTATTCAATCAATAGGTAAAGTTAAATAATAAACAAACAGGTAAATAGTAAATATGAATAAATGATAACCAAGTAATAATAATAAACAGACAATTAATAAAAAAAAACAAATAAACAAATAATATAAAACAAATGGCAGGCATTACAGCATCTTGCTTAGGTTTTATCTAAATGAACTGAACTACATTGCACTGCCTCTGCAGGAAGTTTATTCCATTCATTAACTGCACGGTTGGCGAAGTTGTTTCTACCCATTTCCAATTTAAATATATTTCTTGACGGTTTAAGACCATTATTTCTTGTCGGATTCTCATTCAATGGGAAAATGTTGTCATTTTTAATGTTGTCAATTCCCTTTAGAATGTTAAAGATCTGTATCAAGTCACCTCTGAGTCCACGATTTTTTAGGGAAAACAGATTAGTATGTTTTAGTCGATTTTCGTATGATTTATATTTGATATTTGGAATAAGTTTTGTGGTTCGCCGTTGTACTTGTTTCAATCTGTCAGTATCTTTAATGAGATTCGGTGACCATACGGAAACGGCATGTTCCAAATGTGGACGAACTAACGATTTATATAGGTTGTTAATGACAGATGGATATTTGAAGACAAAAGATCGCGCAATCAGTCCTAGAATCTTATTTGCTTTCTCAGAGGCTGAAATACACTGCTTAGATGATTTGAGATTGTTACTGATAATTACGCCGAGATCTTTTTCACTATCCACTGTTGTTATCGAATTCCCAAATAACTTGTAATCGTACTTACTGTTATTTTTACCTATATGCATAACCTTGCATTTACTTGTGTTAAATTTAATTAGCCTCTTTGCAGACCATTGCTGTATTTTATCTAAATCTTCTTGAATATCTAATTGTTTAAGTGATCATTTGCCATTCCGCAGAGTTTTGTATAATAGATTTCAGTCCACTGTCTATATCATTTATATATACTATGAATAGAAGTGACTCAAGAACGGAAGCCTGAGGAACTCCACTCGTAACATTTTTCCATCTAGATGTTTTGTCATTTAGAACTCTATGTTTACGATCGTTTCACCAATTACTAGTCCAGCTTAATAGGCTACCACTTTTTCCGTGTAAAGCTAATTTAGTAAGTAGGCTTTCGTGGGGGACGATATCAAAAGCTTTTGCTAAGTCTAAATATATTAAATCTATATTGTTTCTTTTGTCATAATTTGAGATGGCCGTGTTGCAGAATTCAAGTCACGTAAGAACGTTTCCATCTGAATCCATGCTGAATATCGTTTATCAAACAGTTACTTTCTAAATGATGTTCGACAGCACCTCTGATGATAGTTTCCATCATTTTTCCTACGATTGAAGTCAAGCTTATAGGCCTGTAGTTATTTGGTTTCTTTTTGTCACCTTTTTTGAATATGGGAGTAACGTTAGCTAGCTTCCATTCTCTTGGGACATCTCCGGATATGATGGATTTCTTAAAAATAATTTCTAATGGAACAATGATCTAATTTTTCATTTCTTTTAAGAATCTTAGATGCCAACCGTCAGGCCCTGGTGTTTTATTAACTTTGAGTTTTTCTATACACCTTTTAATTTTTTCTTTTGTTATATTTACCGTAGTGAATAAGTTCACTCTAGACTTTTCACAGGTTTAATAAAAGGATGCTGATTATTTTTAACGTTTTCTGTGTTTTTTCTGTTTTATCAAAATTAAAGATCGAAACCTTTATTAGTTTCACTTGCTTATTACGGCTTTATCAAGACTGTTCTCACGTGTTCATTTTGATAGACTTGACGGCAATTACAAATTTCATATATTTTTTATGTTTTCCTCAAATCTCTCTTTTACCAATTATAAAAATATCCGCCTGGACAAGTTTAGGTTTAAGGAGGAAATAGTAAAGAACTGATTTACCAATAGAGTGGTTAACAAATGGAATAGAATTAGTAACCATGTAGCGAGCGATGACACAATTGCTTATCTTAAGAGAAAATTATATAACATTATGGACAGGGATAACAAATGGTAATAAACACGGAACTGCCTAATGTAGGCCTTATGGTCTCTTGCAGTCTCCTCCAACATTTCTTATGTTCTTTTCACTATGATACTGTCACCAAGGTATAAAGGGCTGAATATCACCAACAAAATACGGATTTCCATAATGTATAGATACTTCAGTATTATCATATATAAACTCTAAAAACACCATTAAAATATTTTATTCAAATAAAGAGATGATCTAAGCATAAAAGAGGTTTCCATCATCCAAGAATCGATTCTAAAGGGCCATTTACACGGTCAAACAGTTTGACAAACCCGGTTTGTCAGACAAGTGTTTGAAGTGATGTTTGACCGTGTGAATGGGGTATTTGGTCGTCAAACACGTTTGTCGAACGTGTTTGACAACCAAATACCCTATTCACACGGTCAAACATCACTTCAAACACTTGTTTGACAAACCGGGTTTGTCAAACCGTTTGGCCGTCTAAATGCCCCTTACCTTGAACCTGCTTTCAAACCCACTTCCCACTTGTCACAGAGACTAAGAAGGGCATCCCCTTTAAGTAATGGCCCCCCACCGCTGGTCACCTCGAGCCTGAGGTGACTTGGTGGGATCACTGTGTGATGCATCAGGTTCCTCCTCCGGGCATCGTCACTGCAAGAGTGGCATCATGCCGTGGAGGACTCATCGTCTTTCATGCGCTCATGTGTAAACTGTTCGGGATCACAGGCAAGGTTGTGGTCCAGGCGGGCACCAGCCCCGCAAACCACGAAAACAAACACGCACACACACACACACACACACACACACACACACACACCTCGTGGCGCAATGGTTAGAGTTCTTGCCTGCCACTACGGAGTTCCGGGTTCGAATCCCGCCCAGGGCTGAAATAATTTAAATATCACTGCGCTGCAAGTCGTTACTCCAACTCTCGTGGGCGGGGAGTTGTGTGTGTGTGTGTGTGTGTGTGTGTGTGTGTGTGTGTGTGTGTGTGTGTGTGTGTGTGTGTGTGTGTGTGTGTGTGTAAGGTCACAACATTACCCATAGATCGGTCATACCTCTGAGCTCTCTTCCGGGAGGGAAATAGCTTTCGATCACGAGTCTAACACGTGATCCAAGACCATGTTGAATCACAGACACACACACACACACACACACACACACACACACACACACACACACACACACACACACACCCACACACACACACACACATACACACACACACACACACAAAGGAAACCAAAACGATCCTCAGGGTCTTCGGAGGAAGTGAAAAAGGATCGGCACCAGACGGGAGGAGCGATGGAAGCCATTGCAACAAGATCGAGAAAGCGAAAATCTTCAGGACGGAATTACTAAGAGTAATAAAGGGAAGGGACACGCCGGCAGTGATGGCAAGCCGGAGGTTAGAATAATGCCGGCGATAACAATACAATGTGAATTTAATGGAAGGATTCGAGCTGGCTTATGGTGATGTTTTCTGGGGGGAAGAGGCGAGTCAGTCCTTTGCCTTTTGGTTAGAGTCAAGATTCTCTTTAGTTAGTCCTCGATGAGAATTTTCTTTTCATTTACTTTCGCTTCTATTGAGGAAAGAATGGATAAAGGAAGGAAGGAGGAAAGAAAGGAAGGAAGGAGGGAAAGACAGAAAGAAAACGAAGGAAGGAAGGAAGGTAGGAAGGTAGGAAGGGAGTAGGAAGGAGGTAAGAAAGGGAAGAGAGAAAGAAAGAGAAGGAAGGAATGAAAGAAAGAAGGAAGGAAGGAAGGAAGGAAAGAAGGAAGGAAGGAAAGAAGGAAGGAGGAAAGGAGGGAAGAAAGAAAGGGGGGAGGGAAGAAAGGAAGGAAGAAAGAAAGGGGGGAGGGAAGAAAGGAAGGAAGAAAGAAAGGGGGGAGGGAAGAAAGGAAGGAAAGAGGGACGGAAGGGGGGCAGAGGGAAACAGAAAAAGAAAAATAAGAAAGGAGGAAAAAGAAGGAAAAAGAGGAAAACGAAAAAAAAAATATATAAATATGAAAAAAAGGGAAAAGGAAGAATGTGACCATGGATCAATGGCAAAGAAAAAAAGAATCTTGTTGGACAAGCGACACCCTTCCAGCACCCAACCACCGATACTACACAGACTGGACAAAACGAGAGGACATAAAAAAAGAAAAAAAGAAAAACCGAATTACCGATTCGCACTAGCTGATCGTAAGTAGAAGACTAGACAAAAGGGGAATACGAGTATATTCGGAAATAATGGACATAATAATGCGCCCGATGTCATCGTTATGTGTCTGGGAGGGAAAGATAAAGGATGATTTGCAGAAGAGGAGAATATAATAGGAATGAGAACAAGAACAAGAAGTAACAACCAGAAGAGATGGTAAAGGAGATGGAAGAACGAAGGAAAGGAAATGGAAAGAAGGGGAAGGAGAATGAATTGGGGAATAAAAATCAATGATGATGGTGATGGTGATGATGATAATGATAGTGATGATGATGATGATGATGATGATAATGATAGTGATGATGATGATGATGATGATGATGATGATGATGATGATAGTGATGATGATGATGATGATGATGATGATGATGATGATGATGATAGTGATGATGATAGTGATGATGATGATGATGATGATGATGATGATGATGATGATGATGATGATGATGATGATGATGATGATGATGATGATGATGATGATGATGATGATGATGATGATGATGATGATGGTAATGGTGGTGGTGGTGATGATGATGATTAAATGGTAATGGCGATGGTGACAATAAAGATAACAATGTGATGGTAGTGATAGAGAGCAAGGAGAGAGGGAGAGAGAGAAAGAGGAGAGAGAAAGAGGAGAGAGAGAGAGAGAGAGAGAGAGAGAGAGAGAGAGAGAGAGAGAGAGAGAGAGAGAGAGAGAGAGAGAGAGAGAGAGAGAGAGAGAGAGAGAGAGAGAGAGAGAGAGAGAGCTCCTGACTAGAAAAAAAAATCGATAAAGAATGAAAAAAAGGAAGAAAGACAAAAACCACGAAACCTTAAAGTACGGAACAGAAAATGAAACCGAGAGGCGTAAAAACACTCTCTCTCTCTCTCTCTCTTTCTCTCTTTACCAATGAATTACCACCAGATCAGATTCTAGAAATGAAATGAACGCGTTCAAATCAGCAAGGTGATGAGGAGCCTACGCCAGGAGGCGCTGAGTAGTAGCTGCGGCCGAAGCCGTCACCCTTGTCCTATACGCTTCTTGGACTGTCGGGGGGCAGATAACAAACCGTCACTGCAAGGAACTTACTGGAGAGTAGTACGGGATTCGAACCCACAATTAAGCGAATACGAGACCAGCACGCTTCCGACTACGCACTCAGGTCACTATGGTCAGAAAGGGTTTGACCTTAAACGGAAAACATAACAAAGACTTATAATAATAAACATTGGAACCCGGACGAAGATCAAATGACAGAGCAACGAGGCAAAGAACGTCTTGATTCGAGGCGAAGACCTCAAAATTAAGACTTCCGGGACTCTGAGCTGAAATTAAAGGATTTAAGTCTTTCAATAGAGGTTTGGAATCTGTGAAAAGGGGAGGAGGATCAGCCAGGAGGATTTGAGCTTATGGGATAATGTCAAAGACCTTGTAGAGTTTTGGAATTGGAAATGGTTTTGTTGGGGTACTTCTATTCTTTCCCAGCCAACAAGGATTAAAATTTTTATACTGGAATAAAAATATAAAAATATACACTTCCGTATACCACTCGATAACGAGAATATAAGATTGAAATAGATTCAAGAAAATTGTGAATGGTATAAAGACTACAGAGTTCATCTGTCTACATTAGAAAAAAAAAAAAAAAAAAAAAGAGTATCAGTCTTAGGAAAAAGTACATCACCCTTCACCACCTTTATTCTATACATACTCGCACACAGACACACCCAAGCACGCGCACACACACACACACACACACACACACACACACACACACACACACACACACACACACACACACACACACAAGGACTGTGATAACTGAGGTTTAAAAAAACAGGGCCCTATGAGTGTTACTTCTTTCCTGTATACTACAATCAACTAAACACACACTCTTATTTACACACACACAAACACACACACACAAATACTCAAAAACACGCACACAAACACACACGCAAGAGTTCACAGGGAAATGCGTGTTAGCATGTCATTGGAACCGCCACTCTTTCTGTACAGCGAGTGTGGGTAGAGCCCTGCCATCACGAAAACACGAACAGGCGGAGGACGAGCGCCGCCTGACCCGACCACCCCCAACGTAGCAGCCGAGAGCCAACATAAAGAGCGGAGCGCTCCGAATGACGGTCGTCGCATACATACAGATCCCATGAAATTTTATGAGTGAGTGACTGTACAGTACGTTCATTTCCAGATAGGCAGATAAAGATGTAGATACAGAGAGAGAGAGACAGAGAAAAGGAGAAAGAGCGAGAGAGAGGGAGGAAGGGAGAGAAAGAGAGAGAGGGAGGGAGGGAGAGAAAGAGAGAGAGAGGGAGGGAGGGAGAGAAAGAGAGAGAGAGGGAGGGAGGGAGAGAAAGGGAGAGAGAGGGAGGGAGAAGGAGAAAGAGAGAGAGAGAGAGAGAGAGAGAGAGAGAGAGAGAGAGAGAGAGAGAGAGAGAGAGAGAGAGAGAGAGAGAGAGAGAGAGAGAGAGAGAGAGAGGTGAGAGAGAGAGAGAGAGAGAGAGAGAGAGAGAGAGAGAGAGAGGTGAGAGGGAGAGAGAGAGAAAGTGGGAGGAAAAGAGAGGAGAGAGAGAGAGAGAGAGAAGTGAGGGAGAGGGGGAGAGAGGGGGAGAGGGGGAGAGAGGGGGAGAAAGGGAGAGAGGGGGAGAAAAGGGGGAGAAAGGGAGAGAGGGGGAGAAAGGGAGAGGGGGAGAGAGGGGGAGAAGAAAGGGAGAGAGGGGGAGAAAGGGAGAGGGGGAGAGAGGGGGAGAAATCGAAAGAAAATAAAAAAGGGAGAAAGAGTGACAGTGAGAGTGAGAAAGAGAGTGTGGAAAATAGGATCCACTCTGAATATATATGTTTATATGTATCTAATACAATTAGAGCTGTCCATTAAATTCTGATATGATTGAATGCATTAATGAAGCGTGCTCTGACTGCAAGGATAATCAATTTCAGAAATTGGCGATTTCGTTCAAATCAATTAAGTTACACGGACAACAATTAGTCGCACGTAAAGTTTTTGAACAACGCCCGATTGCACAAGGAGTTATGGGACAACGTGGGGTTGAGCGCTTCCAGCATGGTGAACAAGATTCTTGATTTATTTATTTATTTATTTATTTATTTTTGGTCATGGTCCAATTTTTTTTTTGGGGGGGGGGGCAGAAACGAGAAGGACCCCATATTTGGACTGACTGAAAAAAATATAATAAAATAAAAAATAGATAAATAATTAAATACACAAATAAATATATAATTAAGTGAACAAATACATACAAAATTAATAAATAAATGGACAAATATCTAACTAAGCACATATCCATATAGATAGACATATCAATAGAAAAAACAGATAAATTAAATCAATTAATGAATATATAAATATACTAAAAATAATAATAATGATAGTAATGATAATAATAATAATAATAATAACAATGATAATAATAATGATAATAATAATAATAATAATAATAATAATAATTAATAATAATAATAATAAACAACTTCCCTCCATGGCAACAGGCCATTTTTTTCCGTACTGTTTGGAAAGAACACGCCATCAGACGAACGAGGGAAGTAAGAAAGGTGGGAGAGTTATAAAAGGGGGGTGCGGGGGTAGGGGGGAGTGGGGGGGATGGAGGGGGGGACTGCTTTTGTTCTGTTTGGGCCAACGTGTCGCGGCAGTACTCGGGCCGAGTGAGAGCCCACTTTACAGGAACAATGGCAGTCAAAATCAACGCAAGGCTTCAGGATACACACTACATTGTGTTCCGCGCGTGTTCTGCCTGCGTGCGTGCGCACGTGCGCGTGAGTACGTCTATCTGCCTAGTTGTAGAATACCGGATTTTGCTTCCCGTGTACGTGCGTGTATGCGTGCGTGTATGCGCGCGCGCATGTGTGCGTGCTTACCTAGTTTCGAACTCCGTTCCGTTCGTGCGTACATGTGTGTGTGTGTGTGTGTGTGTGTGTGTGTGTGTGTGTGTGTGTGTGTGTGTGTGTGTGTGTGTGTGTGTGTGTGTGTGTGTGTGTGTGTAAGCGCGCGCGCGTGTAGGTGTTTACCTAGTCGTAACACATGGAGATAGAGCTGTGGTCATGAGCTCACGTCTCTTTGCCTCCACTCATAAAACTTTGCCTTCCTTTTAATTAGTTTATGGTGTTGGCCTGGATTATATTTTCATCCAATATTCTCCATAAATCTATACAGCCATATGGAAAACTAAACTTCCAAACAACTTTCAAAAAAGTTTGCTTTTTTACCTTTTTACTACGCGCGCGTGTGTAAAGGCTTCTTCCAACCCTTCCTCTCCCTTTCTGTCTCTGTCTGTCTGTCTATCTCTCCTTTGTTATTTTTTACAACTCTTCCCTACATTTTCTTCCCGGTACCTTGTACGCTAATACTGCCATAATTATGTCTCCTATATTGTACAGCATTGCTCTCCGCGGAAGTCAAATGTCTCAATCCTTATATTCAGACATTATATTTCATAACCTAACTGTTTAATATTACATTTATCCTTTCGTTAAAGAAAATAATATTTTTCATCTATACCTAGCTTTCAACAGTCTTGAATATAATTTTTACCTAACAATTACACATAATCAGACAGCTGTGAGAAATGATGCAGGTGACCAATTTCTTGTCACCTATCGAAAGGAACTATACCAGTGGGTGGAGGGGTGGAAGGATGGGGGTGGGAGGGAGGAGGGGGTAGGAGGGGGGAAGGGGGGAAGGGGGGAAGGGAGGAAAGGGAGGGGGAGGGAGAAATGGATTGCATGGGATACATAAAAGGAATATATATGTATTGTAAATGACACAGACCACAAATTTTACTGAAATGAGTGTCCCTTGTTTTGAAATATACATGTAGCTTACACAGAATAACAGTTCAAAGCTTTTCACACACACACACACACACACACACACACACACACACACACACACACACACACACACACACACACACACACACATATATATGTGTGTGTGTGTGTGTGTGTGTGTGTGTGTGTGTGTGTGTGTGTGTGTGTGTGTGTGTGTGTGTGTGTGTATGTGTGTTACGTAACCAGCTGCTATCACGTTAGCTACCTCGACCTATTCTATTTTAGGTATCTATAAACAAGAACATATTTGAAAAAGGAAAAATAATAATAATCTACACCCACTGACCCAGTGAATAAGTCCATCAAACATAATCAAGAACTGGCGCAAGATAGACGCGAGTGAAAGAGAATGATTATGGAACACAAGGCTTTTGACAAGTCTGAAGCGCCTAATTAACACGTGAACAAGTGTTACGTTCCTCCACATGACGTCATCAGCGATGAAATGAAGGATCGTTGAATTTCTAATTGACAAATAAATATAGACAGTCTCGAATAAAGGAGTATAAAAATAGCTGAGTGTATTAATAAATATGTATGTAAAGACTATCAAAAATTGAATAAACAAAAAACTTGAAAATGGGAAATCTAAGAAAAAAGACAGAGAAAGAGAGGTGAAATAACAAAAAGAATGAAGCAAGACAAAAACAAAGAATGCAAAATAGAAACAACAAAAGAAACGAAACAGAAAACAAAGAATGTAGAAAACAAAGAAACATAAAAAGAGCAAGGAAGAAACAGAGAAAGAGAAAGAGCAAAAGAAGGGAAATGCGAAACGAAAATGTAAAAAGAGGAAGAGAAAAAAAAAAAAAAAAAAAAAAAAAAGGTTATAGTGAAACTCCTAAAATGACCAAAATCAATGGCCCGTCCGTGACCGATTTAGTGCAATCAGTCGTCCATCTACCTACTTTTATTCTCGCTCATAGACGAAGCAGAAGTGCCGAAGGAACTGGCTACACCCTTTTCATTACAAATCCAACCCTGTCACGCGATCGCTTTTAGCTTCATTGCATTAAAGCGAGGATTCCGAAATATGTGGTCGCTGTATTCTATAATATATATATACAATTTTTTTTTCATTGTGGTTGGGTAGCAGGTAATTTGGACAGTACAAATGTCTGGAATACTTACCCAAGGGGACTCAAAATAATCCTCTAAAACTATCGACCATATATCTACCTATCTACATACCTACCTATCTATCTATATATCTAATAGCTTTCGTCCTTCTAAGGGTGATAGTCAGCCCACCCACACCATCCACACCAATCATCCCCCGCCAATCCAACACCCTTTAGTTTTCCCTTTCATTTGAAGACGTACGTTCTATTTTCTTTTAAATTACAGTTTTTACCAAGTTGAAAATGGCGTGAGAACTTGTTAAAATAGTCTTGCGTGTATTTTGGGTTCATAGTAAACTTTCTACTTTACACTGTGAATCATCTCCTACTATCCAATTGACACCAAGATACGCTAATATATAATAATCCAATTTAGTGGATAGTGATGTTAGAATTGAACGACGTACTAGTGCTGTTTAATCTCGTTATCTATATCAACGTTCTCACATACGGCGATAGGATCTTCTCTTTTTTATTTGCAAAGACTCGTGTCAATAGTATTCACAAGCACGTCTGATCACATTACTCGACGGTGCATTGGTACCGTTCGCGACAGCTGACCCAGCGGTTTGAGTTCGATCCCCACCCTGGACTGAAATAATTTCAAGAGTCGCTGAGCTGCGAGCCGTAGCTCCAACTTTCGTGGGCGGGGAGTTGTGTGTGTGTGTGTGTGTGTGTGTGTGTGTGTGTGTGTGTGTGTGTGTGTGTGTGTGTGTGTGTGTGTGTGTGTGTGTGTGTGTGTGTGTGTGTGTGTGTGTGTGTGTGCGTGTGTGAGATTCACCATGGTCTTGGACTCGTGATCGACAGCTATTACCCTCCCGGTTGAGAGCTCATAGCTCATATATGACCGATCTATGAGTAATGCTGTGACCTTACACGCACGCACACACCCAACTCCCCGCCCACGAGAGTTGGAGTAATGACTCGCAGCGGGGTGTGTGTGTGTGTGTGTGTGTGTGTGTGTGTGTGTGTGTGTGTGTGTGTGTGTGTGTGTGTGTGTGTGTGTGTGTGTGTGTGTGTGTGTGTGTGTGTGTGTGTGTGTGTGTGTGTGTGTGTGTGTGTGTGTGTGTGTGTAAGGTCACAACATTACCCATAGATCGGGCAGGTATAAGGTCTGAGTTCTTATACGGGAGGGTAATAGCTGTCGATCACGAGTCCAATATGTGATCCAAGACATGACCGTTTTCATAACACTTCATTTCAAAAAGTCTCGTAATTGTTTTATAGTTTAGGACCGAATGAAATTATCCCCAAATCTTAAGATACTATCACTACATCTGTTGCCCCAGGTCTCTCTTACAGGAAACCCCAGGCTCGTGCGTAACCGGCAACGGACACCTTACAGGCCCATAGGTCACTCAGCCAAGAAAAATTGTGTTCTTTTCTAGGGGTCTATTGTGTAGGGTAAAATGTTCTGTGTCTTCCGTGTGCTAGATGCATCTAGGACAGCATGATCTGTGGCCAGGCCTTTTGTGTGATATTTCATAATGAAGATTCTACCAATACCATAATCCACTAATGCTGATCTAACCCTGTGTATAAAAAAAACCTTCATCGTAAACCTAGAATATATGCAAAACTACGATTAAGGTTTCCTACGTAAGCCATGCATATAACACGCTTTAGACAAGATATGCTATATACCACACTACAACACAACGCAATACTCGGGTAGAGACGTCCCAGGGGATCAGAGCTAGGGCTCACCCTAAATAGATCAAGTTTCCAAGGCCTTGGCACATGACTAGCAGAGCTGCAGGTACGCCTTGGAGAGCAAAGTGAATTTGGACTCTGAAAATAACAAGGCAGAGTGCCTCCTCTGAGACACACACACACACATCTCGACGGAGTGTTTCAGCGCGTCCTCCAGGCAGAAGCTTCACCTTTGCCGGGCAGAACTTCCTCTAAACTGAATGAAATAGTTTGGCGTTAGCCTCAAGAATTTTTCTGTATGTCCTTCATAGTTTAACATAGAATGGATAGACAAAATAGTTTAACATTTCACTAAATGGAATGGATTTCTTTTAAAATGACTACTGTTAATACTGTACTTATTAAAAAGGTATACACGGACACACACATATATACATACATACATGCACAGACCAAAAGGCTTTTTCTCCCTTATAAGAATGTTGGGAAACCTTAACCCAACATATAATATACGAATATAAAACCTATAAAGCTTGTTGTTATGTCGAAGGGATAAACAAAAATATATTATTTAATCTTAATAACTGTCCTAACACACAGTCCAACATGGATAGACATATGCACCAATTTACAATTTCTAGTTTCTGGTCTCAGTTTCTCACAAGATTGTTTCTGAGCACAAAAGAGGAAAGAGTTTCTGTTCAAGGCTTTGGCCATCAAGTTCTCTACCGTTGCGGAAGGAGGAGGAACTGATACATACTTTTTCCTTCCTTGACAGAATCAATACAATATAGGAGCCACAAAAGTCATCTTTAACGAGAGGCCCGGAAAAGAACGGCTTTTGTGTGTGTGTGTGTGTGTGTGTGTGTGTGTGTGTGTGTGTGTGTGTGTGTGTGTGTGTGTGTGTGTGTTCGCGTTTGTTTGCGTATAGGGTTTCTGGTACAACCTGATGAAGAAGAAAGATGAGGATACTACGCCAAGAGGCGCCTATCTGCGGCCGAAGCCGTCATCCTCGACCTGTTATTCGCTTGGGCTGTTGAGGCAGGTAACAGTGACTGCTGGGAATCGGAGAGAAAAGCGGGATTCGAACCTATAACAAAGCGAACGCGAGACCAGCACGTTTCCGACTAGGCCACCAGCGCTCAGGGGGTAGTTTTGTTTCCAAGCAACCGAAAGAGTCCGATTCTGTGTTCTAGCAAGACTTCCGGATTTGTACTGGACATTCAAACCGGATAAAATCTATTCCGGAGAGACACACTTCATTCCGGTGCCTAAAATAATAATAAAAATAACAACAACAACAACAGCAGCAGCACCAGCAGCAGCAGCAATAATAATAACAATAATGACAATAATAATAATAATAATAATAATGACAAAGATAACAATAATGATAACAATAATAATAATAATAATATTAATAATAATAATAATAATAATAATAATAATGATAATAATAATAATAATATAAAATAAATGAAATAGGTAACTAAATTGGCTTGCGATTGAGTGCTGGGCTTCAAGCCAGGTTGTGTTGGGTATCTCACCGTCCAGGAAACTTATGGGGAAAGATTCTCTTTGCGGTGCTATCGAATTCCATTTAGCAAGGGAATGCATCAGGTAAAAAGGGGAGAGAAAAGTAAAAAAAAAAAAAGAGAGGTGGAAAATATAGGACAGAGGAAGCCATAGGAAGGGAATGTGGAAAATGGCGAGAATCAAGATGAAGATCGAAGGACGAAAGAGGAGGACGGGAAAAGAGGAGGAAGAGGTGACGAGGACGAGAGGGAGAGGAGGAGAAGGAAGAGGAAAGGAAGAAAAAGGAACACAGGCAAGGAAGAAAAGAGTATACTGAGGGCTAGAACAAAAAAGTATAATTCAATTAGGGTATATATATATATATATATATATATATATATATGTATATATATATATACATATACATACATAATACTTTTGAATATCGTATGGTGATGGGGGTACAACTGGTTTCACTTCTGAGTACTACAGTATCTGTTGTCTCCAATGGAATCTGTGGGAAATATACTTCTTTGCGTCAGACATTTTCGACCTATTTGACTTATTGCGTCGTATAGATATGACCTAGAGGTATTCATCATTTCCATCTCCCTAGAGAACGTTAGACATTGTGGTACTTATAAGTGAATGCAGCTGAAAGTTACACATAATTTGACTTCACAGAAATTACTTTGATATGTTTTACATCAGTATGGAAGTACCCTTAAAAACAAAAATAAATAAATACATAAATAAATAAACAGATAAATGGATAAATAAATATATACAGTGTTACATATAGTTATTATCTGATTAAATTCTTTAAATCGACCTAACATTTTTTTTTAATTCGATTAATGTATCGATATTTTAATATCTATATAATCAGTGATAATCCAAAACTAAAAAAAGGACATAATCACGTTCAGAGATAGTTGTTAATTTTCTCACTCAATCTCTCTCTCTCTCTCACTTTCTCTCTCTCTCTCTGTCTGTCTTTGTCTCTCTCTCTCTGTCTTTCTCTCTCTCTCTGCCTTTCTCTCTCTTTTCAAAGCTCGAACAAAATGCTGACCAGAAAAACAAAACAAATTAACAGGCGAGGGTATAAAATATGATTACACCAACATCATGAAGAGCCCTCTTTTGTATTTTACAACAGGGGAAAACTTGTTACAGGCCGTTAAATGGATATAACACTTTACATTACCTTTTGATTAGAGCATCAGCTACATACTTAGTAAACGAAAGTAAACATTAATTCTTTTTGTTTATGAGATTTATGCTTCAGGCTTGGGTACAAGTCATCTCTCTTTTTCATTGTAATTACCTCATAATTCACGCCCGTATTATTTCGGGTTAAGCTGAACGAACGTGTCATCATCAACAATGTCTCTCTCTCTGGAAAAAAAATTAACTTTAGGCTTAATCAATTTACCTATCCGTTGCTCCAGGTCTTTTCCTAATGATAATAATAAAATAGATAGATAAATAAATAAAATAAATAAAATAAGTAAATAAATAAATTAAATAAATATATTTGAAATGCAACTCTAAAATGAATCAATCCCCCCTCCGTTGCCCCAGGTCTCTCTCTCAACAATAAATAAATAAATGAATAAATAAATGAATAAATAAATAAAATAAATAAAAATAAGGCAAATGAAAATATACAAAGTAAATAAATAAAATAAATGTAACTTCAAAATGAATCACTCCATTCATCCGTTGCCCCCAAGTCTCCTCTCAAGCAGAGGACCCTTTGGCACTCAGGCAACCAGTAAAGGTCAACTGTAGGCCCACAGGTCACTCGCGGAAGAAATATTATGTTATACATAGCACAGACCATAAGAGTGAGACTGAAAGAGACCATAAGGCCTCAACTAAGCAGTTCCAGGTCAATTACCACTATCTTAAGATAGTATGGGGTAGTATAGGATGGGTTATAAAAAACCTAATAAACTAATGACTGAATATTAATACTTAACCAATCGTGCTAAACATAAGCTGTAAATACTACAAAATATCAATATATTTAAGTAACTTAGTTATATCATAGCTCTAATCTTTATAACTATTCTATCCAATACCTGACGATGTATTCCATTTGACAAATGTCAACTCTCCGCAAGGTCATAATGACTATCTTGATCAAGTCTTTGAGAAATGGCACCTTTAACAATTGTATTCTAACTAACGCCAAAGAATTTCATCAGAAACTTACAATTAAGGAACATTTAAAGATATATATATATATATATATATATATATATATATATACACACATACATATGACAAAGAATTAGAAAGGAATAGCATCCCGACAAGAAAAAAAATATCAATAACTAAGTCGGATGCAAAGTAAATAAATAAACAAATAAATAATAAATAATAATAAATACTAAACAGATAAACAATAACATTTGATAATAGAATCAAATAAATTAATTAATAAAATAAATGAATAAACAAAATTAAATATAATAAATGTCAGGCATTACAGCTTAGGTGTTTATCTAAACGAGTCTTAAAAGTCCGAACTGTACTACATTGGACTGCCCCTGCAGGAAGTTTATTTCATTCATTTACTACACGATTGGCGAAGTTGTTTCTACCAACTTCTAAATCAAATCTACTTCCTGACAGTTTGAGGCCATTATTTCCTGTCCGATTCGCATTCAGTATGAAAATTTTGTCACTTTTGATGTTGTCAAAGTTCCCTTCAGAATCTTAAAGACTTGTATCAAATCATCCCTAAGTCTACGCTTTTTTTTTAGGGAAAATAGATTCATATGCTTTAGTCGATTTTCGTATGATTTATTTTTGATATTTGGAATCAGTTTTGTGGCTCGCCGTTGTACTTTTTCCAATCTGTCAATGTCTTTAATGAGATTCGGTGACCATATAGAAACGGCATATTTGAAATGTGGACGAACTGACGATTTATATAGCTTGTTAATGAGTGATGGACTTTTGAAGTCAAGAGATCGCACAATCAGTCCTAGAATCTTATCTGCTTTCTCAGAGGCTG
The DNA here is from genome assembly GCF_046742065.1 of Oratosquilla oratoria. Lineage (NCBI taxonomy): Eukaryota > Metazoa > Arthropoda > Malacostraca > Stomatopoda > Squillidae > Oratosquilla > Oratosquilla oratoria. The sequence goes on along the minus strand of NC_134791.1, from coordinate 35,180,773 downwards.
AAATACACTGATTAGATGATTTGAGATCATTACTGATAATTACCCCGAGACCCTTTTCACTATCCACTTTTGTTAACAAACTTCCAAATAACTTGTAATCGTACTTACTGTTATTTTCACCTATGTGCATAACCTTGCATTTGCTTGTGTTAGACTTCATTAGCCACTTTTAGACTATTGCTGTAGTTTATATAAATCTTCTTGAATATCTAATTGTATAAGTGATCATTTGCCATTCCGCACATTTTTGTATCATCAGCAAATTTAGAAAGAATACTATGAATAGAAATTTAGAAACAATACTATGGATAGAAATTTAGAAACAATACTATGAATAGAAGTGGCCCAAAAAAGGAATCTTGGGAACTCCATTTGTACCATTTCATTATGTAGAAGTCTTACCATTTAGAAAAACTCTGCTTACGATCGTTTAATACTAATTTAACAAGTATCAAAAGCCTTCGGAAAGTCCAGATATATTAAATCTATATTGTTTCTTTTGTCATAATTTAAGTTAACTGTGTTGCGTGTATGTATGTATATATATTATATATATATATATATATATATGTATATATATATATATGTATATATATGCATATATATATATATATATATATGTGTGTGTGTGTGTGTGTATTGAAGGGGAGAAGCGTAAACACCAGACTCAAAGTGGGAGGTTTATTGTCCGACGTTTCGGTCCTAGTCCGAGGACCTTCCTCAGGGATGTGATGGGATACAATGATCAAGATCCAATATATTGGCCGCAACTCGAACTGGAAGAGGTAGACAGTGCAGCCGGAGCTGCCCAGGGTTCCCCTAACCGTTCCGTGTCAACGAGCAACAGTCAAACTCACAATGACAATAAACTGCTACAAAATTAACTCGAGTGTACACGCACGTACGACTAAAGAGAACCAACCATGTCTCATTCACGTGCACATAAAAACTCAACCTGATATACACTCAGGCGTCCACTTTCTATTCAATTACTTTCCATGGACAACTGGTCACAACAACTGTTCACCAGTGTGAACACACACACACACACACACACACACACACACACACACACACACACACACACACACACACACACATATATATATATACTGTATATATATATATATATATATATATATATATAGATATATACACATATATACATACTGTAAGGACAAGTGTTCGTAACTACATCCTTGATGGTGTCAATGCGCTAATGGTCGTCACGGCGTCATTGGTGGTTTGCGTAAACGACCCAATTGGCGTGACGTCATGACACCGGGAGTTTTGCGCACGACCCGTGTGGCCACGCTGGCAGTATTCTGGGTACAAATACCACACACTCCCTCGCCACCGAGAGGCAGAACAAAGCGGGAAACGACTAATGAACCTCCTACCACTTCTGTAAACCGCTGGACACGCCTTATTCCGGCCGTCTACTACTTCTACTAAACTGCCTGCTTCAACCGTTATTCCGGCCGTCTACTACATCTATTAGACTACCTGCTTCAACCGTTCTCACTCAGGAAATCGTTTGTGACTGGGTTCGTGGTGATTATCTTCCATCACAACAACCATCGATCTATACCGACTCCTTACGTCTCTGACAGATAGTTCAGATAATTCAGCTGTTCTTCCAGCCCTTCCCTGTCCTCTCTTATTATCGAGACCTTTGTTTCTAGAAAGGACGTAAGATGATTAATTGCTCTAATATTTGTCAGCTGGGAAAATCTATGTACACGACCGCCTCCCCACACGCATTTTTTTGACTTTCATGCATTATGGAAGATAAATTAGAGGGATGAGAGAAGTTTCATTATACACGTGAAAAATTCACAGGTAATTTTAATGAAGAAGATAGGAAACTGAACTATGTACAAAAGTGAAGTGTTTAGGCCTTAGAATTCTAACCATTGAACAACTTCTACCAAAGAAAAAAAAAAAAATACAATAAGACATTCATATAGGCAGAGAAGTGTTCAAGCCTTAACCAGAGTCCGAGTAGTTAAGTGATTCCACACAGAAAACCGTATCAAGCCAATTGTTGAACAGTATTCTCGACAATACTAGTCTAATAACAAAATGATATGTAAGATTTTACGATAGCAAAGGGTGAGAATTGTTCACGCCTCAGGATGACCAGAATCTAAGATATCAAATTAGACATCTAGAGTAGACCGTATCGCACGGTAGCTGAATCAACTTTGGCCTATTGTCGTTTCTACGACTACAAGGAAAGCTCTGTTTCACCTTAAGTTTCATGCTATATAATGACATAATTTTTCTATATAAAAGATATTGAAATGTTACACAATACATCCTAAGGTTTATAATACAGAAAGAAACAATATTATGAAATCTTGTTCGAGAGCTGTCTTTCGTGCGCGTAATAATATTACCCATTTAAAAATAAAAGGCAAAATTTAAATATACAAGTAACATCCAGAAATAAGGAAACAAGGTGTTTAAAGTCGTATGGTTATGGTGAACGGCTATATATCATATATACGTCTTAATTTCTATAACGAGGTCAGACATCAGTTCTTGAACAAAACTTCTGAAAGGTTCAAACAGAGCATATTGGATACGAAAGCCTTTAACTTACATCAGTATTTGAAAAGTAAGGAATCCCATTATATATTCAAAATGCATATATAGGATCGAAGACGACAATTTTTATACAATTAACGTAGACATTGAAAAGATGTTTACTCAAACTTATTGTAAAATTTTATTTTTCTTTATTAATACGTATAGTGACCGTGTACGTGCTTGTGTGAGTGTGTGTATGTGTTTGTGTGAATTTGTGTATGTTTGTGTGAGTCTATGCAGTCTCTCTGTGTGTGTGTGTGTGTGTGTGTGTGTGTGTGTGTGTGTGTGTGTGTGTGTGTGTGTGTGTGTGTGTGTGTGTGTGTGTGTGTGTGTGTGTGTGTGTGTGTGTGTGTGTGTGTGTGATTCACTTGTTGGACTCGTCATCGGAAGCTATTACACTCCGGAGCTCATGTGTTGCTGATCTATGGGTAATGCTGACTTCTCACTCACTCACTCACTCACTCACACACACACACACACACACACACGCAAACACACACACACGCACACACACACAAACACACACATGCACACACACACGCACACACACACAACGCCTCCTCCACGTGAGCTGGAGTAGCCTGCAGTACAGCGATGCTGAAATCACGACTGGAGAGAGAGAGAGAGAGAGAGAGAGAGAGAAACGCGAATGCGATGAAATTTCAACCCCAAACTAGAATAATTTATCCTCTTGACGAATTTATTCAGCTGAAGAAGCTCCCCGTCGCCGTCAAAGGTTTCTGTAATTCCAGAAAAGACTAAAGTCGCCGCTCCTAATGCAAAAGGGGAGGCGCGACGGCTCGCTTGATGCATTTCCTTCTGGCTGCCGTCCGGCGATTTTATTCAGCTGAGGGAAACATCCCGATCCTCACGGATCAATTACCGAAAGAAAAGGTGCCTAGGACGATTGCCCGCTCATAAAAGCCCCCTGTTTTTCATAGGCCCACGCGGACACTGTAATGGTATTGGCGCAGAATTCGGTCATGGCAAACTTGACGCAATAGCGGTGTCCGCAGCATATAGCCCGTTTGTGATGGGGCGCGCACGCGGACACGAGAATGGTAATGGCAAAATTGACAAAGAAACGGTGTCCGCACCGTATAGCCCGTTTTTCATGGGCGCACACGGACACGAGAATGGTAATGGTAAAAACGCGGCAATTAGTAATGGCTTATGGTAATGGTATTTCCGTTTCGTTTCCCTATCGCTATCCTTCGGCCTTGGAATCTTGAAGAGAAAAGCAAATTAAAACAAAATATATTCGACGACGAACGGTTCCTTCTAGTCCTTCGACGACTACGCAATGGGGGATGACTACCTTACACTCAATAGACATATCATCCCCTCCTGTCGGGTCTTGGCTCTTGTTTCGCCGTTTCCAGAAGTCGTCTTTGCCGCGTCGCCGAAGGGGTGCCCGGTCCACAGGTCTACTCGGCTCGGCCTCAGACGGCGACAACGCAAATGACGAGAATGCCACAGTATACACGCACATGACACATATACAGCAGACATATATGTACATATATATATATATATATATGCACACATACAAACACAGACACAGGCACACGCCAGCACATACACGCACCCACAAGTACATATACACATACACACACGCACGCACGCACGCACGCACCCACAAGTACATATACACATACACACACGCACGCACGCACGCACGCACGCACATACACACTGCCACACGTACACACATACTTCCACGCTTCCCCACACACACGCATACACATACACATCCACACGCCAACACATACACACATGCACACGCACGCACACAGAAGTACATATACACATTCACACACACGTGCACACACGCTCACACACACGTATATATACTTGCACGCTTACACGCGTACATATATACACATACACAAACACACACACACACGCGCACACACACACACGCGCACACACTCACATGCACACCCAGGCACACAGAAGTACTTATACACACTCACACACACGTGCACACACGCTCTCGCACACGCAAACATACTTGCACGCGCACACTCGTACATATATACACACACACATATGCACACGCGCACACACACACTCACACGTACACACACACTCACACGCACACACACACACACGCACACACACACACACACACACGCACACGCACGCACGCACGCACACACACACTGAGTATTTCTCAAATTATTTTGGAAGTAGGGAATAATTGTATAGACAAGGAAGATAAAAATTTGCCAAAGCTAACTGTATAGACTGAAAAAGTTGAGGAAATTGATTGGAAAAAGTTCATTGGTATAAAAAGACAAAGAAAAAAAAACGAGTCTCCCCAAATATTTGAAATGTAGGAGTGGATAAATATGTTATAATTAAGTGGGGGAGAATTAAACAAAAAGTGTAACAAAAGATGTGAAATAACAACAAAAGAGAAGTAAGGCATGGGAGGAGTGGGAAAAAAATAATCAAAGATTACCAAAAAACAAATGCCCAAGAATTAGAAGAGAGGTACAAAAGAACTTTGAATTTTTTATAAATGACAACTGTAGAAATCAAGTAAGGCTCTTCTGTAGATTTGTAAATGGCAAGCAGAAACAGTATCCAAGCCAAACGAGTGGACAAGGCTGTCTTCTTTGGGATCATGGGTCTCCTGCAACAGAGAATTGGGGCAACATTTTGACTAAATATATTCCACCAACCTGAACATTAATGTAACTAATACTTACATTAAATTGTTGTGGACTCCTCCCAAAAGGGGAAGATCTAATCCTCCTCCAACAATGCACTCCCAACCCCATCTGCCTACAAGAAACACAACTTGGTGCACAGAAACATGTACCCATCTGTGATATTATACTTCCTATGAGAACTCCCTTCTTCTTCGTTCAAACTTACTGCTACCTCATCACTTCCTTGTGGTCCCCTGAAGTTGACTTGGTACGCAGAAAAATGTACCCAACTGTGACATTATACTTCCTATGTGAACTCCCTTCTTCTTCATTCAATCTTACTGTTACCTCATCATTTTCTTGTAGTCCCCTGGAGTTGACTTCTACCAGGGGAGTCAACGCTACGAATGTGGTAGCAATTGACGGACTGCCTGACTGACCTTATGTTCAGTGACTGTCCACTTCCCACCAGCACATTTAAATCTTTTAAACCAGCACTGCTTTGCCCAAGAACAGGGCATTCACACATTATCCATGGTCTAGTCTCCTTTTATAAAATGTCTATCCCTCAGGTTTCTGACCACACCGGCCCATTATCTGACCTGACAAGGAAGACTAGCCCAGAACCTCTCCCTTTGATCGATGATTTTTTGGAGCGCTTCTGCCATTTAAAAGTTGCCATATCCTCACAGCCTGTCTTGCGATTGCCTGATCCCAATATAACCTTTGTCCTAACGACCGATGCTTCTCTTCCTGGTCAGGGAGCAGTTCGAACGCAGTATCATCGAGAACGTCCTTACCCTGTTGTCTATGCGTTGGGAACTTCTTGGTCGGGAGAAGAGGTATTCCACCATAGAATGGGAATGTCTTGTAGTTATCCTCTCTATCTCCAGGTTTGATTTTTCTCTTTGTGGTAAAGAATTTGTTTTGGAAGTTAACCACAAACTCTTTTGTATCTGGCTACTTTTAAAGATAAAAATGAAAGACTTCTTCGTTGGGGTTTAGCCTTTCAGGCCTACATGTTTCGAGCTGTCCTTATTGCTGCAAAATAAAATTTAGATCCCTATCTTTTGAGCCGGTCTTCTTGTTAATTCATTGTTTCCGTTTTTTCTCGTATCTTGTCATGTGTATTAACATGTATTCATCTACACCTAGTAGATTCTTGTCCCGGGGTGTAAGAAGTGTTCGTAAAATTACATCTTTGACGGTGTCAGTAAGCTAATGGTCGTCACGTAAGATGATTAATTGCTTTAATCTCTGTCATTACACTTGTTTTTTTGGCTACGGCGTGGTACCGTCCACGCTTGTCCTCTGTGGTCATTATTTAATTTATGTTATGTTTGTTCAATACACTGATATTTTTTTCTGGCACTATTATTACACCCAGCAGATGTTTTGAGCACCATCTGGATAAAACGAGAGACGTAGTTCCTCGTATGATATACATTCCATGATAGGCAGAGATATTTTAGTTCCTCGTCTTCCCCTTACACACAGACAGACAGACACACACACACACACACATATATATATATATATATATATATATATATATATATATATATGTGTGTGTGTGTGTGTGTGTGTGTGTGTGTGCGCACGTGCGTTTGTACTTTTATATATATATATAATATATATATATATATATATATATATATATATATATATATATATATGTGTGTGTGTGTGTGTGTGTGTGTGTGTGTGTGTGTGTGTGTGTGTGTGTGTGTGTGTAAGGCTTTCACATCATGAAACAAAGTATGCAATATTACCACAAAAGAAAGGAAGTTGAAGACTGTACATTCGTGTTTTACATCCTCAAGCGGATTACCACGTGATCCGTCTGAAGATGTATCACACAAAGTACTTACTGTCTTCAGTTTACTTTCTCCTGTGGTATTTTTACACACACACACACACACACACACACACACACACACACACACACACACACACACACACACACATACATACACACATTTACATATACATATACACACACACACACATATATATATATATATATATATATATATATATATATATATCTCCGAGAGATGTGTCTATTAGTTTTTTAGTATATTCTGATATAATAAAGTTAATATACTTACACATTACACTCACCGCTAAAGTGAAAATGTCATCAAATGTATGCGAAAATGAATTCATCTATAAATGCGTGGGAGAAAGTTATACAGATTTTCCATGTGCTGAAGTTATCATATATACAATGTGTATAGAAAATCATATACACCCTTATACCTATAGCGTACCTATACATATATCTATGCCTATAAATATGTATATGTATATTCCTATACTTTTACCTATAGCAACGCATAATGTACATATGCACATACCCATACACATATGCATACAAATACATATACAAACACATATACACGTACGCATATACATTTACCTTTGCATATGAAATTGAGAGACAGGAAAGAATAAAGAATTTATATAAAATTAATCCTTACTAAGTATCCTGGGTTAAATATATGACATAATCCTCTTAGCTAAATAAAAAAAAACTATGGACAAATGAAAAAAAAGTTAGGTACGGAAGTGAGTGGGTATATGAAAGACGAAGGATGTATGTTCTTGATGTTCGCATCTAAACACGAACGTGGAAACTGGGATGGTGACGTGAGTGGCGTTCGTAGTAGAGGTGGATCAGTGGTTCCCAAACTAGGGGGCGGGACCCCCCCAGGTGGGCGTGAGGAGGACATAAAAAGGGCGTGAAGTCATCTGCTCAAAAATCATTGTTTAATAAGAATAATGAAATCATTCCATAAAATAATTATCTGCCGTTACATACATGTTAAGTATAATTTTATCAGTCGCCCCAACCTGTTTTCTATATAATATATAACTACATGAAATATATATAATTTATAATCATATTTCAGACACAATTTCATATAAATATAAAAAGTTGGGGGTGCGTGCAGGTCTGCTGGAAGCAAAAAAAGGGCATCATTTAAGATAGTTTGAGAACCACTGTTCTAGATAAAGCCTACGACAAGGTGAATGTAAAAAATAATGTAGAAAATAATGAGTATATATTGAATAAAAAACACAAAGAAAACTGGGAACATAAATAAAAAAAAAAGGGGGATTTAGTCAAGCTTATGTTGATGGTGCTCAGACTGTAATTTACCATCGCTTCTATCCTTCTGGACAATCACGCGCCGAAGAGCGTCCAGAAGTGAGGTCCAGAGGCAGGGCTGTTTAATGCCGGAGTGACGGCTTAAATATGCATTGATGAAGTAATGAGAGAACTAAGTGAAAAGGCAATGAAGTATGTGATGGTTCGGGGGTGGAGGGTGAAGGGGTAAATTACATAATGTTTACAGGCAATGTAACAAGGGCCCGAGACAGCGAAGGGATGGAGTTGCAGCAATTGGGAACGCTGGGTATGACGTCATACGAATGTAGAAAAATGTTGAGTATGAGAACATAAGAATGGAGGAGACTGCTGAAGACCATAGGGCATACACTAAGCAGTTCCATGTCCCTTCCCATTTGTCATCCCTAGTCATAATGTTATCTAATCTTCTATTAAAACAACCAATTGTTTCAACGCTTACTCCATGGTTACTAAGACTATTCCATTCGTTAACAACTCTGTTGATAAACTAATCTATTTCCTTCTTAAATCTAAATTTGTCCAATCTAAATCCATTACTACGAGTCTTGTCCTGCTGTCTTTATATGATGACCTTGCTTGCGTCGCCTTTGTTCAAGCCCTTGACACATTTAAATACCTCTATTAGATCACCCCCAAAGCCGGTCTTCGCATATATTATCAAAAACAAGATGACGAGATTGGAACAATGCCTGGTAGCGTTATCGAAAGCGTGTTGGTCTTGCATTCGCTTTGTTGTGGGTTCGAATTCCGCACATCTTTCCGATTCCCAGCAGAAACTGTTTACCTACCCCAGCAGTCCCCAAAGCGCACAGGGCATAAATAACGTTTCCAGATGCAACTACTCAGCGCCTCCTGGCGTAGGCTCTTCCACCATCATCTACCACTAAGACAAGAGTTACTCTACTACCGGGTCTTCCTGTCACATCTACATCCTTTCCTAGAGAACCATTTTATGTCCACAACTCACATCCATACAATAACACTGCTTTCGTCACACTTTCTAAAATCTATTCTTTAAGTGCTTGAGATATCCCTTCCCTTATACTTCTTAAACGCACTAGACATCAGCTTTACATATGTTGGTCTGTACATAATCTCCTCATTTATTCATTCACATCTAATCGTTTTTGATTTGTGTTTTATCTTCTTTCTGCTCTTCTCATTACACCTCTCCGTTACCACTTCTATAGCAACCCACACACTTGCAGGCTGCCTGTCCGACCGCCGGACAACATCAGGACTGTGCAAGCCAAAACTGAGTGTGTATGGGGGTTTATACACACTCTGTTTGGCCTGCACAGTCCTGCGAGCGTATGGGCCGCTCACGACTCCACTTGTTCGGCGCGGTGGAAGCAAAACATTTTATTATTACAACCTAGGAATCGACAGAGAAAGACATAACAGGGACCTATCCAGGAAACGTGGAAAAGATCATAGGCTTTCAGTCGAGTAATCCAAAGATAACTATAGGAAGATGACAGTGATGAGAGCTGCAAGGTGGGTAGTGAGTTGGCGTGGACTGAGGACAATCATAAATGGAGTGGGAAGAACCCTTGCGGCTAGAATTCACTGTGTGCAGATTATTTTATGGGATAGTTTTTGAGCATTTTTTATTTTTTTTATTTTTTAGGAAAAGGTGGTGATTGATGAGTCCACGAATGACAGAAAAGCAGGACAGGATGGTAGACGGGATGACAGGGGGATTTGTATGATGAATGGCGAGAGTAGACCTCAAAAGTACAAGACGAAAATGTACGAAAAAGCACAAAAGTTTATGACTATAATCGTCGAAAAAATGTTATTACAAATAACAACAATAATAATGATGACAATAATAATGACAATAAGATAATAAAATCAATAATAATAACAATAACAATATTAATAATAATAAGAATACGAATAACAATGATAATAGCAAATGATAATTACAAAATGGAATAAAAAATCAAATCATACATGCCGTCAAGCAGATTAAATGAACAAGGTTCATGAAGAAGTCATGTAGTGGCAGTAGAAACTGAAGAGATAGATGATGGAAAGTAAAAGAAACCTGAAGGAATATTAAGAAAAAAAATGCACTTACGTGCTTGGGAAGATTATTTGGAGAGAGCAAAAAAAAAAAAGAAAAAAAAAGAAAAGAAAAAAGAAAAGAAAAAGAAATTAAAGATACGCCGAGACTCTTAATGTCATACAGAAATAGGGAGAGAAAAATTCAACGAGGAAACCGTGTGTGAAGGTGAATGTATACAATAAAAATTATCTATTCATATACCAAGAACTTTTTCTGCTTTAAAAGGGAGGCAGCCAAACAAAAAAACAAGTATCCACTCCCACCCATTCCACTCCCATCAACCACCCCCTTCTCCCTCTCATCTTAGCTCCTCGTGGATGACGGGTCATCCCCGTATCCCGCCCACTGCCCTGGGTCCGAAGCAATGCAGCAAGACACAGCACATCCACAGAAAGGTCGTATCACTTAAACGGCGACCCCTTCCCTCTCTGCCCCCTTATGCAGAAAAAGAATAGACGGGGAGAAATCCCTCCGGGCTGCGTCAAAATATCATTTATACATAACCACTTCCTACGCCCCATCCCACAACACATCCCTTCCTTGCATCACAGTATCATCTATACATAGCCATTCTCTACTCACCCCTACCTCCTGCCTTCTCCCTTTTTTGCTCAACAGACATTCCCCTCTTGCTCGACGCATCTTTCACCCCATCCATCCATCTCATCCTCGGTCGTCCCCTCAAGTTCATTCCCTCTACCTCTGCCTTCCACACCTCTTTAACTAAAATTTCTTCATTCATTCTTTCCATGTGTCCAAAACATCCCAATAGTCTTTTATCAGCCCTATCTGCCATCTCCTCTTCCACCCCAGCTCTCCTCTTCACCTCCTCGTTTCTCACTCTATCCAACCTTGTAGCCCCAACCACACTTCTCAGACATTTCATTTCAAACACATCTAGACTTTTCCTCCCTGCCTTTCTTAAATTCTGTCTCTGCCCTATACAGTGCCATCGACGCAACCACCCCTTCATATAGTCTCTTCTTTGTATCCATTTCCAAATGCCTATTTCTCATGACGCTTTTTAACCCCCCAAGGCATTTATTTGCTTCTTTCAATCTACAATTTACTTCCACCTCTACTCCCTTCCCTGCCACATGGGACCCCAAATACCTAAAGCCACTTCCTCCAGCCTCTCTCCTTTAAGACTTCCTTCCAACTCCCTCCCATTCTCTCTCTTTGTACACCTCATCACCTTACTTTTTACTCAATCTACCCTAAACTTTTTCCTATTGCATACCCTCCCAGACTCTGTCACTAACTCCCTTAATCCCTCCTCTGACCCTATCACAAGAGTAGTGTTGTCAGCAATCAACAACTCGCTCACCTCCCACTTTTTCCCGTTTTCTTTAATCATCTCTAGTCCCTTCCCATTACCCTCGTCTTTACCTCCCACACCGCTCCACCCATATACACACTGAACAGCCATGGCGACATGGCACATCCTGTCGCAGTTCCACATTTACCTGAAACCAATCGCACTCTCCATTTCTAATTCTAACACAGGTTCTACTAATCTCGTAAAAACTCGATTGCCCTTAAAAACTTCCCCTTTATCCCCATATATCTGCAAAACCTTCCACAGTGCCTTTCTGTCTACCCTGTCACAGGCCTTTTCCAAATCCATAGAGGCCCAAAATAATATCCTTATCTTCTGCTAAAGCTTTCTCACAAATCTGTCCTACCAAAAAATTCTGATCCACGCAACCCCTGCATTTCCTAAAACCACACTGTTCCTCACCAATTACTAAAAAAAGGACTTTGTCAAGTCTACCCCTGATACAAACATTCTCGCTGCCCAAGTAGCACCGCTCTAACCCACTCGGTCAATGTATATATTTTATTAAAAAAATTCTATTATGCATACAAAACGAGGTAATATACTGGTACAGTCGAACTACCAAATTCTGTGGGACTTTGCTGTGACACAATGCTATTAAAATAAGGATCTTATCACGCATATTAGAAAAAAAAAATCCGGTGAAACTTTTGGCACTAGAAGTTAACAAAAGAAATTTCATTCGTTCACTGGAGATGAATAACACTAGACCAGATTTCCCACGTCTTTGTTCAGCAAGACTGCACAGCAGAACATGTCAAGGAGCCTGTTCTTTTAACAGCACACCAAGGAACACGACAGCGCCGCGAATGGAAAATGCGAAGGAAGACTTCAGGGAAAGAAAAGGGACGTATGGATTAGTTCCTGAAAAGAGAGAGAAAGAGAGAGAGATACACAGAGAGAGAGAGAGAAAGAGAGAGGGAGAGAGAGAGAGAGAGAGAGAGAGAGAGAGAGAGAGAGAGAGAGAGAGAGAGAGAGAGAGAGAGAGGGGGGGGGAGGTACTCCGTTTATGGGCTTGTGTAGGTATGCCGGAAAGGTCAGAGGTGTGCAGGTGTTGGATATGTACGATCAGTGAAGAGGTGTTGGGTGGTAGGGGGGAAAGGAGATAAAAGGAAAACAGAAAAAGAAAAAAGGAAAAAAGAAAAAAAATGTAAAAATAAAATAAAAAACAAATATATGAAAGAATAGTAGAAAAAAGAAAAAATGAAGTACAAAAGAATAATAAGTTTAAAAATATAAAGAAAATTTAAAGAAAACACAAAAGAAAAATATCTTAAAAGCAAAAAAAGAAAAAAGAAAAATAAAGAAAAATATATAAAAAAAATCAAACAAAACACATGAAATAGGAAAACAAAAGAAAACAACAGAAGATAAGAAATAAAAATGTATTAATTAGAAAAAAAAATGTAAGGCTAAAGGAAGAAAATAGAAGAATGAAATAAAGTAGAGTACCAATGAGGAAAAGAGGGGAATAAACGGAGAGAAGAGAGAGAATAAAAGGGAAGAGAGAGAGGAAAGAGAGGAAAGAGAGTGAACAAATGTAGATGATAAAGAAAGAAAATAAAGACAGAAAATAGAGAGAAAAAAGACAGAGAGAGAGAGAGCGATAGAATCAAGGGATGAAAATATGAAAAATAAATCGAGTCACGATGGTAAAAAATGGATGGCAATGTCAAACGAAGAGACAATATGAGGATTTGTGAGAGAGAGAGAAAAAATTCCCGGGATGATATACAAGAAGTGACATAATTGGAAAGGGGATTAGGCGAAATGCTAGTGTGAAGAGTAAAGGTATCAGAGAGAAAGGAAGACTGTGTGTGTGTGTGTGTGTGTGTGTGAGTGTGTGTGTGTGTGTGTGTGTGTGCGTGTGTGTGCGCGTGTGCGAGTGTTTGTGCGTGTATGTGTGCGTTTGTGTGTATGTGTGTATGTGTATGTGTGCGTTTGTGTGTGTGCGGTTGTGTGTGTGCGCATGTGTGTGCACGTTTGTGTGTGTGGGCATGTATGTTTGTGTGTGTGTTTGTGTGTGTGTGTGTGTGTGTGTGTGTGTGTGTGTGTGTTTGTGTGTGTGCGTGTACGTGTGCGTTTTGTGTATGTTATGTGTGTGTGCGTGCGTGCGTTTGTGTGTGTGCACATGTATGTTTGTGTTTGTGTGTGTGTGTGTGTGTGTGTGTGTGTGTGTGTGTGTGTGTGTGTGTGTGTGTGTGTGTGTGTGTGTGTGTGTGTGTGTGTGTGTGTGTGTGTGTGTGTGTGTGTGTGTGTGTGTGTGTGTGTGTGTGTGTGTGTGTGTGTGTGTGTGTGTGTGTGTGGCGCGTAAGTACTTCTATATTCGTCCGTGTTATATACTAAAACATTCCAACGTATGTTGAAATTCAGTGACAAATGTTCCAGCACCAAACTAAACCAATAAAGCAAAACTAGATTAGATAACCTCTCTTGAAGTGGCAGAGGCCCAAGTTCTTGTAATCTTCACTTCGCAATCCCATTTTCGCTCATCTTTTGTATATATCAAACGCCGCTAGATGAAATATTCCGGTGAGTGTTGATAACAAATGAAAAACAACTTGCCAAATGTCACCAGATGAAACA
>NC_134791.1:35153862-35163862 GCF_046742065.1 Oratosquilla oratoria | reverse complement strand
TAACCTGATTCCCGTATGACATGACCTGATCCCCCTCTTATGACCTGGTCTCAATGGTCAGATTATCCTCATGACCTGACATCCCTCCTGAGATAATATGACCTTGTTTCTCTCAACGATTTATCCACACTCCTCAATGCCCATCATCCTCCAAAGCATACTGTATCTCTTCACTCTGTCCCATGCACTGTACCAATTCTGTTCGTTCAGTAAGCTTCAACTAAAGCAATAGAACACCCACTCGCTCTGTATCGTTTTGTATCGTTCTGGTTTCTATTTCGTTCGCCAAACCGTATCGTTCAATAATCACTCACCCTTTTCTAGTTTTCTAGTTTCAGTGCGTTGGTTGCGTAATAGGAAGCGTGCTTGTTTCGCAACTGCTTAGTTGTGGGTTCGAATCCCGCACTTCTGTCCGATTGCCAGCAGTGACTATGACCTGCTTAAACAGCGCATAATAGGGCCAGGGTGACGGTTTCGCCCGCAGCTACTCAGCGCCCCCTGGCGTAGGCTCCCCACCTGGCTTCCATCTGGATTAAGAAGCTCCACCAGTGGGACTCGAATTTTTGCTTGCAAAGCAGGGACGTTACCTCTGTACTAAACTTGACTGTACAAAAGGAACGATCTGGACGTGTACAGTCAATTTTGGTACAATGTTTTTGCTTCGTGGTAAAGCGGTCGCTTCTTCATCCATTTGTTGAAACAGCATGACTTGCATCTGTCAATACCCACATCCCACTGCGAGATAATGGTAACGTTGTTTCCAGTTTCCAGGTTCCAGACCAGCCTTTAGCAGTGCTTCACCATGCAGCTAATTCATTCCAAACAGTCTGGCTCGCTCAACAATCTTTGTGTTGAGCATATGCTTCCAGCACGGTATGTACCCAGCACGATATGCTTCCAGCACGATATGCTTCCAGTACGGTATGTACCCAGCACGATATGCTTCCAGCACGATATGCTTCCAGCACGATATGCTTCCAGCACAATATGCATCCCTGGTACTCTTTACAATCTGCCCAACACCTCATCATAGGCCTTTGCAAAGCTTCTGTAGGAACAGATATATAAGTTCAACAACTTATCACCTATTATCTATTATCTCCTATTACCTTATCATTATTGTTAGTCTTACCTATTACCTATCATATATCTACCAAAAGATGACGTATATTGAGTGTTGGTTCTTTACTTTGTAGCTCAGTCTGATAACACCATGTATTTTTCTCTCTATTCCTGGCTTGTAATAACTTTTTTATGTTACTTAGCCCCCCCCCCCCCAAAAAAAAAAATGCTATAAAATAATTATAAGTTTGGGTTTGTAAAAATTCTAGGCTAGCCACTAGCATTCAACCTAATAAAATTTTAGAATTGCAGTAAAAGCAATTTATGTCATATTTTCGAGTGCAATTGGTGCAATTTGGTGCTTAAAACTATTTCTATGACTATAGCCTGAATTACCCTACTTCATACATGTAAGTTCATTTAACATGTTTATAATTTATACTTTCAGATCTATATGATCCATATTTTCTGATTACATACGTTTCTATATTTTCAGATGGCTTCAAGGGGCTGCTGGCATTTATCCCCCCCCCAAAAAAAAAAAATAATAATTGGTCAGGGATATGGATCTGACAAAGTCCAGTGCAGAGCTATTCATCTTTAGGATGAAGCAGTGGAACTTGGTCAAGGAGGAGGTGCAGGTGACAAGTCAGAGAAGTCGGCACGAACCTTTCTCAGGCTTTTACACTCTTAGGGATGACCTCTGCTTCTGTCATGATGTGCCTGGACTGTTTGACGTTATTGGGGTGCCGTTTGTGCCCAAGGAGTGGCGGCTCTTCATAGACAGCTCTACCACAAGTTTGAAGGCTGTCCTCCTCCATATTGGAAACAAGTTCCCGACGCTGTTCCGAGCCCATTCTGTCTACCTGAAGGAAGACTACTACAGTGTGAAAGTCCTCCTGGAAGCTTTGCAAAACAACCAGTACAATTGGGAAATCATTGGAGACTTTAAGATGGTGGCTTTCCTGCTTGGTCTCCAGGGAGGCTTTATCAAATTCCAATGCTTCCTCTGCCTTTGGGACAACAGAGCCACCTCTGACCACTACAACAGGAAGAACTGGGAGCAGCGAACAGAATTTGTAGTTGGGCCCCGGAACGTCATGTGGGACCCACTGGTTGATCCCAGAATTGTGCTCACGCAGTTCGTGAAGGCTCTCAACCAGGAATCAGTCGCATTTAAGTACTTTGAGTTCTTTCCCAAGTTATCTGAGGCCAAAATCAAAGGTGGGATTTTTGTTGGACCTCAGATAAAGAAAGTGCTGAGTCTACCGAGTTCTCCAATAAGGTCAGTAGGACTGAGAGAACAGCATGGAACTGTTTTGTAGCAGTTGTCAAGGGTCTCCAGGGCAATCACAGAGCTGAAAATTAACAACAGCTGGTGCAGGAACTGGAAAAGGCTTTTGGCACCACGGGATGCAGGATGTCCTTTAAACTTTATATGCTGGACGCTCACCTGGACAAATTCAAGGACAATATGGGCGCCTACTCAGAAGAACAAGGCAATGTGAAAGTGATGAGGGACTATCTGAGGGCTGGTGCGGGGGTGCGACCTGGACTGCAACCGCAAATCCAGGAAATCCAGTCATTTCTGACGTGTTGAAGTTGCTTTATAACTGTCATTTGTTTTTACTTGTGTCATAAAACAAATATATACTCTGTTGGTTTAATCATATGAACTGATAACTTTATTTATTTATTTATTTTTTTTTTTTTATTTTTTTTTTTTTTTAATATGAAAATTTTGGGACACCAAAGTCCTGTTCACAAATCCAAACTTCTGATCAAATTATTTCTTTCTATAATAATGAAATATAACAAACCAGGAAATGCCAATTAGAACCGGGGGGGGAACAAAAATGTGTTACACGATGTTATATGTGGGGTATCAACTGCAGCTTTTTTATCATATTAAAGAATAACTTGTTTTTTTTCTCTCTTGCGAAAAGCCGAGGTGTGCTTTACGTGGCCGCTCCCCTTAAGGTGAGGAGCCCACGCCAGGAGGCGCTGAGTAGCTGAGGCCAAATCCGTCACGTTTGTCCAATTATGCACTTTGAGGACTGTTGGGGCAGGCTATCAATGGTCACTGCAGGGAGTCGGAAAGGAGTGCTCCCCTTAAAAGGGAACCAAATGCCAGAGCTGGACGCGTTACCGCCAGACAGGTAGTGCGTTACCAAAAAATCTGCGTATGTGTATATACATATACACATACGCAGTAACGCGGACCGCTCTAAGGAAATTAAAATCGGTAACGCATTGACGGTAATGCACCACATATTTTTCGGTAACGCGCCCAGCTCTACCAAATACATAAGTGCACATAACATTGGAACGAAGGAGGGTACAAGAGAAGAGACCATAAGGCCTACACTAGACAGTTCTATGTCCATTACTACCTATCATCTTGATCCATAAAGCTATCAAATATTTAAAAATAATAGTTTCAGCGCTCACTACATGACTGATAAGAAGATAATACGTAACAAATACTCTTGGAAATATGTCTTCCAGTACACTATAACCTGAACACAAAACGGTGTCCATTACCATTATCCCATTACCAGATAACTGTCTCCTAAGACTACCAACAAACTTTAGAACCTAGGAACTCAGGAGTTGTCCATGCTCCTCGTCTAAGACAACTTCATTCTTCCCAACAATTGGCTTGATTCAGCTCAAGCTCTCGTTCCTCTGCAGTGTGTCTCATTCTTGTGCAGTGTCCACATTATCTCTCCTTCCTCTGCAGTGTCCACATTATCTCTATTCAACCGACATTGACGTCATCTCAACCAGACTACTCGAGACATAATTACCCCAAAGCTGGAGTTCTCATCACACCGTCTGCTTCCACTCTTGTTTACACTTAGCCTCTCTCACTGTCGACTAATCATCCTCGTCAATCCTGGACCATCTACTTTGCATATTCCCGCCCCGTCAACCCTTTCCCCCCCGTTTCCCTCCTCCTAGCTCACGATACCCACTACTTCCATTCATCTTTTTCACGATACGTATGACTTTATACTGTATGTAATTGGTAGTGGACGACAAGTCTATCGAAATAAACACCACAAGTGAGGACATAGCCTTTATTAGTCCGACGTTTCGCTTATTACAACATTATCAAGCAAATGTAAAATATGTAACAAGCAAAGTGTTCCGTTTTCACATGGTGTTTCTTTAGATAGACTTTATACACCACCATATTACCTGTATAGATCACTATTTCTATTCTTATCAACTCTTTGAAGCAGTTCTATTCATTATACAAAGTACTTTTGTGAATATCATTACTCTTTTCACAGGAACCTACCACATATACTGGATTTAGATCCCCCTTCCCCCAGTCTGGGTATTTTCTAAACAAGTTCAATGTAGCCAATAACATAGGGGCTTTAGCGATACCCATACGGACCAGAGGCACAGAGAATTCTTTTAGTACTGAAGAATATTAATCACGTGTGTCCTCCACTATCCTTCCTTTGCGCTACTATTCTCTTTAAATATCTCTCCTTTACCTCTATGACCTTCCATAGATAGAAGAGTTGGTTACCAGCGGTGGAGTTCGATACTACGTTTAATTTTGGCTCTGGGGTTGAACTTTGCTTTCTGTACTGATCCATCTCATGTGATATGGATGTCTACATCACGTATGCACTTTAACATTCCATCATACTTTCAAAACATTTCCCATATTCTTCCTTTTAGCTTTCAGGTCAATAGAACTTGTAATAAAGATCGCTACTGCCAATACTCTACTCCCAATAGTTATATTTTTATGTAATATTATCGACATATATATATATATACATATATATATATATATATATATATATATATATATACATATATATATATATATATATATACATATATATATATACATATCATATATGTCGGGTTTTGCTGTGGAAATTATATGTCTTGCTGCATCGCCTCTGCAGGGTGGCGGAAGCCAGGGATGACCCTTCATCCTCGAGGTGTTGAGATGAAAGGGACAATGAATATGTTTCTGGATGGGTGTACGCTTTGACTTGGCCAACCCCTTATAAAGGGGAAAAGACCTTTTGCTATATGTATGTATATATTTATGTATGCATGTGTATAAATATGTATGCATGAACTATGTATGTACATATGTATGTACGTATGTGTGTATGTATGTATATATGTAAGAAGTATGCGTGTATGATATATGTATAGATGATTATGTATGCAAGATGTATGTATGAATGATGTATGTATGTATGATGTATGTATACGTAATCTATTTATTCATGTATGTGTGTATGTATGTATTTATGTATGTTTGTAAGATGTATTTATGTATGCATGTATGGTTGTTGTAAGATGTATTTATGTATGGATGATGTATGTATGTATGTATGTATGTATCTATGTATGTATATAGATAGGTGGGCATGTATGCTCTTGTTTCCAAATACTTTCAAAACAATTCCCATATTTCATCACATTCCCAACAATCCAATACAGGCCTCGCCAAACCAATTTTTTCCATTCTTTCGCTCAAAATTAAATGTTAAAACTTATTTTCAACGCTTTCCTCAACTCTGATATTTAATATCCATTAAGTTTGTTGCACCTCTCAGGAAACACCAAGCATGCAAAAGCGTGAGCCAAAAGGGCTTTTGAACTCCATGTTCATTCGTTTCTTTGACTTTTTCGTTCCACAGTTAATTTGTTATTCGTCAACGTAGAATTCAGCTCACCATATATTCATTTATTTACCTATTTATCTATTTGTTTTTATTTACTTATTTATCATTTGATTATAATTTTGGTTTCATGTTTAATCTGTTAACCCCAAAATCAGGATTCACCTCACCATACACTTACCTATTTACCTATCTATTTATTCATTCATTACATATTCACTTATCATTTATCATTTATTTATTATCTATTACCTGTTCCTTATGTATTCATCATTTATTTATCATACAATTATTATTTTTCTATTATCTATACATTTTTCCATTCATCTGTTTATTCACTTATTTTTCATATAATTATTTTTCATATAATTTTCATATAATCATATAATTATAGTCATTTACTTATTCATTTCGCCAACCAGAACAGTTGTTACACGTAAAGCGAGGTGACCACACGTCGGCTAGGAGCATCCTCACCTCTTTCGCTCCATTTGGCTTGGAATATACGAAGGTCACTTTATCTTGTCAGCAAAATTTTGTGTTTTTGATAAATTTAACTAACCATACTCCCGTTAAATAAACAAATAAACAAATATAGAAAAATAAAACACATTTCCCCCACCACTCCATGAAGCCATTCTTCAAATCTATCTCAGCTTAAATTAATGTGTGTACAGCATGTATGTATGTATGTATATATGTATGTATGCCATTACAAACCAAGAAGAATAATGACATATTTTCTGATATTAATGATAATGAATGTCTCTCTCTCTCTCTCTCTCTCTCTCTCTCTCTCTGTGTGTGTGTGTGTGTGTGTGTGTGTGTGTGTGTGTGTGTGTGTGTGTGTGTGTGTGTGTGTGTGTGTGTGTGTGTGTGTGTGTGCGCGCGCGTTATTATGAGTATGAATATGAGAGAAACAGAGTGTCCGTACTTGTGTACTTACTTAATTGTATTTACCTAATTACAGTATACAGTTAAGGATCTACGCTCGTTGAGTTCCGTCTCCTACTATCCAATTTGTTATACCTAGTCTCAAATTCTTTCTCCCCGAGTTCTTTATTTTCCACGTGAAGGGACGGAGGTCGGGGGGGGGGTCGCCGATAAATGAAGAGGCCTTGCTGTGGATGTACTGTGTCTAGCTGCATTGCTTCTGACCCAGGGCAGTGGGCGGGAGACAGGGATGGCCCTTCATCCACAAGGAGCTAAGATGAGTGGAAAACAAGGGTGGTGGATGGAGTTGAGTGGGTGCGAGCCTTTGACTTAGCTATCTCGCTTATAAGGAGGAAAATGCCCTTCTCGGTATATAAACAGGTAGATAGTTTCAAGTTCATGTACTGTTCTAACCTGGTTTATATCCTTAATATCCAATTATTATATTTAGATCTGAATTTATGTACTGCTCTAACTTGGGCTATCTCCCTTTTTAAAAACCATATTTCCTCACATCTTTTAGACATGTAGACTTTCTTAATTTGCTCTCAGCTCTTTAAGCCCTCCTATCCTTAATCAAGAAATCTCTTCTGACAATGTGATCTATTTCCTTTAGTGACCTGAATAATGTAACCATATCACCTCTTTCTCTTCGATCTTTCACAGTTGGCAAACCCTGTGATTAAGTCTCTCCTCATATGATTTCTCTGGCAGGATGGGAACTAATTTGATTGCTGCCCTTTGTATTCTATCTTGCTTATATCCTTCACTCTGTGTGAGGACTATACTACTGATATATATTCCAGTCTTGGAACGTATCAGGGTTTCCACGGATTTTTCATCTCTGGAAATCCACTTTAATCTTCTGAAGATATGTGTCAGGTGACAGGTTGTCTTTTATCAACACTCCTGACTCTTTCTTCTCTTTTGCTTTTGTGATGGGTTCTTTTTCCCAAGGAATAATTTAAAGATAGTCTTTTCCAGCTATGCCCATTTCCAGTACTCTGCCTTTTTTGGTATTAAAATTAATTTTTCATTCTTGGCTCCATGCGGAAATAGTATTTAGATCTTTCTGCAGTAGCCAATAGAGAGAGAGAGAGAGAGAGAGAGAGAGAGAGAGAGAGAGAGAGTGTGTGTGTGTGTGTGTGTGTGTGTGTGTGTGTGTGTGTGTGTGTGTGTGTGTGTATGTGTGTGTGTGTGTGTGTGTGTATGTGTGTGTGTGTGTGTGTGTGTGTGTGTGTGTGTGTGTGTGTGTGTGTGTGTGTGTGTGTGCGTGTGTGTGTGTGTGCATGCTTTTAAGGATGTGTATGTATGGCTATATCAGTGCATCTGTAACCAATGACCGGTGACTTTCCGCTCTCCAGGCTTCCAGCATGTGTAAGCAAATATGCATATAACTCCCCCAACTCCCCTCTGACCCACTCTTCTGCACACAACCTCCCCTTTCCCCTCCCCCTCCCCCTTTCCCCCCGACTCTCCCACCGTCGCCCCATCTCATTCCAAGCAGCAGCCAGAGAAATATATAAGGGCGAATGCGCATGCATTTACATAAGGAAACTGGTCTTAAGAGAACCTACCTCGCCCGCAGCTTAGGAAGACGAGGCCACACCAGAGGGCCAGGGAGCACCTCATCTTCTGCAAGAAGGAAACAGACACATTCATTGTAGTTCTCTTCACCTCTTTTCGTGCAACGTTATACATACATACATAAATACTGTACATACACACATACATACATATATAAATACTGTACATACACACATACATACATATATAAATACTGTACATACATATAGACATATATAAATAGTGTACATACATATAGACATATATAAATAGTGTACATACATATAGACATATATAAATACTGTACATACATATAGACATATATAAATACTGTACATATAAATATATATAATTATATATGTATATATATATATATACTGTACATATATATATATACATATATATATATATATAATTATATATATATATATACATACATTAATACTGTACATACATATGTATATACATACATTATACATATACACACACACACACACATATATATATATATATATAAATAAACGTCCTTAATTTTCCATATTGTATGATTCTTTCAAGTGTTGTTAACATTTTTGTTTTTTTCATATTTAGTAATGGCGCTCCTGTTGGTAGCATTACGCTTGCTTTACCATAAAATATTTAACCCAACTTACATGATTCATAGATGAAAAATAACATTAACAATGAATGGGTACAGTTTGTATTCAAACTACTACACCTGCTGCAGCCACTACAACTACTGTATTACAGAAACTACAAACACCTTTTTTTTTTTGTAAGTTGTGTAGGGATGATTGTAAAAACATCACTGCTACTAGTACTACTAGTAATAATTATAATACCACCATTATTTTGATCCACACTATTACATTTTTACTTGATGCGGTCAGTGTTAACTCAGAGTACAAGTTCCCGACCTAGT
Source organism: Oratosquilla oratoria (assembly GCF_046742065.1). Taxonomy (NCBI): domain Eukaryota; kingdom Metazoa; phylum Arthropoda; class Malacostraca; order Stomatopoda; family Squillidae; genus Oratosquilla; species Oratosquilla oratoria. The sequence continues at coordinate 35,154,709 of NC_134791.1, read as the reverse complement.
TCCACACACACCACCGCCACTATGAACTGCTGTTTTTAGCCTCTTAAAAACCACTTACAAACATTTAAGAAACCACTTAGAAACCTGAGAAACTTTATCCTCTTAGAAACCCTTTATCTTCTTAAAACACTTTCTTCTCTTAGAAACCACTTACAAACCTCTAATAAACCGCTTAGAAATAATTTCATTTTCTTTGAAACATTAAAACCTAATCGTACTTCATCCACTAATTCTAAGTGGCTTTCGGTTTGTGGCCCGCTACGGGGTCCGCGGAAGCACAGGGTGAGGGCCACGGTTCTAGATAAAGTCATGGGTTTCCTTATGCTAGGATAGACCAAGTGATGGACTCGCTTATCTCCCCATGTCCCTCTATTCCATTTTTGTTGTCTTTGGTATTTTGAGTTCAATGATCTTTATTCCTGAAGAAGAGGATGACGAGGAGGGGAAGAAGAAGAGGAGGAGGAGGAGGAGGAGGAGGAGAAGGAGGAGGAGGAGGAGGGGAGGAGGAGGAGGAGAGGAGGAGGAGGAGGAGGAGGGTGATGAAAAGGAGTACGAGAAAGAATAGATGGAGAAGAAGGATAACGATAACGATGATGATGATGATGAGGAGGAGGAGGAAGAGGAAACGCAAAAGGGGAAGAAAAAGAGGAAGAAGAAGAAGAAGCAGCAGCAGCAGCGGAGGATAAAGAAGAAATACAGAAGGAAACATAAAAAGAATCACAATACAGGTAAGACTGAAAACAAAAATGAAACTAAGAAGAAAAACCACCACTCAGCTCACACATCTTCTGCAAGAATGAAGTCAACCTGGTTTGTGCCTTCTTCGGCATCCTTATTCGTATTCCCT
>NC_134791.1:35131362-35143862 GCF_046742065.1 Oratosquilla oratoria | reverse complement strand
TAGCCAAAGTTTGATAATTGGAGTATAAGGAAATATAGCCCAAGTTGGAAAACTCGTGAATTTGCAGTCAAGTATCCTGCGAGCGACAGGACCCCATGAGCGTTGATCTTTTGTTGTACACTACGCGCGCACAAACGCACACACACACACATACACTTACACACATACATACACGCGGCGATGGTAGCGTTCGCAACTGCTAACTCAACGGTCCAAGTTCGAATCTCGTACAGAGCTGAAATAATTTCAGTATCGCTGCGCTGCGAGCCGTTACTCCAATTCTCGTGGGCGGGGCGTTGTGTGTATTTACCTAGTTGTATTTTACGGGAAGGGGAGCTATGCTCGTGATGTCCCGTCTTTATATCTCATTTTATCTAAACTATTTTTAAATTCATGTATTGTTTTTGCACACATCACTTTCTCATCTAACTTGTTCCAAATGTCTATTACTCTGTGAGGAAAGCTATTCTTTTTCAGATATCTTCTATAGCTGTCTTTCTTGATTTTCTTTCCGTGTCCTCTTGTATTTCTTTCATCCCATTTTATTAGATCCTCTCTATCAATAATTTCTATGCCTTTCATGATTCTGTAAATAGTTATCAAATCTCCTCTCTCTCTTCTCTGCTCTAGTGTCTGTAGCTCAAGTTTTGCTAGTCTCTCTTCATGTGTGTGTGTGTGTGTGTGTGTGTGTGTGTGTGTGTGTGTGTGTGTGTGTGTGTGTGTGTGTGTGTGTGTGTGTGTGTGTGTGTGTGTGTGTGTGTGTCAGGTCAGCATTACACATAGATCGGTCATACATGAGCTCTGAGCTCCCATCCGGGAGGGTAGTAGCTGTCGATCACGATTCCAACACGTGGTTCAAGATCATGGTGAGTTACACACACACACACACACACACACACACACACACACACACACACACACACACACACACACACACACTCACATACACACACATGCATACACAAACACACATACACATACACAAACACACACATACATACATACATACATACATACATACATACATACACACACACACACGCACGCACGCTATATATGTCCCTCTGACTTTAATTTATTGTTTGTATGATCACCGTCGCTATTTCTATAATTTTCCATAAGAAATTTATAATTTCTTATTGGAACTAATAGGCAAGGACAATGCCTTTTATATCATTACCACCGTTAATGTCAATATCATTATTTTAGATGCAATTACTTATGCAAACGAGATTTTTATATGATATCCAGCCATAATGACATTAATCATTGACAAATAACACCTACTGTGGGAGAAGAAAACGTTGATAAAAAATAAAACGCAAATGATAATGACTTGTGAGAAAACGAAGAAGAAAATGTAAGACTTCATATTGACGAATACATTTCCAGTGACGTCACACGTCATGACGTCACCACTTCACCGTCATTGTGTTCGTTAAACTTGTTTTTCTGCCGCGAACCAAGGTTAGCCGGAGGGTAAAACATTTGTTACTTTTTTTTCTTAAAGTTTGCCAAGGCTTGTCGTGTCACTTCACGTCATGCCACGTCACATCGCATGACGTCACATTATAATACGCCATGTCACGTTACATCGCGTCACGTCACATCACGCCACGTGCTGTTCCGTTATGCCATGTCACTTAAGGTCACCCCATATCACGTTACTTAATGTCACATGACGTCATGTCATATCACGTTACTTGATGCCACATGACGTCACGTCACATCAATTCACGTCATGTTACATCACGCCATGTCACGTTACATCACTTCACGCTACATCACCCTCACGTCTCACCTCATCTCAGGTCCCAGCCGACGCTGCCTCGCTGATGCGTGTCTCCTCCCTTTGTTAGCATTCGCGGAAAAGCCCCGGCACATTCGCGCACACCTTTTCCTATGTTATCAATCTAATTCAGCATCTGTCCGCAACATTTGCATTCGTTTTCTCGGAAGGAGCCGCGACGCCTTTTGCCTCGCCTCCCTCCGGGTCTCGCCTCCTCAGGCTCCTCCTGGTGTTCCGTCCGCGGCGAGATCGCCCGTCCCTCCTCCGGGAGGGTCTTCCTCCTAATAGGTATGCATGGCTTCTTTGTAATGGTCCCACGCCTTCAAAGCAGAGGGAAGAAGGCGGGGTTCGTTGACGAGCATTCTTCTCTCGAGGGTAAAAGGAAATAACAAAGTATGAGACGAGTTCTTTTTTCTTCGGGGGTTGGAGGGGGTGACCTCGTGTTTCATCTGGCCAATCAGTGGATAACCCACAAACGAATACAACGAGGCTACCTAAATCAACGCGGTAACGCCGGTTTAGCGTTGCCAGGGGTCAATGATTACACTTATGGTTGCATTCATGCTGACCGTGCTCACGTGATCAGAGATCAATTATTACACCTACAGTAGCACTACTGTTGATCCCACGTAGATATATAATATTTCCTATAAACTGTGACTGACTATACCCAGTCAGATTATAAACTTCACGTTGTGTAACATTTGTTAATTTATTTACTGTCTTATACTGATTTGCAATCTGTAGTTTTCATCTTTTCATTTATTTACATATCTAACATATCTATTCACTTACTTCGTTTATTCATTAGAAATATTTATCCATTTGTTTGTTTATTAATTTCTTTACTTCTTTTTGTTAAATCATTTGTACACTTCCGTAGTAATTAATCCATTTAATAAAATGTATGTTCATTATGATAGCTCGCTTTTCTACTGTTAATCATGCATTAGTAGATTATCTCTCAGGATTAGTGGCACGGTTATTTGACTCCACAAGCTCAACTGATATCGCCAGTCAATGGTTGTGTATCATTAATGTGGCACGACACTAAGCATTTTTCGCTAGTATGCTATTTGCTTATGCTACTTCGTTTGGGTACAAAGAACTTCGGTTACGATTTTTTGTTTTCCAAATTTCCAAATGTCAAATTACTCTTGCGTCATACAGAAGCTGAATGACGATCTATGAGAAGTTAAACCTATAGGAAAGTTAGAAACATTGTTTTGATGTTCTTACAGATGTCTACTGTAGAATATTGTAACCGAAGTCATTTTTCCTCAAACGAAATAGCAAAAGCAAGTAGCATGCTAGCCTAGTGTGCCGCCACCTTTAGTCCTCCCGAATTTAGGACAAGCCACATCATAATGATCTGAAAGGTTACAATGACGATGAACTAAGCTGGGATTTAACAAGGGAGATGCAGGCAAGGTCATCATATTAATACAGCACAACAAGGCTCGTAGTAATGGATTCAAATTGGACAAATTCAGGTTCAAGAAAGAAATAGACAAGAACTGATTTATCAACAAATTTGTTAACAAATGGAATAGACTTAGTAACCTTATAGTGAGCGCCGAAATAATTAGATGTTTAAGAGAAGATTAGATAACTTTATGGGTAGGGATGACAGACGGTAATGGACATGGAACTGCCTAGTGTAGGCCTTATGGTCTCTTGCAGTCCCTTTCATTCTTATGGTCTCATGTTCTTTCAAGAAAAAAAAAATCATACGACAACTACATCAAAACGTGTTGAAAACAAAAACAAGATTTGGGGATATCTTGGTACGTACGAGCATATCAATGGACATTTCCTAGGAGTGTGGCAGAACCAAGCCTTACCCCAACTCCACACCCAACTTGCATGATATCCATCTAAACCAGTGTTTCTTAATCTGGGTGTACCTGTACCCCCAAGGGGTACGAGATATGATAGTCAGTGCAATGGTACTGCATATTTATAATTAGAAAGCAAAGCAAGGTTTGTATCACTAATCCTCTTCATATGTTTGTAATGTATTTGTATTGGATGGGGGTACGAGAAATATTTTCTGAAATATCAAGAGGTACTAAGGGCACTGAAAAAAGGTTAAGAAGCACTGATCTAAACCAACTAATCGCCCATCACATCTTGGCACCTCGTGGCTTGGGAGACATCCCAACCTCCTGCCACACCGCTCGATGAGTACACTGCTCGAGGATCGGTAAGGGTGTTAAAAATTTTAGATATTTTCCCCCACGAGAAATATTTAACAAACTTTATCTTTGCTAACCTCCTCTGGTGGCACAATTAGAAGCGTGTTGGACTCGCATCTTCCTAATCGCGGGTTCGAATCCCGCAACTCCCTCAGACTCCCTGCAGTGACTGTTACCTGTCCCAACAGGCCAAGCGCATCTTAACCTCAAACGAATTTTTCATTTCAAAGTACGTTTTCATAACATCGCAGCTAAAGCTTTCTCGACCAACTTCAATATTCCGTTGTGACAAACTTTATAGCCTTTCTTCTAGTATATTATTTTACTTAACTTTGATGTCATCGTAACAAAAGTTAAAAAGAATTAACCTTAGACTTGAAAACATTTTGCTTGCTTGTTAACTAATGAGGAAAACCAATAAATAACTAATTTGCTCATTCATTCGTTCATTTATTTTGGAGTTCATTAAGTCCCACTATGATCTAAGCCGTTTCTCAATGTCATGGCTGGGTATAGTAAGTAGTTGTAAAAGATTATTTTTCATTACTATCTCTCTATTCTTTGTATTTGATTGAACAATACCTCAATCCTTACCGAGTCAATATCAATCATTCCTCAAAAGCAAAAACAAAAAAACAGAAAAAAAGAAGGAAAAGTACAATGGTATAAGAGAATTAATGATCACATCATTCAAATAGACCCAAAGGGGTAAAAAAAAAAATACACCGGTGATAAAAGGCTAATGATCACCACACCATAAAAAAAAACACCCGGAAAAAAGTTTTACACTCGTAATAGAAGTCTAATGATCACCACATAATTACACACCACCTAACACCTTCCCCACCACCACTCCGTGTCGGAAACGTGGCCTTCTTAGGGGCGTGTAATTAATCAACACCCCAAACGATCCCCCATACGTCCCCGAGCGGATAAGCACACCAGGTTGTTTTGACGTTGACTAATATTAGGGAGGACGAGGGTGCTTCCTCCCCCCCTCCCCCCTCCTCCCCCCCTCTTACCCCGGAGGAGCTGTTGTTTCCCACAAGAACACCTCGCCACCTCGGCATGAACACAGTTACCCTTTAATGACGAGTAATAATCCGGGGAGGAAATTCAGGCCTAAACACGGTTAATGGTTTACATACAGTGCCGCATAAATGGAGATGGAGCGTGAGAGTGAGAGTGAATAGTGAGAGTGAGAGTAAGAGGGAGATGAGAGGGAGAGGAAGAGTTGGAGAGAAAGAGAGATGAATAAGAGATAAATAAATTAACAGACCGATGAAGAAGCGGGCAGGCAGACAGACAGCCAGGTCGACAGACACAGCCACTTAAACAGAATGACAGAACGAAAACAATACAATAGAATCATTACCTACAACATATAATCATAGTCTGACAAGAAAACATACAAACTACTTTATTCGAAAACATACAACGCATCTCTTTTTCCCATACTTAATCTTTCGTTTCTCTTCTCCCACCTTATCTTCCTCTCTCTCTCTCTCTCTTTCTCTCTTTCTCTCTCTCTCTCCCTCACCTCTTGACTTTCCCCTTCTCCTATTGTTCCCCTTTCTAATCCTCCTAGATTCCTCTCCTTTGCTACCTGCCCTCTCCCCTCTCCCCGCATCGAGCTCAACTGTTAAACAACTTTAGTGGACAGGCCAACGCAACATGGGTACAAACAACTAAAATATATTTCCATGAAATAGTAACCTTCTGGACTGTAATTCTACAGTATATAACATGAAAAAGAAACTGAAAGATCTCTGCAAATAGTATTACAGAACACACTACAAAAATTACAGACTGCAAAATCTGCCGCATAATTCGACATACAATGTACTGTATATCACAAGACTATATAGTTGGTTTTATTGAAAGAATATCTACTTGGATGTGTGTATGGCATGTGGCAACACTGTTTTTGTTTACATTGTAGTATAGTAGTAGTAAAAAGATATGAATGAACAGAAGTACCTTCGGAGAGTCTGGTCAAATGTTCTCTCTTCTCCTTAAGAATGTTATCATTTCCTGTATTGTTATAGATCTAACCCTGACCATATTATGACCAGCCGTCTGTTCTTGTGCCTTCTATGGTGAACAGTGCAATACCAAAAGAACAAGTTGGAGAGGTTAGGGTAAGAACAGATAAGACCAATTCCAGCATGAAAGTTATTGTCATGAACTGTAATTACCAGAGCTTCTATCCTTGTGGACAATCTCACATTGCGGAGTCACTCAACAAGTATAAGACATAAGAACATAATAATGGAGGAGACTGGAAGAGACCATAAGGCCTACACTAGGGAGTTCAATGTCCCTTGCCTGCGTTTAAAGCCACATGCAATTACAGTGCAAGAACATTCTATACATTTTAAACAATATGACAGCGTGAAAGGCTTACAGTAACTTCATGTGACAAGCAAGCCTTGTTCCCGGCTCGAAACACGACTCAAAATATCAAACAATTGCCTACAAGGTCTTTAATGGCCGCGATAATTTTTTTCTTTATATTACTGCGCCATTCTCCTTGCAATGTAATGTTACGCTCTTAATACTTATCCGCTATTTGCGAACCCTGAGAATGTGGCCAGCTCGATGTCGGAAAATTAATAAACACGAACGTTTCGATTTTTTTCTTTGTCGTTGATTATTCACATAAGAACTTTATACATTTCCCTTTGGTCTTTCCAAGCTTCCAACCTGCTGCCGCCAATATTAGGCTTAAATACACTGTTATTATTCCAATATTACGCAAACACATTTTTCACTTGTTTCTATTTAGCATTTGAAAGATCTACTTTTTCTATCAAATTCTTAGTTCAGATTAAGTTAAGTTAAGTAAGGTTACTTTATATTAGGTTAGGAGCTATTAGACAACATAAATTTCACGTAAAATAACCGTGCTTCCGTGCTTCTGAAATTTTACCCACCCTTTATCTTTTTCCCGTGTGACGTGAGGCAAATTTTCTTCAAGTCACGTGACCATCATATGGCGACTGTTAATGTCATCACAATATTTTTGTGCTGTTTACTACCCACCACGTATTTGTCATATAGTAAAGAACCAAAGTACACTGGTTACGTGTTATTGATGCCAAGTATACATACCTTCCTCCCCATATTTGGCTGTTATTTACATCATTACTATATTTTCCACATGGTGAATCGGTGGGGGTAAACCAACTTCGGCTCTTAACCTCTGCTGGAAAGGAGCTGTGCCTTGCTGCATTGCCTCTGACCCGAGTATTGTGGCGAGATACGGGGATGACCCTTCATCTCAGGTATGCTGGGATGTGAGGGATGGTTAAATGGGTTTTAATCGTGTATATAATGTGTGTGATTCACTATTATCTTGGATCACGTGTTGAACTCGTGATCGACTGCTTTTACCCTCATGGAAGAGAGCTCAGAGCTCATAAGTGAGCGATCTATGGGTAATGATGTTACCTTACACAAACACACACACCCAACTCCCCGCCCACAAGTTGGAGTAACGACTCGCAGCGCAGCGATACTGAAATTATTTCAGCCCTGGACGGGATTCGAACTCGGACCGCCGTAGTGGCGGCTGCGAACGCTGCCACCGCGCCATCGAGTCGTGTGTGTGTGTGTGTGTGTGTGTGTGTGTGTGTGTGTGTGTGTGTGTGTGTGTGTGTGTGTGCGTGTGTATGTGTGTGTGTTTTGACTCAGTAACCCCTCTCATATGGGGGAAAGGACCAAACGAATTTTGATATATTTTGCTCGAAAAAAATCTGTAACATTCCCCAAAAAGTGACTACTTCAATATATACAGTATATCCCCAAATTATACTGGACAATTTCATTCATATTCGTTCAACTTATCATACTCGAAACACTAAATAACAACTATTCGATCAATAACTACTGAAGACTACCCATTAACATCTTCACTATGAAGGTACATTATTCATATTCCACTGCAAGCGACGTACAGTGCGCATCAATTGCGGAAAATATTTTGATCAACCCTGTACCGATGCAGGGGCAGTGTGCATCCATTAGTAAAATTGCAAGAGTGTGCATGTGTGTACACATACAAGCTTGCATCATGTCTGTGAACGTGTCCTCACGCTTGTTGCGTCAGTGACATAAATAATGATGTTTTTTCCTTGTAAGTGACAGTTCGGAGACAACATTGACAAACAGTAATTGAAGGCTGACACGCAGAATAGGACTGGTGGTATGGACTGTTGGTATGGATTGTTGGTATGCTTTCCCAGCGCTTCTATCCCTGTGGGTGATCTGATACAAGTGAGAGATTAATTAGAGTAATGGTAGCGTATATTTGTTTGTTATTTGAGTATTAGGGAATATCCATTATCTATAACGGCAAGTTACTTAATTTCGAAATTCTCGATTAACATTAACATTTGAATTAAAATTACAAGGCAAAACACAGACACACACACACACACACACACACACACACACATATATATATATATATATATATATATATATATATATATATATTTATCCCTCATAACACTTAACTTCCGGAAAGGCTTTTAGTTCCGAATACAAGAAATTTCTGTGTTTCAAACAATACCAGAACAAAGAACTGCCTGCAGTCGTTTTGTCAGTTACAGTGTGGCACCACTATGAAAAAATAAATAAATAGAAAAAAAAAGGAAAGGGAGAGTGGGAGGGGGGAGGGGGGAGGGGGGCTTAAGCCTCTGAACTAAGCTCCACTACGAGAAAAGATAACGACGAAATTGGATAGCTGAGGAGCTCGTAGATTCTACAAATTTGGCAGGTGATAGGGTGGCAAGGAAAAGAAATGGCCTAAAATATCAAAAGCCAGCAAGGAAAAAGTAAAAAAACCAAATATATACCCAATTACATAACTAAAGAGACAAACAAATGTATAAATAAAATAAAAAAAATAATGAATGAATGAATTAATAGTTACATGATAGATAAATAAATAAATAATAAGGTAAACAGGCAAAGAAATAAACAGTTAGATTAATTAATAAAATCATTAAATGATAGATAAATCACACAAAAAAAAGCAGGAAAGGTCAGTGATAAAAAGAAGAGTTACGAGACTCAGAATACCAAAAGAGGGTGTCAAAAAGGGAAAAGGGAAAATGAAATATTATATATATATATATATATATATATATATATATATATACATATATGAAGCTGCTGCTGCTGATGATGACATGGTTTAACGTCACAAACTCATTTCCTATTGGGAGGCTAGGATGGTGCCCTTTACAGAGGAGTCTGTAGCGTGGAATTGAATGACCCATACCCCTGGTTCAACTTCGCCAGTGGCAGGGTTTAAACAGCCATCGCCCTCGACCTTAGCCGCAGGTAACGAGGTCGTAACTCTCTCGGCCAGCGAGCTTCTATATAATGCTAAATACATCATAAATACACATACGATTGAACAAATACATGATTATATAAGATAATAAATGATAACTGCACTGAAAATATACTGAAAAATATAAATAACTGGAACAAGTGAAAGAACAGAGTAGACACAATTTGGGGTTGGGATTGGGGTATTCTTAGAATACACATATTAGGAAGGTGTGGAGTTGAGAGGAAGACGGGAGGTGGAAGATGCAAGAACCTCCAAGAAGAGCATGAGGATGGTGGAGGGAAGAATACAGAAGTGTAGACAGGAGCATAAAAAAAAAAAAAAAATCATCTTAAGAACATATGAATAGAGGAAACTGCAAGTGCGTATATAGAAAATATTGCACTATTTCGTTTTTTTTTATCAAATTAAATCATCATTTACTGTCTCCATCCATACATTGCACTCGATCTAGTGTACACAATCTTGACTTAGAATCAAAAGTATATAGAAAGTCAAGTTAAATTCAATCATGTTTACTATTTGTTACACCACCGTTGGGTCATTTGGGGCCTTATAAGAATGTAGTTTATGATATTACACATGTATAGATCAACTTCGACACATTTAAATAATTCTCTGTAATATATTCCGTATTTGTCACAGTCAAATGTACAAGTATATTTTTTATGCTTGCAAATCCATCATCTTGATATGAGAAAAAAGTTTGTAATACTATACATGCATCAATCGATTACGAGAGGTATAAATCATTCTTTGTTATATATTCGGTATTGGTCATGTTGAAATGCATTTTTTTGTCTATTTTTATTCTACGCCTATTCATCACACTGACATTTTTCGCATTAGGAGAGATGCCACGTCAACCTGATTTCTATTATTCTTCAACTGTGTATGTACAAAGGAAATCAAAGAATACTTAAATTTCATTTACGATAGTCTAATAACATTAAGTGTTTCTAATATATACAAAGGAAATCATAGTTTAAAAATGTTCATTTTACAGTATTCTGATAAAATAAATGTTAATGATTACATGAATATATTTTAATACGTAGCTTAGATTTTGAAGTCTTAATCTTGGATGATATTGAGGAATTATTTGTATATCTATATTCATGATTTCTAATAATTCACACAAACTGCATAACATTTCACCATCATGCACGTTATGCTTTATATACATACTAAACCTCACAAAATCTGCATTTGTTGTGGGATTATTTAACTCAGACCACTGGGATCCCTTTTAATGGAAGAGAGAAGGTCGACGGGTTTTGAAAATGGGCAGATTCGATGTATATCTTGCAGGACTACCAGAAGGAACAAAAACATAAATGTGTCCAGGGCTTCAACAAGGCTAATTCAAGCAAGGTCATCATATTAAGACAGCAGGCCAGGACTCGTAGTAATAGATTTAAGAAGGAAATGGGCAAAAACTGGTTTACCAATAGAATGGTCAACGAATAGATTAGACTTCGTAACCATGTAGTGTGCGCTGAAACAATAGGTTGGTTTAAGGGAAGGTTAGATAACTTTATGGAGAGGGATGACAGGTGGTATAGGACATGGAACTGCCCAGTGTAGGCCTTATGCTCTCTTGCAGTCTCCTCGATTCCCTTCTTATAAAACACTTTCAATACTTTAGCCTCCTCTATTTTTCTACCATTCTTGCAACATTCCTGACCCAGGGCAGTGGATAAGATGCAGGGATGACCCGTCATCCAGGAGGTGCCAAGATCAGAGGGAGGGAAGAGGGTAGAGGGGAGTGGAGTATGTAGGGGATGGAATGGGTGGAAGTGGTTTCTATGCCTTTGTTTTTTGGCTACCTCCCGTGTTAGGAGGGAAAAGCCTTTGGTATATGTATGTATCTACAAAGTAATGTCGTAACACATTCGTAAAGTTCAAGAAGAACACACTGTGTTGGATAAGAAGAAATGAAATAGATGATATCCATATATTTCGATCACGGACTGTGATCCTCTTCAGTGGAATACGTATTCCACTGAAGAGGATCACATTCCGTTATCGAAATATATGGATATCATCTATTTCATTTCTTCTTATCCAACACAGTGGGTTCTTCTTGAAATATGTATGTATACTATGTTTACCTCAGACTAGTTACGTTAACAACAATGTAGAATATATTTATCAAAATTTCTTAAAGATCAGAACGACGTTAGGAAGGTTCTTGATCTCAACCTCTGTTCTGTACTTCTCCGTATTCCCGAAATTTATTCACAAAGAGACAGCGAGGGTCACAAATCCGGAAGGTAAATGAAAAGAAGAACTATTTTGATTCCACAACAAATTTACTTCGTTGTGAACTTTCCCATGTCTAAGTACACGTTCATGAAACGTACTAAGCCTCATTTAAACTGACACAGTGGATAATGTATGCAATTCATCAACACGGTCTTGGATTAAATGTTGGACTTGTGATCAACAGCTATTACCCTCCCGGATGAGATTTCGTATATGGCCTAATCTATGAGTAATGCTGTGACCCTATATAAAATAATTGCTCACCAGAGTTGGAATACCAGCTCGCAGTGTAGCAGTGCTGACTTTTTCACCCGTGGACGAAACTAATTCGAAAGAGTTAGCCATCGACAGCGGTACCACTGCACCGTCGAGCCATGTGTGTGTGTGTGTGTGTGTGTGTGTGTGTGTGTGTGTGTGTGTGTGTAATATATATATATATATATATATATATATATATATATATATATATATATATATATATATATATATATATATATATATATCACAACAAAGTAATGTCGTAGCACATTGGTAAAATAATACTGATGACCCACTTTCGGAGAAGATTACGCATAAGTAAAAAGATCCGTATATTTCGATCACTAACTGTGATCCTCTTCACAAATCTGCTGAAGAGGATCAGTTAGTGATCGAAATACAGATCTTTTTACTTCCGCTTATTCTTCTCCTAAAGTGGGTCATTAGTATTATGCATATATATATATATATATATATATATATATATATATATATATATATATATATTATCTGTGTGTGTACCTCATCGTAGTATACAGGAAAGGAACAACGCTCGCTGGGTCCCGTTTCCTACTCTCCAATTTGCCATACATAGCCTCAAATTCATGTAGTGTTTTGTGTG
>NC_134791.1:35123862-35126362 GCF_046742065.1 Oratosquilla oratoria | reverse complement strand
TATGAGGTAAAACAAATAATATTTCTCAAAGGGAACACGAAAATTATATATTGTTTATTTGTCTATTGATTTAAAATATTACCTTTTCTCCCTCCCCCCCACCCTGTTACTAAATTGACACTAAAGGACACACAGAGAGACAGAGAGAGAGAGAGAGAGAGAGAGAGAAAGAGAGAGAGAGAGAGGAGAGAATGATAGATACAGAGACAGAAGTACAGACAGACGGAGAAAGGGAGACATAGAGAAAGAGAAGAGAGAGAGGGAGAGAATGATAGATACAGAGACAGAAGTACATACAGACAGAGAGAGGGAGAGACAGAAAGATAGATAGAGACAGACAGACAGAGGGAGAGAGTGATAGATACCGAGACAGAAGTACGGAAGAAGGACAGATACAGAGAGAGAGAGAGAGAGAGAGAGAGAGAGAGAGAGAGAGAGAGAGAGAGAGAGAGAGAGAGAGAGAGAGAGAGAGAGAGAGAGAGAGAGAGAGACATTGATAGATACAGAGACAGAAGTACAGACAGAGAGGGAGAGAGGGAGAGGGAGAGGGAGAGAGGGAGAGAGAGAGAGAGAGAGAGAGAGAGAGAGAGAGAGAGAGAGAGAGAGAGAGAGAGAGAGAGAGAGAGAAAAGAAAATGATAGATATAAAGACAGAAGTACAGACACACAGACAGAGGAAGAGATAGAGAAGAGAGAGAGAGAGAAAGAGAGGGAGAAAGAGAATGATGGATACAGACAGAAAGACAGAAATAATTATGTACACTAAGATAGATAGATAGATAGATAGATAGATAGAGAGAGAGAGAGAGAGAGAGAGGGAATGGATTTTGTTTTCCCGGAGGGGCAACGAGAGAGGCCGGGCGAAGAGGAGGAAGAAGATTTTTTTTTTGTGTTTGTTGAAGGCGGCAGCGGCGTTTTGGGCCAACCAGCTGCCCCCTCAGGTGGTGCAGCACGGCGATGAAGCGGTGCACCGAGACCACCATTTGTTTATTCAAAAAAGAAAAAAAGAAACAGATCTCGGTTTGTTTGTGAATCGTATGCAAAACGAGTAGCTATATCTTAGGATTTTACTGCTTAGAGCTTCTAGATTTCTCTAAGTTTTAGTCTCTTACCTGAATAAAGCCGCCCGGTACTAGTGAGTTTTTTTTTTTTTATTTTATTCTATTTTTCTATGTATGCCAAAAGTGTACCACATTTGTGTTATTTTAATACTCTAAGCTTTTGTTAATTTAAATAAATCCTCCGGTTTTATTTTCATTTATGAAACATATATGAAGCTTGTAACTAAAATAAATATATATATAAATTCCCTCAATCATTTTTATTTATGAAAAAACCGAGAAATATATCTCCATGATTTCACCTTATATTTTGCAAAGGATTTGATTTTGTTTATAAATGATATGTTGTACTGTGTGTCTTGACGTTGATCCTCTGATGTCGAGGAAAATCGATCACGCACGTGCAGGATTAGATCTCACTCCATTTGCTTGTTGATGGCAAAGGAAAGTGATTTTATAGCTGTATAGAGTTTTATGTGCATGTGGATTTACATCGACTCACAAAATTATTTTCTAATATCCTTTTAACTACACACACACACACACACACACACACACACACACACACACACACACACACACACCTCTCATGGCGCTGTGGTTAGAGCTCTGGCCTGCCACTACGGAGGTCCGGGTTCGACCCTCGCCCGGGGCTGAAATAATATCAGTATCGCAGCGCTGAGGGGTGTTACTCCAACTCTCGTGGGCGGGGAGTTGGGTGTGTGTGTGTGTGCAAGGTCATAGCATTACCCATAGATCGGACCTACGAGCTCTGAGCCCTCTTCCAGGAGGGAAATAGCTGTCGATCACGAGTCCAACACGTGATCCAAAGACTAAGACCAAGTGAATACACACACACACACACATATATATATATATATATATATATATATATACATACATGTATATATACACATATATGTATATATATACACATATATATGTATATATATACACATATATATGTATATATATACACATATATATGTATATATACATATACACATATATATGTATATATACATATACACATATATATATGTATATATATACACATATATATGTATATATACATATATATGTATATATATACACATATATGTATATATATACACATATATATGTATATATATATACACATATATGTATATATATACACATATATGTATATATATACACATATATGTATATATATACACATGTATATATATACACATGTATATATATACACATGTATATATATACACATATATATATATACACATATATATATACATATTATATATATATAATATATATATGAGTGGAAAAGGTGGTAGAGAAACGCGGGTTTGAGTGAAAACACTATATTCCTGACGTTTCGACTACAAGTCTTCTTCAGAGAAGACTTGTAGTCGAAACGTCAGGAATACAGTGTTCTCACTACAACCCGCGTTTCTC
>NC_134791.1:35098862-35111362 GCF_046742065.1 Oratosquilla oratoria | reverse complement strand
TATAAGACCATAGATATAACATCACGAAAACACTGTGCACTGGTCCGTAAAAGATATAATAATCAGATAAATTATAAAAAAAAAAAAAAATTAAGAGAATAATTAAAATTAACTAATCAAACAATAAAGAAAAATCGTATTATGGTCTTCAATCTTCGAAGCACAACAAAGTCGTAAATGAAGACTAACAACACGCGAATGAAAGCAAATTAACGCATAAATGAATATTCATTACTTCCACGTTACAAATAGAAAAATTCTCTCATCTGAAAGAGAAAATGGTTCAGAAAACGAAAAACGTCCTGCGGAAGAGGGAAAAATTGTCTTGGGTGTTTTTTGCCTCCTCGACGAGCTGCTAAATAGACTTAAATAAACCATGTACCCACGCGCACCTATGCACAAACACACACACATACACACACACACACACACACATGTGCACACGCGCACGTACAAACACACATGCATACACACACACATATATACATGTGCACATGCACAAGCACAAACACACACGTGTACATACACGTACGTACACACACACACACACATACATGTGCACATGCACAAGTACAAACACACACGTGTACATACACGTACGTACACACACACACACATGTGCACACGCACACGTACAAACACACATGCGTACACACACACGCACACATATATATACATGTGCATATGCACAAGTACAAACACACACGCGTACATACACGTACAAACACACACGCGTACATACAAGTACAAACACACACACACACACCCTCGTGCCGCAGTTATTAGAGTTCCTGGCTGCCACTACGGCGGTCCGGGTTCGAATCCCGCCCAGGACTGAAATAATCTCAGTATCGCTGGGCAGCAAGTTGTTACTTCAACTCTCGTGGGCGGGGAGTTGGGGGTATGTGAGCGTGTCAGGTCATAGATTGGTCATATATGAGCTCTGATCTCTCTTGCGGGAGGGAAATAGCTGTCGATCACGAGTCCAACACGTGATCCAAGACCATGGTGAATGGTGAATCCCACATACTGTACATACCCACCCACCCACACACACACATGTACACACGCAAACAAACATACACGCGTACACACACGTGATCCAAGACCATGGTGAATCACACGTACACACACGCATACATACATACATATATACATGCATATATATATACACACAATCACATACATACATGCATACATGTACACACGCACCAGTACACACACACACACACACACACACACACACACACACACACACACACACACACGTGTATATATATATATATATATATATATATATATATATATATATATTATATAATTAAATTCACATTTTTCTGAAAGGTACATAGTGAACTATGCTAATTAAGAAGATTTCTGTGTAACAAAGCCTCTTGACAGTAGACAAGTACGAACAATAGTGAGCGAAACTGACCAGAGGCATAAGAGCTTAATGACAAAGGGGCAAGAGCTACACAAACAGAAATACTAAGGTCATAACACAGAGCTAAAGTCGCGAATAAATAAAAACGTGCACACATATACACACACATGCACATACATACATACATACATACACACACACACTCACATAATGCTACTGAAAAGAAAATTAATCTTTAGACCAAGAAAAGTTGAAAGAACGACACAAGAGAGGCCTGAATGTCATTTAGAAACTAAGCGAGTGCGGAATGGAAAACAATTAGCATTCCAGGAACCTTAAGTATATTATACAAAAAAAGAGACAAATGCGCAAGAACAAGGGCAATTAAGAAGACAGAGAAAAAAAGAACTGGGATTTGATGGAGGCGACAACGTAAAAAAAAAAAAAAAATTGAGTACCTGCTTTGGTACTAGATTCCTTTTTGCCCTCTAGAAATTCGGTTCAATTCTAGCTAACACCAGAAAATTTCATTCCCTTCGTGAAGATCCCAAGACAGAAAACTACTTACTCATGATATTGTAACTGTCGTCTCATATCCGTAAGTCTCATAATGTAGTTCAAGAAATTTATGAGAAACTTCCTACACAGAGTACATATGAATTCAAAATAAAAGTCGACAAATATGCTTAGAGCGATTCTATTCAGTATGGTTCAGTATGGGAAACTCTTACAAGAGCGTACACTTGTTTACATTTTACTCTTACAGGATTGGAACATTTTCAGAGGAGAATGAATTCTCTTGAACCTAAGATAAACAAATAATGGAGTAAATAAATAGATAAATTAATAAATAAATGCATAGATGAATAAATGAATATTTAGATGAATGAATAAATGAATATATTTATCTATATGCCAAGGGAGGCTAGCCAAATATATAAATTTATAAATAAATTGATTAATTAATGAATATACGAATAAATATATAAATCTATTTATATACCAGGAGCTTTTTCCGCTTTATAATGGAGGTAGCCAAATATGTAAATAGACAAATAAATAATAAACAAATAAAATTCCTGAAAACGATCTAGTTAATTACCACAGTCTACAGCCGGGACTTCCATCACCTGACTAGGATAGCTCGTCAAATCTATAAAACAAAAGCACAAATTGATGTCAAGAATTATGCCAGAGCGTTTCTAACCTTTTAAAGAAAATAGAAGATCAATATGACAACGGAAGGATTGTGTACAAAATTCCATGAAGTGGTTGTGAACATTCTTACTATGAAGAAACACACAGAGGGTTAAGGAAAAAGGCTCAGCGAATACAGAGGAGATGTCAGATACCATCGCGACATTATTGCATTAGTTAATCACATTAAAGAAAAAGATTCATTTACCGAAATGGGAGGCAGCAGAAATACTAGAAGAAAACTTAACCAGGCAGAAAAGGAAAGTACTTGAAGCACTGTATATTGCTACCAACAAAAATACAAATCAAAGAACGGATGACATTAAATGGACAAAAGCCACCGCAGCTATAGCAACAACTAGGACACTACGCCACCGGAACAAAGGCCCCTCAGTAACGACCAATAGGACAAAATCCCCAATATACAGAGACGACCCTGGGTGAGCTCTCCGAAGCTCCTCACAGTGCCCCGTATATATATGTTTACCTTGTTTTCTCCTTAACACATTATTTCTCTGAAGAAGCCTATTTGTGCGAAACTAGTCAGAAATAAACTTGGATTCTGATTTATGTCTTCCTTACCCACCTTCACCAACCTGTCACAATGCCTCAACACACACACACACACACACACACACACACACACACATACACATATATATATATATACATATATATATATATACATATATATATACATATACATACATATATATATATATACATTATATATATATACATATGTATACATATATATATACATACATATATATATATACATATGTATACATATATATATACATATACATACATATATACATTTATATACATATATACATATATATACATTTATATACATATATACATATATATACATATATATACATTTATATACATATATACATATATATACATTATATATATATACATATATATACATTATATATATACATATATATATACATATATATATACATATATATATACATATACACATACATATATATACATATACACATATACATATATATATACATATACATAAATAATATACATATATATACATATATTATATATATATATACACATATATATACATATATTATATATATACATATATATATACATATACACATATATATATATATACATATACACATATGTATATACATATATATATACATATACATGTACATATATATATATATATATATATATATATATATATATATATATATATATTCTTTCGCTAAGACCAATTCCAAGCACATACAGGCTTTCAGGATCGCGTAGGTATGCTGTGCATGCATACGCGTATTAGACAAGATGAATTAATGACAAAGCTTTCAGAATTTCTAACCGACGGCATTATGACTTCTGAGCTTTAGTGGTTCCAACCCGCCGCATGGAAGCTTACTTATTCATTCCGTATGTGTGTGCTTACATCGGAATCGTATTAAGACTGTTCTGTACTGAATCAGAAATCAAATAGTCCCTGGTTCAATTCCCTGTTGGGGGTAGTCCATTATTCAATGTGTATGTGTCTGTGAGTGTGCTTACATCAAATCCGCATCTAGATTGGTAAAAGCTTGGGCTGTGAATATAAAAAAATATTAAAAATATATATAAAAATTGTTGTATACGATCTAAAAAAACAAAACAAAAAATAAAATAAAATAAAGGAAAAAGGTTGTGAATATAAAAGATTAAAAACATATACATAGAAAAAAAAATCAATAAAAAAATTAATGTGTTTATCTTCATTTCCTTTTAATCCTGACAGGTCTCATTGACTTCATTCCCCATCTACCCTAACAATTCTAATATTCTTATACCACACACAGCTTGCAAATGTCTCCTAATTGTTAAACTAAAATTTTGTAACTCTATTCACACTGAAGGCATATACATTTGATAACGAAAGCAGTTAAAAGATATTTGTGCAAATTGACATTAATCAATAAATTAATCAATCTTTATTTTCTGTCTTGAATGCATACGAAACCTAAAAATGTAATAAAAATTTGAGAAATATTCACATTCATAATAATTTATATTAAAAATAATAATAAACCAAATAAGTAAATAGATAAAAAATATATATTTAATTGAATAAAATGTTGTGTATGAACGTCAACCATAAAGTGTTACCGGACCTGCACGATGTCATTTACCTAGTCGTTGTCGAGGAGTTCACACGGACAGTTTGTCAAGTTGAAATAACTAAAATAATTTCTGTCAAAACAATTTCTATTGAAATTGCTTCGCAACATATCCCTGACATTTTCTTCATAATTACTAAATCATACTAAGCAACTAGAATATGCACCTAAGCTCGACTAAGATCAAGGGCATTTAGAATGTCTATTCTACCACAGCTGTCTTCAGAAACAGTCTTTGATAGTCATACATTTATGATCGGTTCCATCAGCGTTGATAAACGTCTTTCAAAGTTCAGTGATCAGTATCTGGCAATATACTACATGCCGCCTTATCTTTTTATTTTATTTTATATTTTAGTTTATCTCAAGCCTTAGTTCTCCTCAGTTTTGTATTTTTATAAAAAGAAGGAAATATTTGGACTTTAGGCCTTGTCAGATCTGCAAATATATTAAAGTAAAACGAGTTTCCGCTTTATACATTTGTCACAAAAATCTTGCGCAGTTCAGGTTTAGAAATATATCTTGTTTGTATAAGGAAATTCTTATTTCAATATAAATAAAACATATTCATTTATATATATATATATATATATATATATATATATATATATATTATTATATATATATATATATATACACATGTATATATATACATATATTATATATATATATATATGATTTTTTCAAGTTTAGTGTCTTTCATGTATAATTTTTGTTTCATATGCCTGAAATATTTCCCATCTTCAAGCTGTTTATTTTAGAAACGTGAATACAAAATTTAATTCTGAGAAATAATTTTCTTCCATCTATGTGATATAGGTGTCACCTCAAAACTGTACGTTCCGGGTTGTAAATGCATCTTTTCACAAAAAAGAGCAAAAAAGAGGAGATTTCGCTTCCTGTATGGGAAGCAGCCGTCATCTAAAACCTCTCTATTTCCGTTTCAGAGGACGTGTATATTTTTTCACGTGAGGCGAGGTCTTCTCCCGCGCGTGAGAAATGCCTCTCGTGAGAGTCTCGGGGGAAGTTTACGATCACACGGCCAAAGAATCCTCTTGGTTACAAGACAAAATATTAGTCCATTTTCCCTTGAATATATTTAAAACGTTACTCTTCACAACGCTTCCATCTCCCACTCTCTCGTCGCCTCTCCTTCCTCGAGAGAGAGATTTCAATTTCATTATTCACCACAAAAAAAAAAAAAAAGAAGAAGAAGAAGAAGAAGAAGAAGAAGAAGAAGAAGAAGAAGAAGAAGAAGAAGAAGAAGAAGAAGAAGAAGAAGAAGAAGAAGAAGAAGAAGAAGAAGAAGAAAAAAAAAAAGAAGAAGAGTAAGAAGAAGAAGAAGAAGAAGAAGAAGAAGAAGAAGAAGAAGAAGAAGAAGAAGAAGAAGAAGAAGAAGAAGAAGAAGAAGAAGAAGAAGAAGAAGAAAAGAAGAAAAGAAGAAAAGAAGAAAAGAAGAAAAGAAGAAGAAGAAGAAGAAGGCCGAACAGGTTAGAGCGTCGGTATTTGCGGCTGAGGCCGAGGTGACGGCGGTTCGAATCCTACCGCTAGCGAGTTGGACCAAGGGCATAGTTTATTAAGTTCCACAATACAAAGGCTTATGTAAGAGGCATCGTATTAGCCTTCTGATAAGGGGAATTCGTGACGTTAAACCGAATCAAAGTCAAATTCTTAACTCTTTGTTAACAGAGAAACATAATCTCTGGTAAAGATACAATGAAAAATACAATTTTGCTAAATTAACTCTATTTATCAAAAGGTCTTTTCCATCTTATAAGAAGGTTAGCCGGCCAATGCATGCACCCAACCTCCACCCATACTACACCCGCCATACCCATCTTTTTTTTTTTATCTTATCTATTTATTTATTTTTTTGGTCTAAGGTCCTTGTAGATGAATAGGCATCCCTGCCTCCCGCCCACTGCCTATGCCAGAAGCAATGCAGCAAGACATAGCATAGTCAACAGCTGGCGTCAACCGCAATGAAATAAATAGGGGAGTGCGGTGTGAAAGGGATTCTTTGAGAATGGCAAAGGAAAGAATATTTAAGATGAAATTCTTCGACAGAAAGTTGAAGAACGCGGGTGGAGATGTCAGCGATGTGGGTGAGAAAGAAGACATACTTGACCTATGAATATTTGACAAGAAAAAACAATTATAACAATAAAAATAACAAATAAATAAATAAGATAAACAAAATAAATTAAACAAAACAGAAGAAAAGAGAAGAAAACAGAGCAAAACAAAATACAATAAAATAATTAAATAAGGAAAATAAAATGAAATTAAACAAAACAGAATAAATTACCAAATATTAAAACAGGATATTATAGAAATAAAATAAAACTAAACAAAACAGAAAAATAAAATAATCTAATATATAAAAACATAAGAAGATAAGGAAGGGTCTGGAAATCGGATAAATTGTCAAATGTTATGAAAGGGAAAGACAGAAATATGGTAAAAACTAGAATGTAAAAAAAAAAAAAAATTGTGCACAATTTGCGAAAAAAAAAACCATTGTAGGGGTGAGACGCAACGTACAAAATAATACATCCTATACATATTACTTCTAGCTGTCGCCAGACGATTTTATTCAGTATTGAGGCCTCCTTATTTTGTCTCTGTATTCGACTATGTATTCTTGAAATTACCAGTCGACTTCATTCAGCTGAGGGGCACCACCAGTAGACATAAAATGTATTCTAAACGAAAGAAAATAGGGACGAAAGGCGATACGATGCAACTAGGAAGAGTAGAGATTAAAGAAGGAGTAACTTATCAAAATAAAATAATTATAATGATAAAATATTAAACACTTGGGAGACCTTCTGGTCGATAACAACGCAAGAGAAAACAACAACTCCAAATAACGATGAAACATTAAAAAAAAAAAAAACGAATAAACACAGAAACGACGCTCAGAGTTAGGCGGAAATAATGTGGAAAGGAAGAGGAGGAAGAAGAACTCCCAGATGAGGGAGTACACTCTTCAACAATTCCTCCCTCACACTCCCACGTTGGCTTAGTTGTCTCTTGCGACTCAGCGCCAGGTTCCTACTTACATGCATAGTACATGAAGGAACCAGCATTGTTGATGAATACAAGCGAATGTATGTTACTCAGATATACTCGTGTATGTGTGTATGTATGTATGTATGTATATATATATATATATATTATATATATATATATATATATATTATATATATATATATATATATATATATATGTGTGTGTGTGTGTGTGAGAGAGAGAGAGAGAGAGACAGAGAATGTTTGTGTGTGTGCATGTGTGTGTGTATGTGTGTGCAAGTGTGTGTACATGTAGGCGTGCGTGTGCAAGTGTGTGTACATGTGTGCGTGCGTGTGCAAGTGTATGTACATGTGTGCGTGCATATGTGTGCGTGTATGTGTGTGTGTGTGTGTGTGTGTGTGTGTGTGTGTGTGTGTGTGTGTGTGTGTGTGTGTGTGTGTGTGTGCGTGTGTGTGTGTGTGTATGCGAGCGCGCGCGGTCGCGCGTATGAATCGAAGACACATCAGAAGACATTATGAACTATATTTCTCACCGTTTTCATTTATTTATTTATTTACTTATCAATTCACTTATTCACATTTATTCCCAGTTTAACACTAAGAGAGCGAATAAACAAATGAGGAATTTATACGCAAAATATTTTGACCCAGTTAAGAAGGCCTGAGGTTGCGAGAGGATTACAACTTAGATAAACTGTAATTAGGTTAAATGTAGACGATACAGAGAAAGAAGGTCATGACACAGCTTAAACAAACAAAAATGAAAATTACAAGAAAACGAACGGCTGAACACATGTTGTAGGATCAAAAGATGAAAATCTCATTTTCTTCACTTGAAATTGGAACTTTTGTTGTGTTTCCAGTCATTTCCCAAAGGTTTCATTCAGATATCAGTGAGTGAATGAGTGTGTGATTGAGCGATTTATTGACTGAGTGAATTAATGAGTGAGTCAGCTTGTCCATCGGTCGCCGTGTCAGTCATTCATTTAGCCAGTCAGGCAGACATTCAGCGTGGTAGTCAGAAATGGTACCAGTCAGTCAGCGTGCTAGTCAGTTTATCGTGACAGTGCGCCTGTCAATCTGCCTGCCTGTTTGTCTGTTTGCTCCTCTACATTCATGTCTGTCTATCTGTTTCCCTATATTCATCTGTCTATCTGCATATCTGTCTTTTTCTCTGTGTCTGTGTTCCCCTATGTTCATCCGTCTGTCTGTCTGTTTCTCTGTCTGTCCGCCTATGCTTATCTGTCTGTAAATCTGTTTGTCTATGTTTCTCTGGCTCTTTTATTGCTATATTATGCCAGCCACTTTTCTGCAAACCTTAGTAACTGTGTTTCGCCTCTTCCTCGGAGACGGCGCGATGCAGGACTTTATATTCTTATAAAAAATCTTATGGAAATCCTGCATAAATGTTACAACTTTGTTTATTTTTCTCCAGAGAAAATGCACTGTTTTCGGAAACGTATCCGTTCTTAAAACTGTAAAAAAGTATATATATATAGATAAATAAATATATATACAATAACAATGATGATGATCATTATGATGATGAAATCAAAATAAATGACAATTAATATAATTTAACTGATAAAATTAAATAACAATATATAAATTGCAAATAATTATGCTTTACTCTCTTCCGGTATACGACAATAAATTCACATACTAGCCTCCGTTTTCTGTGGTACTACGTGGGCACATCAATCTCTTCCCATTTTCTTTCCGGTACATGACCACTGCCTCGAACGCAGAAGAGAAATGGGGATTGTGTGGTTTACCGCCGTGGCCTCGAATCTCGTGCTGGGCTTGTGATTGACAAAGGATTACAAAGGAAGAGCATATATAAAGAATACCTTTTGGTCCACAGCTAAGTCGGATGCTAAGACAATTTTCACTGTCATGGATGAAAGCTCACTGCTCATGTAGTGTGATTTAAGGGTAATGCTATGACTTTACATACACATACACGCACACAGACACACATACATCAACATGTACACACACCATATGTATACACACACATACACTATATATATATATATATATATATATATATATATATATATATACACACGCATACGTACACACACCAAATTGCTGCGGGGGGTCAGTAACATCTTAAAGCACCAATGAAACCTTTTCACACCGAGGAAAACGTGGCGCGATCTCGGGACCTCCCAGGTAACAGGCCTTGACGCTATCCACAAGAGCAGCCATCCTAGTACACGAGCAAACGTGTGCGTACGTACGCGTGTGTATGCGCTGTCGAACAGTGGCGCAAATGTACTGAATAATTCAATTTCCAACCCTTTGGAGGGGAGGAAAGAAATCCTACGAGAATAGGTTCCATTACACGAAAGCTACGCCATATATACTGTATATAGTCTGTTTTTGAACAGAATATTTATGGTAAAAATACTGCAGTAAGGTTCCAAATGGCGATAGATTTACTTTTAGGCAATGTTGAGGGATAGGTTCTTTATATATGTATGTATATGTATTATATATATATATATATATATATATATATATAATATATATATTATATATATAATAGTAATAATAACAATATTAATAATGAGCTATCATTGAAAACTATAACAGAAATCTTCCCTATCCCAAAGTGAAGAAATTTATTTGTTTATTATTGATTTCAGGATACTTAATTGCTTGATTTGCAAACGTAATTGTTCATTTGTTCAATTGCTGCCTCAAGTTTCACTAAATGAAGAACCCGCGGCCCCACAGTGGCTGGCAACGAGCCTCGACTCCTCCCACAGACCTCTCTGGAAGGAAACTTTGAACTGTTTCCTGTGTTTTGTGGATAAGAGAGAGATTTCAGCCTCAGTCCGGGGACCAAGTGTCAACCCCTCAGGGTTGACCCTCCTGATGGAGGTCAGGTAGTTGATTGGTTCTGAAAATGGACAGCTTCGTTGTCCATCTTTTAATGCTACTACATTCACTGGTTCCTGTCCTTTTTTACATAAAATAATAAAGCTGGAATGCGTGTGAATATCTTGCTTTTTCTTATTACAACGAAAATGTGGCATTGTAAAATTATAATGGTAATAGCTGATATCAAGTTGGTATTTACACATTTACCTACGCTCATGAGGTCCCGCCTCTGTGCCTTTATCGAACGATCTTCGCTTTAAATATACTCGTGTTGTCTGATCATCCTACTTCCTTTACTTTATCTTACCTATCGGATGCTCGCTGGTCGACCGGGTTAGGGCGTCGTTAACTGGGGCAAAGGTGATGTGATGGCGGTTCGAACCTTGCAGCCGGCGAGTTGAACTAAGGGCATGGTTCAATACCACGCTACGGAAGTCCTCTGTAAGGGGCACCATCCAAGCCTCTTGATAGGAGTTTGTGATGCTAAACCAAATCATCATCATCATCATTTTAGCTACCAGTGCAACTTTACAGAAAACTGTCTTTCTATATATTTAAAAGGAATGAATAAATTTTGGTTTCTTATGATTGAAGCGAGGTGATCTTTTAAAGACTGGCGTAATCGTCAATGCTTTCAGATATCATATCATTATCTAAACATGTATTTAATATATAGTCTCACATTGTCACAAAAGTCATTGTACAACAACTTTTGCATATCGAGTATGTCTACCAAATACATTAATACATTCTGATAAAAAAAAAAACGACTAAAATGTTGGTAATTATGTGACATAAGAACCTCACTCTCAGAAACGGGTTACTAGCCACGTACAATTTTTTTTTTTTTCGAAACTCACTCTACGGTTTGCAGACATTATATACTTCATTACAAGTGATTCAAAATAGGCTTACAAGTTCCCCTTACAGGAAAGATGAAAAAAGGGGACACCATATTGGAAACAGTTCTGTGTCATGCATATGCAAAACCGGTGAATAAAAGTTGACTGTTGCAGCCAGTAACTGTATATATACGAAAAAAGTATATGTATATATATATATATATATTATATATATATATATATTATATATATATTATGAAGAGGGGGAATAGGGAAGCGAGAAGAGTCACTGGAGTTGCCTAGAAGGCAATTATTCACAAAGGAAGAAACATATACTATTCATAGTAAACATACTAAATACTAACATAATAACCATACTATATAAGCATACTAGATAAAGATAAATATACTAAACGCACTAAACACTAACATAACATAGAAAACATACTAAACATATTAAATACTAACATTATAAACATACTAAATAAACATACTAGGTAAAGATAAACATACTATATACTAACATAACATAGAAAACATACTAAACATACTAAATACAAATAAAGAATCCTAAAGGGCACTAAAGACAAATACACATACTAAACTTTAACATAAAAAACATATTAAATACACATACTAAATAAAGATAAACACACTTAATAAAATCGTTCGTAGTTAGCCAAAACACGACTAGACACGATATCACAGTAACAATACTGACTGAGATCTCCTTAATCCTTTAATCTCGAAGTCCAACCCTAAAGGCCCTGCCGTCACACTACCACGATTCTCGTCAAATGTTGTAAATTTGAAAATCTGGAAGAGGACTTCACTTACTGTACTATAGACTTCCCTAAGAATTCTTCAACAATGTGTCTAACATTCGTATAGGTTGAACTTCTCTTAGTTCGTCATTCAGCTTCTCAATATATGACGAAAATGTGATTTAACATTTGGAGTTTCGAAAAACAAAAGATTGTAACCTAAA
>NC_134791.1:35076362-35093862 GCF_046742065.1 Oratosquilla oratoria | reverse complement strand
ATCTTTTTTCAACCACATTAACTATTTTCACTGTAATTCCATATCATCACGATCGAGACTGACAGTGCCCTCGACGGAGACATATGCGGAAACTGATACGTAGTGAAGCCAAGGACTCGAACTCAGCTCCGACGTACCAAGTGAACAGTGACTCTAACCACTGCGCCATCAAGAGAAATATAAGTTGAGCACAGTTTCTTATATTTGTATACTCGATATATATATATATATATATATATATATATATATATATATTATATGTATATGTATCCATGTATATATCTAAAAATTGGAAATGAAAAATTCCATGTATAATCTATTTCGGTTAAAAGTATTTGAATTAAGATTTGATTGAATTTCTTCTCTTTTTTGTATATTAACCTCCTTCGCTGACGTAACCGCCCTTTTTAAACTAATTTCTTGCATGACAGGTCACTCGCACCTTCATCTTCTCTTCGCTCCCCACTTACTGTAATGAAGTGTCAAAAGTTTTCCATCACCATCGTTATCATCATCATCATCACCCTCATCGTCATCGCCATCACTGTCACCATCATCATATACTGTATCATATCACTATATCATCACCATATCATTAGATCATCATCACCGTCATCATCATCATCACCCTCATCGTGATCCCCATCATTGTCACCATCATCATATACTATATCATATTATATCACCATACCATTAGATCATCATCACCGTCATCATCATCATTATCGTTACCTTCATGTCATATTAGTGTCACTATCACCTTCACCGTCATCATCATCGTCACTCTTATAGGCATCATCATCATCATCATCATTATCATTATTAATTACGACCCTCACACGCACGAAACGGCGAGCAATAAATACTAATTACACAATTCGTAAGTCCATTATCTGTACTTAAAGGACTAATTAATGAACTAGGTTGATTAAACATACAAACGCAATGTCAGCCCCCTTTCCTCTCCAAAGTTATCATATTCAATTTATTTCCTATTGTTTACATTACATACTCACCAATTTTCTCTAATTCTAACCGTAACATCATTTCGTCCCAGCGTCCACAAGTCCGTTTTCTTTCATGCGGTTTTTTATATTTATATTTGGTGATGGAACGATACTAAAATTTCTAAAGATTCCGGTACGAGTCCCGATACTACTGTAAACTTCCGACTGACTGCGATACATGCAATGATTAAAGTTCACTGTTATTTTTAGACCCTGCAGTTGGTTTGGTAAACAAGTAATTCATGAACAGAGCATATTTATTAATCATTTATCGGAGTTTGGAAGTTTGGAACAGTATCGGGACTCTTATCGGAATTGTTCAATTTTTTGTTATCATCCCATCATTAATCATAATGAAAATGTATTCACAGGAAAGTTTACTTCTCATAGAAGGGGGTCTTTATACACTCCTTTTTTGAAAAAAAAAAGAAAAAAAATCCCCTGGCGACATAGAGAAGCTCTTAAAACGATGAAGCTTATTTGTTGATCAAGATTCCTTCGACTTTCCAATTTTGACATATTCATCGTAACATTTCTGTTTGTGTATTTTTTCATCACACTTCTGCCGACAACACATTCCGTTTCTTTCTCCACACCTTCGTTCTTTTTTTTTTTTTCTAAGCCACTCTCTTTTCGCAGACTCGTCGAAATTCCGATTTCCTCTTTTCCCTCTCTTCCTTTTTGCTCGAATTCTATTTCCTTTCTTCTCCGATTATTTCGGAATTCTTCTTGATACTTCAGAATTCAAGGCTCACGCTTTCTTTCTACCACATTCCTTCTCACCAGATTCAGACCTTAGTCCCTTCTTTTTTTTTCTACTCTTCCCTTTCCTCCTTCCCCTCCTCCTCCTCCTCCTCTTCCTTCACTCATTCCTTCTCACGAAATTCTTCCTTTTCGTTCTTCTCTTCCTTCACTCGCTCTTTTTCGTGAGATTCTTCCCTTTCCTCCTTCACTCCTCCTCCTCCTCCTCTTCCTTCTTCCTTCACTCATTCCTTCTCATGAAATTCTTCCCTTTCGTCCCTCTCTTCCTTCACGCGTTCTTTTTCATGAGATTCTTCTTTTTTTTTCCCTCCTCCTC
This sequence comes from Oratosquilla oratoria, assembly GCF_046742065.1. Lineage (NCBI taxonomy): Eukaryota > Metazoa > Arthropoda > Malacostraca > Stomatopoda > Squillidae > Oratosquilla > Oratosquilla oratoria. The sequence continues at coordinate 35,091,777 of NC_134791.1, read as the reverse complement.
CTCCTCCTCTCCTTCCTTCACTCTTCGTTCTTTCCCTCCAATTCCTCTTCTTTTTCTTCCTCCTCCTTTCTTCTGGTTCTCGTTTCACAACTCATCCATCTCTTTCTTTTCTCCTCTCTTCTCTTTTTGTTTGTCCTTATTCCTTCCTCCTCTCTTCCTCTTCTTTCATTTTATTTCTCCCTTCCCCATTCTCCCCCTCCTCTATTCTCCCCCTATTGGCCCCTACTTCTTTTTACTTTTCTCCCCTATTCTGCCCTCTGTTCTCTTTATCTTCTCTTCTTATTCCTAGTCAGGCATCATCCCCATTTATTCTTGCCCACATCTTCCACACCTTATACCCTCTCCCTTCCTCCTTCATCTTCCCCAACAATCTCCACTCCAATAAGTTCGAGTACAAAATACACTCAACGTCCTTTACCTCCCTTTTAAGTTCTCCTAACTCTAAAAGTTCGTGTTGTACAGGGGTGGCAGGTGACCCATTGTTTCCAAGGTGATGAGATGAGTGGTGCGACGTGAGTTTTCCTCTGGGCGTCTTCGAAGACGCCCAGACGTCCATTAATATCCACACATCTTTCAATGATCTCCCTCGTGGCCATTTGATTAACAATTTCGATGTTAAGATGCTGCAGAAATTAATAAAATGGCCTGGCGGTAGCTAAAACAAAACAGAAAGTGTCAACAGGTACGGAAGGGGTTAAAGGGAGATTACAAAAAAGCTTCTACGTATTTAGACACTTTCCCCTGAGACCCGAGTCCCAAAACATGACAACTCCTGTAAAGACTTTCATTCTTGTCTACATTTTTTTTTTCTGCATAGTGTGTGTTCCTTCAGATGAGCAAAATTACTTAGCGGCAGCTAAAACAGCTGAGCACGTCGTCAGTAGCAGTGAAAATGTATTTCTTTGAGAAATTTTATCCATCACTCTTCATGGGAAGAAACAAAAGCTTATAATTCCCTGAAGAATATCGTCAAGACAAGCATTTTTGGCTCTACGTCCCATGAACGGATATTAGGATAAAACGCTCACATACATAAGAGCATAAGCATGTAAGAGACTGCAAGAGACCATAAGGCCTATACTAGACAGCTCCATGTCCTTTACCACCTGTCATCCCTATCCATGAAGTTATCTATTCTTCTCTGAAAACAACCAATTGTTTTTTGCGGTCACTATATGGTTACATAGTCTATTCCATTTGTTAATTACTATGTTGGTAAATCAATTCTTGCTTCTTTCTTACTTAAACCTACATTTGTCTAATCTAAATTCATTACTATGAGTCCTGCCCTGCTATCTTAATATGATGCCCTTGTATGCATCACCCTTGTTAAAGCCCTTGATCCATTGAAGTACCTCTATTAGATCACCCCGCAGTCTTCACCTTTCCAGAGAGTGTAAGTTAAGATGCGTAAGCCTGTCTTCATATGGTAAATTTCTAACATATACCAAGTCAATTTCTAACATATACCATATACCAGAAGACTTCCTCCCTTATAAGGGAGGTGGATTTGATTTATGAAATTTTTGGCTTGAAGGCCAAACGCCGGAGCCGGTAGGCCATTCAGTGCTACAAGGGAGGTGGGGGGCCCATCCTTCATCCACCCTCCACATCCACTCAAAAACCAATTCGATGACCCCCCCTCCCCACTTCCCCTTCTTAGCACTTCACAGCTGAAGGGTCATCCCTGTTTTCCACCACACTGCATGGGTCAGAGGCAATGCAACAAGAAATGTTACCTTATTATATTTTCTGCTGAGTATCAGGAGAAGAAAACCATTTTTTTTTTATGCTCGATGGTAAAGGGAGCATTCCTTGGTTGTGTACGGGTCTTCTTTCGGTTGAATAAAATCTCCAAATGTCAAGGGAAATAAATATTCAAGTACTGGAAAAAATTTATTGTGAAAGGTCTCACCCTTTGGTTGGTCTAAGGGATTTCTGTAGGTAAATAAAATCAACTGGAAAAAGCTAGAACGAACGTGCAATGGGTAATAATGATGACTGATAATGATGACTGATGATGATGCCTGGTGACTGGTGATGGTGTTGGTGGTGTTGGTGGTGTTGGTGGTGTTGGTGGTGGTGGTGATGATGGTGATGATGGTGATGATGAATAACAATAATAATAATAATAATAATAATAACAATAACAATAATAATAATAAAATAATAATAATAATAATATAATAATAATAATAATTGTAATTATAATAATTCAGCTTCTTCAACTTGATAAAAATCGCCTGACTGTATACATAATAATACAAACTGAATTAATCAACATTTTAAAGATTATATATAAACATGATGCATGTTAGTGTATATAGAGAAGAAATTGCGAAACACAGAAATGGAGTGAATATAAACACATGATATCTCTTTGGTGTTGTAATGCATTCATTAGAGGAATTATCAAAGATGTTTTAATTATCTCTGTTTTAGTCATATTGTTGTTACTGTTATCATTATTACTATTTTCACTGTTATCGTGTTAATGATAGTGATGGTGGTGATGGTACTGGTGAGAATGGTTGTGATGGTGCTGGTGAGAATGGTGGTCATTATCAACCAATTATTATTTTTTTCTTAATATAATGATCACTATCCTAGACATACTTTTCTTTATCTACATCCGACCTAGTCAAGCACCACTGTCTTCTTTCGTGTGTGTGTGTGTGTGTGTGTGTGTGTGTGTGTGTGTGTGTGTGTGTGTGTGTGTGTGTGTGTGTGTGTGTGTGTGTGTGTGTGTGTGTGTATGTGTGTATGTATGTGTGCACGCGCGCGAGCGTTTGTGTGTGTTGTGATACATTCTGGTGCCACAAATTAACAGGAAATGAAGTCAGTGACATTTTTATATTCTTAGATGAAACTATAGCACGAGAGATGGTGCGTGGAGCAAGACAATTGTGATACAGTGCTCGCTCCCATTATTCGAATATGATTTATGTGTAGAGTATACTACATGTCTTCAGCATTGTAGTCGCAGAGTGGAGATTGGAAGGAAGGGCAGGTGAACAACCCTTACCTCGCATATCCGAATACTCCCCCAAATCCGAACACCCTGTGTCCCAATGAGTTCGGATATGCGAGGGATTTTCTGTATTGTGAAATGGCCTGAGAGGAGATAGTTCTCTCTTCGATACACAAGATAATATACTGAATAAAATCGTCTGGCGGCAGCCAAAATAAATGAAAAGGGAAGAGGTTCAGAAACTATGATAGACATTGTAACTGCTCCAGTTTGTTTTATAACTATGCAAAGATACCTTTCATTGTTATTGTACAAAATTGTGTCTACAAAAAATTATAACAGTAATAATAAATAAATAGATAAATAAATAAAATAAATAAACATATGGCTGACAGAACTAATACATGTGGAAATGTCAAATACCAGACAAAGAATTTTATATATTACGTAGAGTATTTCTGAAAGATCTGAAGTTAGTTAATGGTCTCTGCAAATGAGATGGCGAATGCCAGATAGTAATGAATGAGATCTGTCTAGACAACCCTCAGCCGAGGTGACAAGAGGTTTACGGCAAGAAACGCTGAACTGCATTCAAAGTTGTTGCTTTCGTGGGTTATATATTATGCTTTCGTGGGGTATATATGTATATATGCAGGAAAAACACTGGAAGCGTGTGTTCTTGAAAATGCAAGGTTGACCACAAATAAAAACTACTAAAGCAGACCGCTTTCGTGTATTCACATCACAGTGCAAATAATACATGTATTGCTTGCACTGAAGATGTGAATACACGAAAGCACTCTGCTTTAATAGTTTTTCTTTGTGGTCAACCTTGCATATGTATATATATATATATATATATATATATATATATATATATATATATATATATATATATTATATATATGTATATACATCATAAAGGTGGCGCCACATTAGTTATTTCTCGCTAGCATGCTACTTGCTTTTCCTACTCCGTTTGAGTATAAACTACTTTGGTTACGATCTTTTTTTTTTTTTTTTTTAATTTCCAAATGTCAAGTCACCTTTGCGCCATATAGTGAGAAGTTGAATCACGAACTAAGAGAAGTTAAACCTAAAATACGAATGTCGGACACATTGTTGGGAAGTTCTTACGGAAGTCTAGAATGCTGTAACCGAAGTCGTTGCTACTCAAACCAAGTTGCTAGCCTAGTGTGCCGCTATCTTTATTCATTGGGGAACGAACGCCAGCATACGGGACCGTACCCCAGTCCACGCTGTTACGGAAAGAGACTGAAATTACACACCACAAGTGAACAATGAAATTAATTGGGGAATGGTGTGATAGAGTGACTTGATGGATATGATATATATAACATAGTGAACAATGAGATTCACATCGCCAAATATTGTAAAATGCTCCTATTTCGCCTTAGGACTTTCTTAGATTTTGGCAAGTACAGTCATAGGATTTTGACAAGTACAGTCATAAGCAATTATTTTTAATTGCCCAGAGTTTTACATGATGCATAATTAAAATAATTTGTTTGACAACTTCTTTCTTATCTATTCAAGAAGATGATTTAACCGTAAGCCAATTACTACAAAAAAAAAATATATATATATATCAGGTACTCGATAAAAAAAAAAAATCTGGCGTTGTAAAAACTGCACCATAGTTGAAAACTTTTGTATGCAACTGTACATAAAGTAATCTCCCTTTAACATGTGTTTACTTAGTCTCTTATAATTTTTTTTCTTTTCCACATCAGCATCTTGTTCCATCCCATTCCATTCCTGGAATCTGCTCATCTCTTCCCGTTCCATCACAGATGTCTTTGCGTCTTCCATTCCATCAGAGGAATCCCGTTTTGGCTCCCCCATACTCCCCCTCCCCCCATTCCCTCACCTCCCATCCCCCCCGCTACGCTACCATCGCCCCCATTCGCCAACTTACGAAGTCGCCTCACTCTTCATTTCCTTCTACGACCACCTATCTCTCCAATCTTTCTTCTTCTTCCCTTTCTTTCTGTCTTCTTTTTTCCATTCTCCCCTTTTCTTCTTTCTTCTCGTTCTACTTTCTTTTTTTCTCTTTTTTTCTCATCTTACCCCGTTTCTATTCATTTCTCTCTTCTTCCCTTTCTTTCTCTTTTCATTCCGTTCTCTCTCTCTCTCTGTTTTTTCGTTTACTCTTCCTCCTTTTCTCTATTGCTTCTTCCTCTTTTTCATTCGTCTCCCTTTTCACTATTTCTATTTTCTCTTCTTCCTCTCCTGTCAACTTCCTTATCTCTTTTCCCCTTGTTTCTCTTCCTTCTTGTTTCTCTCTTCCTCCTTTTCCCTCTTTCTCCTTCATCTTCCTCCTTCTTTTTCCTTCTCCCTCTTCTTTCTTCCTCCTTCTCCTTCTTCTTTTTCCTTCTCCCTCTTCCTTCTTCCTCCTTTCCTTCTTCTTCTTTTTTCTTCTCCCTCTTCCTTCTTTTCCTTCTTCCTCCTCCTTTTTCCTTCTCCCTCTTCCTTCTTTTCCTTCTTCCTCCTTCTCCTTCTTGTTCCTTCTCTCTCTTCCTTCTTTTCCTTTTTCCTTCTCCCTCTTCCTTATTTTCCCTCTTCCTTCTTTTCCTTCTTCCTCCTTCTTCTTTTTTCCTTCTCCCTCTTCCTTCTTTTCCTTCTTCCTCCTTCTCCTCCTCCTTTTTCCTTCTCCCTTTTCCTTCCTCCTCCTCCTACTCCTTCTTTTTCCTCTCCCTCTTCCTTCTTTTCCTTCTTCCTCCTTCTCCTCCTCCTTTTTCCTTCTCCCTCTTCCTTCTTTTCCTTCTTCCTCCTTCTCCATACTCCTTTCTTGCATCGATTCGTAGGCTAACGTATTGCCCAAGATACGTCTATTTCCTTTGATCTATACTTTATAGTCTCATCTAATTTACGACCTATTTTCTACAATAAATCTTCCCAAACTATGTTATTAATCTTAGAAAAAAACAAAAATTGATAGTGTGTATATGGATTCCCTCCGACCCTCTGAAGCTCTTCTTCTTCGGTCTCGAATTTTCTTCGTCAAAATCGAAATTTCTTGAAGATACAATTTTCTTAATTCCTAGATTGCGCTTCCAATTTCTCTACGAACTATATGCTGGATAATCCAAAGATTCTCTTGACATCTTAACAGCTGTGTTCAGTATTCGTTCATCTAAAGGCTACTCTTTTATTGGTGCCTTGATAGGAATCCAGCTTCTGGAGTGTCTTCAAAATCCTTTTCATGAAAGCTTTAGTCTTGGAGTAATGTCGTTTTTGTGATACTAGGCTCGCTTTATGCAAGCTCTTCGCTGAGAGCTGGGAGCAGTATCTCAACTCTCTTAACTCACTCTCTCTCTCTGGCTTTTCTGCTCTTCCAACCATCACGGTCAAACTCTCACTTTCATTTCTCTTATTTTCAGTCTCACTGTCACTCTTACTCTTACATTTCCTCTCACTTTCCCCCTTCCCCCCTCCTCTCTCTCTCTCTCTCTCTCTCTCTCTCTCTCTCTCTCTCTCTCTCTCTCTCTCTCTCTCTCTCTCTCTCTATGTCGTCCTCTCTCTCTGGCTCTTCTGCTCTTCCAACCATCACGGTTAAACTCAGACTTTCACTCTCTTTTTCTTACCCTCTCTTTCATTTTCATTACTCTTATTCACAGTCTCACTATCACTCTTAGTTTTACATTCCTTCTCACTTTCTCCTCCCTTCTTCCTCTCTCCATTTCTCTCTCTATCTCTTTCCCTCCCCTTCCTCTCTCTCTCTCTCTCTCTCTTTCTCTCTCTTCCATAGAGCAGCTTTCCCGTGTCTCCCCACTACCACCACCGCACAATGCAGGATTAGTCGTTTTCATTTCCTCGCGTCGGTGTTTGTATCGATTTCACGGGATGTTCAACTCCGCAATAGCCCATCCAGCGACGTTTCTCTTATTCAATAAAGTAATCAATTTCTCTTTTTCGATTACTTTTTTTCTCTCACTGTTGGAGACTCTATACGGTTGGATCTTCTTTCTTTTCCGTCTCCATTATTATTATTATTTTTTTTTTTTCCGCGGAAAAGAAAAATTTCAAAATCATCCTGAATACTTTTTGGTCATCGATGGTACTTTTTTTTCTTATTGTTCTTTCACTTGTCTTGAACCTTATTCCCCCTCCTTTCCTCTCCCCTCTTCCACCTCTTCCACCTCCCCCCTTCCTCCTCCCCCTCTCCACCGCCACCAATGTTCCACTTCATTCTCCCCTTCACGACCTTTCCCCTCTTTTCCCCCTCTTCTTTTGACTTTGTAGTTGTTTTTTCTCTCTCTCTCTCTTTTGACTATTATATTTTTTCATCTTCTCCCTCTCCTCTCCCTCTCCTCTCCTCTCTTTCAATCCCAACGGTTCCTCTTCTCTTCTAGCGCTTCCTTTCAGCTCCCCTCCCTCTCACCTCACGATGCATGTTCTCACGATTCTGACGAGTCCTCATCTCACGCCTTCTTTCCCTCGGACCCACTTTTCTTTGTCCCCCCTACTCTTTTCCTTCCTCTTATCTCACGCTGTTTGTTCTCACAACTCTCACGACTTCTCCCCCTCCTGTTCTAATTTTCTGTTTCCTCTCCCCTTTCCCTTCCTCTAACCTCACACTATCTATTCTCACGACTCTCACAAACTCTCCTCTCACGCTTTCTCTCTCCTGTTTTATTTTTCACTGTCTTCTCTCCCCTTTTCCCAATCTTACTTTCCGGTACAGATTCTCACGACTCTCACCATCTCTCACACACTTTCTTTCCCTTTATGCTGCTTCCTTTATATATCTCACTTTACCTTTCTCACCCTCTCACAATTGTAACGATTATATTCTCACGTTCTTACTTTTCAACTGTCCTATTTTCTCATCTCTCTCACGTCGACATTCTCACGCTCTCCCCTTTTCTTAATCTAGCTGAGCTCGCCTTTCTCGCTCTCTCACCTCCTCTCACTCCCTATTCTCACTACTTTCACCACTTCATCTCTCACGTCGTCATTCCCCCCGTCCTACTTCCTTTCTCTGTCTCCCCTCGTATTTCTCACAATCTCACTTCCTCTCACCACTTCTCACCAGTTGTAAATAACACCTCCTCTCACGCTTTCTTATTGTTCTCACTCTTGTAACCACCTCCTCCACTCCTTCTCCCTTCCCTTCCTGCTCCTCTTTCTCATCCTCCTCCTCTGATTCTTCCTACTCTTCCTCCATTTAAAACTCCCGTCTTCCAACCACCTCCTTCTCCTTCTCCTCCTCCTCCTCTTTTCCTTCCTCCTCTCCTGATTCTTCCTACACTCCCTCCATTTCCTCACTCCCGTCTTCCAACCACCTCCTCCTCCTCCTCCTTCTTCCTTCGCCTCCTCCTCCTTCTCCTCCTCTTCCTCCTTCTCTTTTCCTTCCTCCTCTCCTGATTCTTCCTCCATTTCCTCACTCCCTTCCTCCAACCACCTCCTCCTCCTTCCTCTTCCTCCTCCTCCTCTCCCTTCCCCACTTTTCCTTTCTGCACTTTACCCCCTTTTTTCTGGACAGTTTCTGTCCTCCCCCCCGGGGAGAAGTCCCAAGTTCCTCTCCCCACCCTCTTCCCCCCCACCCCCGGCCGTGGGAGTCTTCCCTACCCCACCCCACCCCACCTCCCCCAAGTCGTCGACTGCCTTTCAACATTCACCTTTCATGTGTTGCTGTGGAACGTTGGTTTCAGGCAGTATCCCCACTCTTTGGTTTTCACTACACAAATCCAGTGGCTACCGGTGACTACCAATTGCTCTTCCAGTCCTAGTACTGAGGGCAAGGGTTATGTCTTCTTATTATTATTATTATTATTATAATCATCACCATCATCACTATCATTAATAATAATAATAATAATAATAATAATAATAATAATAATAATAATAATAATAATATTATCTTTTCGTATTTAAGCGCTTTTTTTGGTGTTGAGAATCCTACGCCTTTCTATTTCTATCTATTTTATTTTACTATTTCGGTTTCTTCCTTTGTTTTGTTTATAAACTCTTCCCCTTTTTCTCTCTCTTCCTGCTTCGTATACTTTCAGTTACTTCACAAAACTTCCTACCTCTTTTTCTTGCCTTCTTTCTCCTACGCCTCTCTTCTTCCTCCTAATTCCTCTCTTTTCTTCTCTTCTTCCTCCTACTTCCTATCTCTTCTTCCTTCTCCTCTTCCTCCCTACGCCTCTCTTCTTCCTTTCCTTCTTCCTCCTATTTCCTCTCTCTTCTTATTCTCTTCTTTCTCCTACGCCTCTTTTTTTCTTCTCTTCTTTCTCCTTCGCCTCTTCTTTTCTTCTCTTCTTTCTCCTTCGCCTCTCTTCTTACTTCTCTTTTTTCTTCTACTCCCTCTCTCTTCTTCTTCTCTTCCTTCTCCTACGCCTCTCTTCTTCCTCCCAAATCCTAGCTCTTCCCCTCTTTCTCTTACGTTTCTCTTCTTCCTCCCAATTCCTCTCTCTTTTCCTCTTCTTTCTCCCAATTCCTCTCTTTTCCTCTTCTTCCTCCCAATTCCTCTCTTTTATTCTTCTTCCTCCCAGTTCTTCTCTCTTCTCCCCTTCTTAATACTTCCTCCATCTTCTCTTTTTTCTCCTACGCGCCTCTTCTTCCTTCTCTTCTTCCTCCTACCACCCTTCTCTTCTTCTCTTCTTCCCATTTCCCCTCTCTTCTCCTTCCCCTTCGTCTTCATACTTCCTCTTCCTTCTCTTCTTTCTCCTAAACTTTTCTTCTTCCTTTTCCTCATCCTCCTATTTCCTCCCTCTTCTTCTTTCCTTCCTAATCTTTGAACTCTTTCTCTCCTCTTTCCTCGTCCTCCGTTTCCCGATCTTTCTTCCTCTTCTTCGCTCTTTTTCTCGTCTCTCCTCTTCCCTCTTTCTTCCATTTCCTTTATTCCCTCTTCTCTAACACTGATCCTTTCGTTCCGTTTTTCCTTCTCTACTCATTTCTTCCGATTCTCCCACTTCCTTCGTCCATTTTCTCTTTCTTTTGTTTTCACCAATTCTCGAGTAATTTCTCTTCCCCCCCGACACATCATTCCATCGTTAAGTCCATTTCTCACATTTTTTCCTCCTCCTCCTCCTAACGGCGCTTCTGCGAGAGGGCAGTCGGAGAGGTTCATCTCCCTGTAATGTCTTCAAGTTCTTTCAGTACATGGTACATTTTTCGTTTGCGCTTGCTATTTGTTTATAAATACGTACACACACAATTATATATATATATATATATATATATATATATATATATATATATATATATATATATATATATAACTTAAACGCACTCTCGGAGAAAGATAAGCTGAGATACAGAGTAAACCGTATATTTCGACCACTGACTGTGGTCCTCTTCAGCAGTTACGAAATAACTCTTGTGTTACGACATATACGTTACTTGATATATATACATTCATATATATATGTATATATATATGTATATATATATATATATATATATATATATATATATATATATACATATATAACTTATCTGTTTCCTCTTACCATCACTTTCCATTTTATTTCTATTTTCACTTTTTTCTTATTCGAACCTTTCCACCTCAAGCCTTACATATCTTTTTTCCTTTTTTAATTTTTTTTTCTTCCTGGTTTTAATTTTCGTTTCACTTCTGCTCGTATAACATTACCAATCACCTTCCATCTTTCTTTAATATTCTGTGATGATGGAACCAGCTCTTCACGTATTTTCTTCTGGCTAATTATAAAATATTTAATCCAATTTTGGGATGAACACTGTTTATATTAACCTCAATTAACCATTTTGTTATTGTGAGGCTCTTTAGAGATTATTTCTATCATTTTTATTATTATCATCATTACTATTATTATTATTATATTTACTTATTTTTATTTTTATTAAAAAACAAAACAAAACAAAAAAACGAAGAATAGATGGTACAGTCACGAGAAAAAATTTTGATCCACGCACCAGTTCTCAAAACGTCAATGGGATTTTTTTTTTTTTTTTGTCGAGTACTTTGTATGTTTTCCAATGTAGTATTTAGCTTACACTAAGTCATTTTCTTGAACAGATAGAAAAAAAAAGTCATCATACAAAGATTTTAAAGTTTGTATCATGAAAAACTTTGGTTAGTTTTCTTTTAATAAACGTTATGAAGAGAGTCATGTATGCCAAAACATGTCCTTCGGGAATAAATAGATGAAATAAAATAAATCAAAATAAAATAATAATAATGAAAATGATGATGATGATGATGATAAAGGTGATGGTGGTGGTGATGAGGATGATGAATTAATAAAAAATAAAAATAAAAAAAGATAAGTGTTATGTGTCCCACAAGTCAAAACATGTCCTTCGGTAAAAAGTAGAAATATACAAAATAAACAAACAAATAAAAATAAATACATGAAGGGATTAAGTGCCACTGGGTTAGACCTTGCTGACCATACACTCAGCTGACCTTCCTTACGTCTTTTCCAAAGGTCACAGAGGAGCTGTCTAAAGGTTGCTTTCCGTGTCAGACAGCTATTTGCTTCTCAACACCCAACCAACCACAACACCAGACCAGTTTGGGCCAATCAGGAAGGTCGAAATTTCATTCCCAGTGGATATTGAGTTATTTGTTATTTACCCAGCAGTTATTTACCGGGTTCCCGGTATTTCCTATCGAAGTTATTTTAGTTATTTTTCTGCTTCCTCAATGGTCCACATTACTCTCTTTAATTTTCACCCACTTTATTTATTTTTTCATTTATTCTAATTTTTTTTCTGTTTTAATTTTCACCCACTTTATCATTTTTCTTCATTTATTTTATTTTTTTCATCTTACATACAGTTTTTTTTTCGATAAATTCTTCCGTTTGAAAAAAGAAATAAATCTTTTATTTTCCTTTTCGTTTCTGAAGAGTTCAATAAAAGTACAGTAACTTTAGATGTGTATATGATCATTCCTTGTTAAAAAAAAAGCTAATAGTATTCTGGCAGTCATTTAAATACAAATACGAAATATGCAAATACACAGAAGTACACGGGAAATCAAAAATACACACAAATACACACGCTTTCGTTTGTCCTTCCTCGTGTTTTCTCTCCCAGCCATCTCTCTCTAGCTCTCTTTCTCTCTCCTCTCTCTAGCTCACTTTCTCTTTCTTACGCCACGCAATCTCTATCTTTCACGCTTCCATATACTCATACATTAAAAAAATACACAAACACGCACAGGTTTGCTTGAATATGCACAAACAAACCCCCCCTCTCTCTCTCTCTTTTACAAATGTTCTCTTTTCCTCTCTCACATTGCTATATACTCATACAAGCATTTGTTCATTCTGTCTCTTCCTCCAGTATATTTCATATAATTTCATTTCATATGTCTATATCACTTTTCGACTCTTTCATCCATTATCAATTGTCCTACTTTCTATCAACTTTTAAATATATATATATATTTTCAAAATATTTTCGTTATATACACATCTTAGGAGGTCTTGATGATTTTTGATCTAAATTGGAATTTCTCTACTCCATCTAATAATTAGCTCTCTGTAACTATATCTGCCTTCACATTTCTCCGCCATCTTTGTATTCATATTCTTGTCATCTTTAACTCATTACAATACCCAATGCACACGTCAATATTTCTATAACAATGATTTGGTTTTACCTCACAAAATCCCCCTATCAGGAGGCTAAGACGGTCCCCCTTACAAAAAAGTAGCGTGGAACTTAATGACCAATGTCCTTTGCTCAACTCGCCCCAGGCAGGGTTCGAACCGCCATCACCTCGACCTCGGCCAGCGAGCATCCAATATCTTTATAATTGTAATTATCGTCTCCAGCATCTTCACGATCATATTTTTTTCTCATACACGCGTGCATATAATTAAGAAGAATGGAACACTGGAGCAAATAATATATCGCATAAACGACATCCATGATAGATTGATAATTGTTTTCGGAACGAGAAAGGAGGGAGTGAGGGAGAGCGCTCTCGTCAAATGATATTCTGATCACATTGCGAAGAGGGTCGAGTTGCTACACCTGAAGCTGCCACCTGTGCTCTTTGTGTATGGATAGCTGGGACACGTGGCGGTCACCAAGGGATACTTCAACCTCACGCCACTTAAGTGTACTACACCATTATTGTTATTATCCATTACTATTATCATGATCATTATCATTATTATCATTATTTTATTATTATTATTATTGTTTGGCTACCTCCCTTGTAGGGAGGAAAAAGCTTTTGATGTATGTATGTATGTATTATCACTTTATCATTATATTTTTTTGCCTGACCTCACCAAGACGACCACCTCGTCACACTCCAAGACAATCACTGGAGCTGTTCACGTGACCAGATCCACGTAGCGAGTCCGGAGACGGAAACCAACACGCTACAGCAGGACATTACATAATTAGAAGAAAAAAAATCTTACACGCTTATACCTGATACTTGGTAGAAGCAGAATGGTGTTTCCGTGATCCAGTATCGCATCATATATATATATATATATATATATATATATATATATATATATATATATATATATATATATATATATATATATATCAAATGTCTGACTAGGTTATGGAAACTTAACATGAAACTCTATCAAGAAAGTTTCTACAGCCCAGTCCTCAGCTGCATGAAATAATTTGTCCTTTGCTACAATATGAGATAAACAATGGTCTACGGCACTGAAGTGTCTTAAAAATGGGTGAGCGAAAAAAAAAAAAAAATAGTGCCTACCTCATTAAATGCTACATTCTCATAACTATGAATGAGAAGCTCAGTTCTGAGAATGGTGGGGTATGGGGGAGGTTTTATGAGGGCAGGGGGTGGTATGAACTGGCCTGGGGCGCCCAAAAAATGAAGTATTATGTTCTTTCCGACCAAGCTTCGTTTTTTTTTTTTTTTTTTTTTTTTTTTTGCACAGGAAAATACGCAACTAGAATTCTTTTGTCAATTGAAACCTTCCATGACGTAAAACTTGACAAAGCAATACTTAAATGACGTGCATTATTTACTTCGCTGTCAGCTGATACACAGAAAGACCCTGTGAACACTAAAACACCAGTGAAAAAAGAAAGACCACTACTTACACACACAGGTAAGTATATGTACAGCATTATATGCATATATAACTAAACATAGAGGCATATACATATGCATACACATATGCACACACAGATACACATGTATATATACATACGTACATACATACATGTGTACACACATTTGTACATACATGTATTCGTATATACATGTGCACATATACACGTGTACATACATTCGTACATACACACATACGTATAAGGATGTATTCATACACATACGCACACATACTTATACACATGCATAAATGCATGCCTGTCTGCATACATACATACATACAAGTCTATGAAGCGTCTAGGACACCTTTAAAATTCAATTGCTATAAATGGCTGAAACGGAATTCCAAAACCAAGTCTTCTTTCATTCTTTTTCCTTAGACCTGTCCTCATCTCTTTCTTCTTTTCGCTCATTCATTTTGCATTCATTGCATCTCCTCCTCCTCCTCTTCCTCCTCCTCATTCATTAGCTTACGTGTAATAATGCTTTCCACTCTTCATCTCCCCTCAGAATTTCTTGATTTTTTCTATCATATGTTCTTGTTGTTCTTCTTCTTGTTCTTCCTCTTCTTCTTCTTATTCTTGTTCTTATTTTTCGTCCTCTTCTCTTACATCGTATTCTTCTCCTTTTTCTTCTTCTTCTTTCTTCTTATTTTTCTCCTTTTTCTTCTTATTTTTTTCTTTTTTCTTCTTCTTCTTTCTTCTTATTTTTTCTTTTTTATTCTTCATCTAACTTTGCTGTTCCCTCATTCGTTTTCTCTTTCTTCATTCCATTCCCTCCTCGCCATTTTATCCTCTTTCCCTTTCTTTACTTCATCCTGGTTTGAGAAACATTGTCTTTTTGTTACCCTTCTTTATTCCATAACCTTTTCATTTATCCTTTTATTTACTAGATCCGTCAGTTTGTTCTGACTGTATATTTTCTGCTTGTATCTTTATACACTGCCTGCATGGTATAGTTCAGTCTGTAATTTATTTCATATTCTTATTTAATATATTCTTTCTGTTCTATGAGGTTATATACTGCCACTCCCACCCTCACCCCGTAGCAATTTACGGTGGTATTCTTAAAAAAAAAATTCTTTCCTTGTATAAATCTTATATAAATCCTTGGAAGGGAAAGGTTTATATAAGGAATTTTTTTTCAAGAATATCACCGTAAGAATCTTACGGTGGTATTCTTAAAAAAGTTCTTTTCTTATATAAATAGTTCCCTTCCAAGGATTTATATAAGATTTATATAAGGATTTTTTTTTTTTTTTTTTTCAAGAACACCACCATTAGTTCCTTGTAACCAAGAATTCGTCACATCATTATCAAGTTTGGGCCATCATATGTAAGGGACCGCGATGTTTCACACGCACGCCAGAG
>NC_134791.1:35051362-35071362 GCF_046742065.1 Oratosquilla oratoria | reverse complement strand
TAGAGTCGGTTAGGGGGAACTCTTCCGAATAGGAAGGTTTGTGTTTACATAAGAGGAAAAAGGGTTGGATAAAGAAGAGTGAGACATTGGGAATCACAAATGCCTCGATTCCTTGTTTCTCTGTTAGATAAGATAAGAACATAAGAACACTGCGAGAGATCATAGGGCCTACAATACGCAGTTCCATGTCCATTAACACCTACACTGGTCAACAAAGTTGATCAAAATACCTGTCTCACAAGCAAAAGGAAGTGAACTTGATAGATTTTTTTTTCAGATTTCAAATATATTAAAAAAAAAAAATTCTATTAGCCATAGTTTTTCTGTGATAGCATATTATATTTTCAACAATTATAACTAATAAATGAGGCTGATATTTTAATGAAACTTGCCTTTAAAATGTAGAAATTTATTATTTTCGAGTGTATTTTGCTGCTGGGAGATCCCTTTTTAGTGTCCAACAGTAATCATCCAATATTAAAGAGCTCCACTTCCCTTAATACCGGGTTTCCATGTTCAGAATGCCCTGGTGAAACCTTTCACCGTACTCGTCACTGACGACGCCAAGATTTGCAGGGAAAAAATACAAGTGAGGGTCTAGGAAGTGGATTTTTAGGCTCATATTGCATCCCAAGGACTTGTAGCTCTTTTACAATTTCCGAATAGTTATTTGCTTTGTGATTCCCCAAAAATTCTGCGCAAAATTTCTAAATGCTGCTTTTTCAAGATCATTTAGCTCTTCACCAAAATTAAGGTCTCTCATCAGCTCCATAATCTGTGGTCCAACAAAAATACCTTCTTTGATTTTTGCGTCACTTACTCTAGGAAACATATTTGTCAAATGTGTGAAACCCTTGCCAGTTCTATCCATACCTTTAATAAAAAAATTCATCAACCCTAGCTTAATATGCAAAGGAGGCAGATGGATTTTCTCTGAATCAACAAGAGGAGGATTGACAACCTTCTTCTCTTCTGGGGTCAGAGATCGTTTCGGGCACACATTCTTTTCATAGTGATTTTTCTTATCCCAACTGTCCCATTCACAGAGAAAGCAACAAAACTTTGTGTAACCCAGCTGCATTCCAAGTAAAAGTGCCACAACCTTTAGGTCACCACAGGTATTCCATTTATGTTCTTCATACTTCATGTTTTGCAATAGAAGCTTCATACTCTCATATGTTAGCTGTATGGGCCAAAGAAACTTAAATAAACTTATTTCCATTGTGGAGCAAAACAGCTTTCATGCTCACTTTTGAAGAGTCAATAAACAAGCGCCACTCATTTCTGCCATATTTATGGTTAAGTTCCTTCATAACAAAATATACATCATTGCAAATCACCACACCATTCTCAGATGAGAAAAACTGTTCAAAATCACAATGTCGTTTACGATAAAAACTAATTTTGGATTCTTTCTGGAGAAGATTGCAGCCCTTTAACTTAGAAGCAAGAAGTTCAGATTGCTTTTTTGACAAGTTTCAATCCCACACAAAACCATTCAGATTTCCCTAGCTCAATAAATGTGGTTCATTTGAAGAACAGATTGGCTGAAAGTGCATAACAATCTCATGCAGTGTTGCCAAACTTAGAGTTGTCAACCACTTGATTGAAATTTATCCCACGTAACACTAGTACGTAACATACCGTGGAACACAAAAACTGTGGGTGATGGAAAATCTTAGACATTATTTTTTTAATCTGCATGCAAAAACATATAGGATACAGCTATTGTTTTCCTTGGGACAAATTCTTTGTTGGCCAGTGCTATCATCACCATCCCTAAAGTTATCTAACCTTTTCTTAACCCCTTGAATACGATGTCGCCTACGTAGGCGTCATAAGGCGCAGGTGAGTATATGTGGATGCCAGCGTCGGCTTCCTGATTATATTTATCTTGTAGTTGTTGCTGAGTGACCCTCTTATTCTGTGAAGAGAGTTGGTCACTTCTTCAGAGGTTACAAACATTCTGGGTCAGAGAGAACGAGTATAACAGCTGTAACTTTATATTCTATAATGCGTGTATTGTGATGCATCATCGTACGTCAGGTAGCTGAAGTGCGCGCGAATATTGGATTCGTATTGAACAGGTTAAAAACTGCCAACAGTTTCTATGCTTACTACATGGTTACTAAGTGTATACAATTCGTTAACCACTCCACTGGTAATCCAGGTAACCATTACCATGTATCTCTAGTGACAGCCAGGACTTGCTAGAAAGACTCTAGGATATGTGATCGTTACATTTCGGCAGAATATGATTGATCTATTTCTTGATTGATTCTAAAATGTTATTGACGCATTTGTTCTTTCATATATGCATAAATTATCTTAATTTTTGTTTCTTTATTCATTAGTTTTTCAAAACGGTGATCTATCTAATAATTCACTTAATTAGTTATTTACATATATATTCAATTGTTATATATCAAATTACTCATTAATTTACCGTATTAATCAATTTCCATATATAAGCGTTTTGTTTCTATACGATGTCAACATGAATATTAAATCTGAAACTGTTTTTGCTATTTGATCCTTTGTGTGTTCCAAAATTTTTTTAAATTACCCAAACCGACCTAAAACACCATATATACCACAACTTCCCTGGCCACTGAAACAGTTAACGTATAATAACTTAGAATCTATCATGGCATTATTAGTTAACTCATTGCCATTTTGAATAATCATCCAGACACAGAGGGGCATTCCCGTCACTTTTACTGGTTTCGAGAAAAGCACGGATCGTAAAAGGCGTAAGCCTCCTATATATATATACATACATACGCACACACACACACACATATATACATATATATATATATATATATATATATATATACATACATACGCGCGCACACACACACACACATATATATATATATATATATATATATATATGTATATATATACACATATACATATATATACATATATATACCTGCTTAAATCGAAACCAGTAGAAGTGGCAGGGATGCCCCTCTGTTTCTGGACGCCTTAATTATGAGGTAATATGATTATTTAACGAAGTACTTTTATATCCGTCTGAAAGGAATTTCCTCGTAGGAGTAAGTGAACATTTTACCAATGTTCATATGAAGCGTTCAGAAACAGAGGGGCTTTCCCGCCACTTTTGCCTGTTTCGAGTTAAGCATTATATATATATATATATATATATATTGAAGTGCGTAAGACAATGAGTGGAAGGGTGGTGAGGTAAACACCAGGAACCGTTGGAGTTTTATTACTAACGTTTCGTCCTGAAAGGACTTCCTCAGAGTGTACACAAATCATTGACAGCTTATATACTTCCAGCTTACCCCGTTCCTCCCCGCTCGTCTTCGCTCCTCATGCACCACCGTTCGGCATCACGAAGAATCAAGCTGGCCGTTACTCTCGCCAATTTGACAAATCCATCACGGTTGTTACTACATGGATGTAAATTGATGTAGGCTGCCTCAATTACTTTTCTTCTCTGTTTCGTTAGACCTCTATGTAGCACCTCTGTTTTTTCTCAATCTGGTAGGTGGCCAGAGTTCTGTGAGCTCTGACGTCGCTTTTGTGTTCATAGGTACGTTTTTTTTTTTTTTTTTTTTTATCCCTCTGCTGCTTTCTCCGAAATAACTAACGGGGCAGCTTTTGCATGGTATATTGTAAATCAAGCTGTTCTCTTCTGTTTCGACTTTACCATTGCTCTTATTCCTCACAATCTCTCCTATCCTGGCACCAGTGCCGAACGCAATTTTCAACCCTGCCCGTTAGGTGAACAACTGTTCCATTTCACTCGCGCGTCTTGAGTTGGGGACGGACAAAACCCACCACTGTCAAGCTCACTCTCTCCTCTTTTATTCCCTTTACTTCTTTCATTCATTCTTAGAGCCTTCTCCCTCAATCTGTGTAAAAGACCTTCTGGATACCGTAGTTGTTTGACAATATAAAAAATATGATTGATCTCTTCCTAGAGGAACTCTTCACTACATATTCGGAAAGCTCTCAGGAAGAAACCAATGACAATTCCATATTTAATTCTGCCGTTGTGGGCCGAGTAATAATGCACGATGTCATCCTTGCTGGTGCTTTTCCTGTAAACCGAAAATGCGGTCTTATTCCCTTTTCTTCAAACCACCGAGTCCAGGAAGGCCAATATAAAGGCCTCATATAAACTTATGAACTTTGTGATGAGTAATCGACGAAGAGAGCGTACATTAGCCAAATAAGTAACAATATTGACGAAATGTAACCGTTTTCACTTATAAGTACTACAATAGGTGATGTCTTATCGATATTATGAGCAGTTTATACATATTAGGTCATAGAACATAAGAACATAGGAATAGAGAAGAATGCAAGAGACCATAACGCCTACACTATGCAGTTCCATGTCCCTTACCAAGTCTATTCCATTCGTAAACCACTCGGTTGGTAAACCAGTTCTTGTCTATTTCTTTCTTAAACCTAAATTTTTCTAATTTAAACCCATTACTACGAGTCAAGACAATGTAATTTTATTTGTATTATCTCTCTGACATTAAGTGATATACTTGTGACTTCATTTAAAAGAAAACCAACCGCGGTCATATCTGCAAATGAAGGCAGCTGTACTTTCTCGAATATATTATGTTATATATATATATGTATATTGCATATATATATATATATATATATATATATATATGTATATTTCATATATATATATATATATATATATATATATGTGTGTGTGTGTGTGTGTGTGTGTGTGTGTGTGTGTGTGTGTGTTTGTTTGTGTGTGTGTGTGTGTGTTTGTGTGTGTGTGTATATATAATTGGGGATTACATACCAAATTGTTATCATTATTAAGCCATCCATCCTCCAAATTATGTGTATATATATATATATATATAATATATATATATATATATATATATATATATATATATATTATATATATATATATATACTGTAAATGGTGATTACATACCAAATAATTATCATAATTAAGTAATCCATCCTCCAAAGTATGTATACATGTGTACATATATATATATATACATACATATATATATATATATATATATATATATATATATATTTAAACTAGTCTTAGTTGAGCTAGGCTCGTTTCACACTATTAACTTTTCGCCGTGTGCCATTCACGACACGACATCAAATAGCCATGAATGCCTAGGGACATTTTCACGCGTCATAACCATGACCACGTGTGAAAGCGTCCATAGACACACATGATTATTTAATACCACGACGTCGTGTCGTGGATGTCACACGTCAAAAAATCGATACGTGTGAAACGAGCTTTACGGTGACTACATCCACTGAAGGAATCTACACCACGTACCTATTGGCTATATTCACAGACATGATCTATTGATGGAGGGCAGTGTTTGATGTATTTATGTGAAAGTTAAGCTAAACATCACGTCCAGTAATGTGATATAGATGGACATCAGTCACGCGTTGCTGAATATTTGTATTGGAAAGTAATTGAAGCCCAGGCGTCCCTTCATGTTGTATACAATATCAAACGAGTGCAAATGTCATTTGTGATAATGGTATTTGTTCAACGCGTTCACTAAGTGGGCGTCTCCCACATGTATAAAAATGATTAGCATTAGACAGAATAAAAGCTGTAAAGAAAGACGTTATTACAAAGGGTTGAATAAGAACATCGCAATAATAATTTAATATTGGTTGTGATATAAAAGAAATTAGTAAATGCTTGCACCAATGTATGTTATATATATATATATATATATATATATATATGTATATATATACATACATATACATACATACATACATACATATATCAGGTTTTCTCTTAAATTTCGTTGAAAACGGCACATTCTGCAATGGAGACCTATTCAGCAGACTTTCAAAAATTTATGAGCTGTTTTCAATAAAACACACACACACATAAGTATACATATATATACATACATACATTCATGTTGGTGCACTGTGACAAGTATATGAATGAGAACAGGAGTTTTGTGCCGAGTTGCTGCCCGACTAGTTTCGCACAAGAAGCTCTTCGTCCGAGTATGATGCCCCCGAGGATGGCTATTCGGGCATGGCCTTCGAGTAGGAGTCGCTATGCTTTTATCCTTCTATACCTAAACCTACATCCACGCCCACACACACCTACACCGACACACACCTACACACCCACACACATGCACACACACACACACACACACACACACACACACACACACACACACACACACACACACACACACACACACCTACACACACGGTCGGGCGGAGATAAGTTGGGTTTGTCTCCTTTCACGTGTAGCCCCTGTTCACCTAGCAGCGAGTAGGTACGGGACGTTAGTCAAGGAGTTGTGACCTTGCTGTCCCGGTGTGTGGTGTGTGAGTGGTCTCAGACCTACCCAGAGATCGGCTAATAAGGAGCTCTGAGCTCACTGCCGTAGGGTGGTGTCTGGCTGTCTCGACAGAGACTGCAGCAGATCCGAGGTGAATACATGCACACACACACCAACAAACACATACACACCCACACACATGCACACACACACACACACACACACACACACACAGATATGTTGGAAGTTGTATAACTTTGTACATATAATACCAGTGTCGTCAGGTGATTTGATTCCAAGACAAAATATTCTCCTCTAACAAAGAATTAAAATCTGTCTCTAAAACATTCAGGAGTGATTTTTTTTTTCTGACTGTATTCCGATAGCCGAGCGGGTTAGGGCGTCGTTATTTGCGGCGATGTTTGAGGGGATGGCGGTTCGAACCTTACCATCAGCGAAATGGAACTAAGGGTATGGTTCATCAAAGTCCATGCCAGGAAGTCCTCTGTAAAGGCCATCGTCCTACCCTCCTAACAGGGAGAAGTGTGTGTCATTGAGATAAATCCTATTCTGGCTAAAGCCAGACGGTTTTATTTACTCAGTCGAGGTGCCAGTTGAGTGTTCTTACACGCAAAAGACCAATCGTAGTTTCATTTCTCTATTTTCTTATGCAATAATTTTAGACGCACTGTCATAAATCGCAGTCTCATTTTTCGCTAAGTTAGTCTTTTTTTCAAGTTATGACTTATTAACTCGCGTTCCATAAGCAAATAAAAATTTCCAAATGGCGATGATTAATCAAAATGTTCTTTTCTTAGGTTTCATATTGAAGGATTTCTAAAGAGTAAAGAAAAGCTGTTTGTATGATGATTCCACGACTTGAGCCTATGAAATAAAACACACACACTATACACATACACACACACACAAACACACACACACACACATATATATATATATATATATATATATATCTGTTTTTTCAATTTCCCGGTGGTTTCTGCAAAAATATATATATATATATATATTGAACATTTTAGAAGCTCTGCCAAGGGATTCGAACCCTGACCTGTGCGTGCAAAATCATACGGCCAAGACGCTACCAACTGGGCTATGTGCGATGACACAAAAGGACTGTAGAAGTCTCCGACCACACTCGACATACAGTAGTTACAGAAGACGTAATCTCATTCTCATCCAATCCCCATTTAGGCGAGCCCTCCGACAAGTTGTGTATGTCTAAGACAGATTGAACATTTTAGAAGCGAACCCTGACCTGTGCGTGCATTATCACGAAGCCAAGACGCTAGCAACTGAGCTATGTGCGATGGTACAAAAAGACTGTACAAGTCCCCGACCACACTCGACATAGCTACAGAAGACGTAGTCTCATTTTCATCCAATTTCCATTTACACACACACACACACACACACACATATATATATATATATATATATATATATATATATATACATATATATACACACATTTGCAGTAATTCACAACACGCGAAAATAATTTGCAGAAAAAACACTGGGAAATAAGAAACTTAGCCCGAACGTTTTCGTCTATTTACGACATCTCCAAGGAATACGTGTGTGTATGTATACATACATATATATACACACACACACAATATATATATGTATATATATATATATATATATATATATACACAGCTTTTATTAACCGTCGAAATATCTATAAATTCTTCAGTAGATATTTTGAGGGTTAATAAAACTGATGGAATCTTGGCATTATTAGATGCACAAAATATTTTCACTGAAATTCCTGTAATGAGAACCATCAATATCATTCTTGGCTATGTATACCACAATAATGACATTCCACCTCCCCATATTCCTATATTAACTTTAAAAGAACTACTTATCACTCGCACAACAAAACTTCCTTTCAGGTGCCCAGAAGGAAACTTATATGTTCAGCAAGACGATGTAGCTATGGGGTCACCATTTAGTGTCCTCTCTGCTGAAGCCTTCATGTCTGCAGTAGAAAAATCAGCCTTCCTTGACGGAGTGATAACACCATCTTTATACTGTAAATATATAGACGACATCTTTGTCAGCACCCCGTCTATGGTCTTATTTGAGAATCTGAGGTGCCGCCTCCTAGAAATTTCTGGCTTATCTTTCACCATAGAAATGAATAATAACGATCTACTCCCCTTCCTGGATGTGCTGATCGACTCTACATAAGAGAAATTTGTTACTAGTATGTATCGCAGACCCACCTAGATAAATGCATGAATGGCATTGGCGAGTACTCTGAGAATTATTAGAAAGAAATTATAAGAGCCTATGTAAAAAGAGCCATATCGGTGTGATCCTCGTGGCATGCACTGCACAGCGAGCTACACCACCTTAGACCAGCGTTTCTCAACCAGGGTTCCCCGGAACCCTAAGGTTCTGCAAAAGGGCCCTAAGGGTTCCGCGGGAACAAGTGAGATAAGCTAATGCACTTTAGATTTTTAATTTAATTTCATATATGTAATATAATTAAATACGCACGACATATTCTTGGCTACTGTAATAATGTAATGTAGATATCATCCTATCTAACCTATTATTACGTGTTTTCTTTTTTGAGCAGGGGTTCCTTGAGACATGCAATTTGTTTTAAAGGTTACGCAAGGGTAAAAAGGTTGAGAAATGCTGCTTTACACAAATGCTCAAAAGCAATGGATACTCCCGTACTACTTTGATTCCATTACCAATAGGATGCTAGAAACACACTTTACAACCAGTGCATCACAAAGCAATAACTACACCAGTATATAATACCGAAGCACTTTCACTAATAATTACAAAAAAGATGAAAAGGCAATAAAAGACATTGTCCAAAGAAATTGCCACCCTACAAGCCAGAACAATAAAATCCGCGTTCTCATTTACTACAAAAATCCCAGAACTTCCTCTCTGATCATGACTAACAACTTATCTAGACGATCAGACATTACATCTAGAACCAATGTAGTATACCAATATACTTGTTCTTCGGAGGATTGTAAGCCTCATAATCATACTTACATTGGTTATACTAGATGCAAGGTCAGCCGTCGCCTATCATTATATCTACAGGAGGGAGCTATCAAACAACATCACTGACTTTTTCACAATGACAAACTTAAGAGGGAAGACTTGGTTAATTCTACCAAAATTATTGGAACCAGTGACGACCTTAGAAGGCTACAATTGCTTGAAGCATTCTATATTAAAGACAAAGCACCAGTCATTAAAATCCAATCTAATATGACTTCTAGTATCCCATTGTTTTCCTCACGGCTTAGAAATCCCAACTTAGCCGTCCTCATTCGTTCTTCCCCCCTCCTTCCCCTCCACCTCCACCTCCCACTCTTCTTCTTCCTCCCCTTCCCATTCTTCCTCCAGTCCTCCCCACCTCTTCCAGTAACCGCTCCCTCCTCCCCTTACCTCTACGAACAAATTATTGGCCCCTTTGAGTACCAGCCGCCCGACCCATCCATATATATACATATAACGCTCAGTACATCTCATGCTTGTAATTTTTCACACCTACCTTCGAATGTAAGTACCCGCTTTCTTGGCACTCTCTTGTATTGTACCTTTCCCACTTATCAAAATTTTCCTTATATTTTACTCGTTACTGTGTGTAATTTTGTATCTTATTTTACTAGAATTATATTGTATCATGCTTCACTAGAATTGTCCATGTATAATCTATTTTTGTACAATTGACATCTCTGCTGCATTTGTGTATTTTTGTTATTGCAGTCTATTCTTTAAAATGTCTTTTTTAAAACGAAACGTCGAGCTTTGCAGTTAATGGCAGAATCTTAATGAGGGAAATTAAGAATACGAGAGAAAATACTACATAACTACTAAAATGCTGTCGTTTTTAACTATGTGCATTACAGAAAACCTGCTCCCTTCTTTTGCTAATATATATATATATATATATATATATATATATATATATATACATACATACATACAGTGGTAGAAGAAATTTTAGGGCGCAATATTGCAGGTGCACAAACGTTTTGCTAAACTCAAAACACAAAAATACCTGCTTCCGATAAAATCTATCCCTATTATTCAATTTATTATATATATATATACATATATATATATATATACATATATATATACATATACATATATATATACATATATACATATATATATACATATATATATATACATATATATATATACATATATATATACATACATATATATATACATACATATATATATATATATATACATATATATATATATATGCGAGTATATCTATCTATATATCTATATATATATGTATATATATGTTGAATTAACTATATCCTCCACCTTAAGTTACGTATATTATATATATATATATATATATATATATATATATATATAGATATATATTCACGTTACTCTGCCATCATTTTCAAGCTCATCGTTCAAAGGATGCCCATTTGCACTTTATAATAGTAATACTATGGCTGCCAGTAAAACTACTAACAATAATAAAGAAAACTACATGACACTCCCAATTTTTTTTGTTTCGAATCGTTATTCACAATTGCACTCAATGACCTTGAGAATTACAGTACCTTGCTTTCAGATGTTTTGTATTTCTCTGACGAAGATAAAAAATGGAGCACTGGAACACACCTGTAAAAGAGAGAAAGACAGTTATGAACAACAACAGCTGTAATGCAAGCACACATACGTACATATATGCATACATACATACATACATAAGGACGTAGGGATGAAGGAGGCTGCAAGAGACCATAAGGCCTAAACTAGACAGTTTCGTGTCCATTAGCACCTATCACCCCTATCCATAAAGTCATCTCGTCTCTTAAAACAACGAATTGTTTCAGCACTCTCTATATGGTTACCAAGTCTGTTCCACTCGTTAACCACTATATTGGTAAACCAGTTCTTGCACGTTTCATCCTTAAACCTAATTTTGTCCAATTTAAACCTAAATCTGTCATACATATAGACATACATTTTACATACATACACGTCATATGCATATATATGCAATTACCTCTCCTCTATATGTAATTATCTTGGGAAAACCAAAGGGTCAAACCGTCGACAGTAAAACTTAACTCTTCTCTCGTGTTCCCATATTCTCCTCTGTCCTCAAACTGTCACGATGTCGCGATGAATAATCAACACGCATACATACATGCACAAAACCCATCATTCCTCTCTTGGGATGATAGCCGTGTCAAAGTATACTTTAGCTTTGATTCCTTGTCTCACACACACACACACACACACACACACACACAAACACATACATACACACACATTCACACGCACACACACATACATACATACACACACACACACACACATACACACAGAGAGATAGAGCCCTTAATTTCCAATTTCCACTCAATAAAATCACAATTTAAGACAAGCAAGGCACACTGTGATGGTGTTCTTACTCTGTGATACAGCATCTCTTGTCACTGGCGGTTTATGTGGTGGTATACGAGATGCAAAATCAGTGTTGTTGGATGATTGTATATAAAATTGTATATTAAACTCCCTTTCGTATCGTGTAGTACTCCTTATACTTTAACTGACGAAAAGCGGTTTAATTCATCTATCCTGGAAAGGGAGGAACTCACTACCCCACTGCCACTAATAATGTGGCAAATAAATAAAATAAATGAAATAAATAAATAAATAAGTAAATAGAAAAAAAATCAGTATCCCACTCCCACGCAATAGGTAACCGTTGGTATAGCAAAACCCTGTCTGTTACGGCAAGCCGCTTTTTCCATTTATTTATTTTCTTTAAGGTCGTCGTTGGTTTGCCTCCCCGCCTGGCCAGGGCTATCGAAAATCAACACAGTAAACCCACAGCAAATCCTGGGACTCGAACCCACAACTAACTTCTCATGAGATCAAGACTGTATCCACTGAGCTAACGCGCGTCCCTAGAGAAAATCAAGGGTTACCAAATGTTGGTAAGCCTGGAATGTAACACAGGTCTAAGTTTTAGAAACTATTTAGATCACACCTAATTAAAACTTGTAGTGTCTGTCTTATGCTTATTTTGATGTTCCTATTTGATTGTTGAGTGTTTACTTTTGTTGCATACGACCATGTTATAAGAACATATAAACACAAGACCGAAGGAGATTGTAAGAGACCATAAGGCCTATAGTAGACAGTATCATGTACCTTAGCATCTGCCATCCCTACCCATAGAATTATCTAACTTCTCATAAAACAACCAGCTGTTTCGGCGCTCTCTACATGGTTCCTAAGCCCATTTTAAACCCATCACTATGAGTCCTGTCCTGTTTTGTCAATGTAACTTTACAACGTCTTGTAATTATTTATATCTCTTTGTGTCCTTGTGTCCTCTTTTTGTTTTTGTTTTTTGTAATTCACTGTAATCAATTATGGCTTTGTGTCCCTTTGTGACACTTTGCGACTCTTTTTGAATTTTTGTAACTATAACTGTAACTCTTTGTAACCCATTAAAATATGTGCGCGCGCGCGCGCGCGTGTGTGTGTGTGTGTGTGTGTGTGTGCGCGCGCGCGTGAGTGCGTGTGTGTATGTGTGTGAATGCACCCAGTCTTGGATCACGAGTATGTGTGTATTTTCAAAGATTTATACCCTTTATGTCTCGTTGCACTGGAAAGCGACGCCTCACAGAAACACGCCATGTCCCCATTAGCCGATTGGAGGTGCACTCCATGGCGGAACAAACAACAGCCGTTTCTTCCTGTTGGGTCAGACCTGGTGGTCAGGACCTTAATTCTGTGTACCCAGGATGTAAATCAACAGAATGACGTTTTCATTAACGTCACCATTCATTTTGCTTTCTCTCTCTTTTTTTATTTTTATTTTATTCGTCCATTTCGTTGTATTCATTTAGAAATAAAGGATATTTACGACCCAAAGCGATTTTGATGGCTGAATTTCATTCATCATTGCTGATATGAATGTGCTATCGAACGATATACGAGCTTGTGGGAAAAAATTGAGCTTATGACCCATTATTGTACATTGACAGATTCATTTCGTTTTGTATGTGGAAAAGTTTCCATTCGTTTTCCTTTTGAATCTCTATCAACATCTGATGATCATTAACAATTGTAACCTAGCATACATTAGTCAGACAGTTAGAGACCTAATCACAAGATTGAATGAGGACAAAAGGTCAATTAGACGCGGTCAAGAGAGTTCAGCCGTGTCCCAGCACGACATTAGTTTACACCATCGGATGGACTGGGATAAATGAGAACCCGTTTATAAATCGGTTTGCGGGTTCAGAGGAAAGATATTGGAATCCTCTTAAAAAGATTATCTTCCCACTATTGAATATTTCAGTGTCAATACACACGACATAATCTCGGGATTGTTCATTATAAAACAAATTGTTAAAAAGTATCCTCCCCCTCTCCCTATCCCGACCTCATGTCATTCTCAGGTCACCAGAGAGTGAGGGTAGTGGTATTTACTCCTTCCCTAGTTACTTTTCTTTAGTAAGAGATTGCTATTTAAAGATAGCATCCACCTCCCACTTTGCACGACTGAAGAGGATTGCAGGTGGAAGTTGAAATAAATAAACTCGTGTTAGCTGTGTTTTACAAGTGTTGCTATATCTTTCACTAATATATATATATATATATATATATAGATATATA
This sequence comes from Oratosquilla oratoria, assembly GCF_046742065.1. Lineage (NCBI taxonomy): Eukaryota > Metazoa > Arthropoda > Malacostraca > Stomatopoda > Squillidae > Oratosquilla > Oratosquilla oratoria. The sequence continues at coordinate 35,057,356 of NC_134791.1, read as the reverse complement.
TATATTACATAAAACATACATATGTATATGACATATACATATGTATATATATATATATAATATATATACATAAAACATACATATGTATATATATGACATAATATATAGATATGTATATATACATGTATATATATACATTATATATATATATATATATATATATATATTATATATATATATACACATATATGTTGAGACATTCTGACAGGTTGACGTAAGCGGAATAGGAAACACAGGAGTTTTAGTCTTGAGTTTATTCCTGACTAGTTTCGCAGGTATGCTTTTTCAAAGGAATAGGTTTACAAACGGGCTGCAAAGGATGTGACTGTGCATACTACGGAGAGACATACAGAGGACTTAACAACAGACTCAGGGAACACAAAGCGGACATTAGACACCACCGAGAAACCAACGCTCTAGTTAACCACATTGACACAGAGGGACACTTACCTAACTGGGAGGGTTCCACCATTCTAGCTAAAGGACTACACAAGAAACAACGGAAAATAATTGAATCACTTTACATTGCCAACCACAAAAACACAAACAAGAGAACTGGTGACTTGAAATGGACAAAATCTACCGCGACACTTGCCCTCCAAGAATGGCTTCCCAGACCCCCCCCGACCCTAAGTAGATACCTTTTTCCCACTTCGGCCTACCCTCTCCAGCTTTCTTCCTTTTACTCTGACGTTCCTCCATGCTACCAACCCTTTTTTATCATGATTTATTCTTTTAATACTATTCGTTACTATTTATTTTCAACACTATTATTTTCATCATTGTAATTATTATTATTATTATTATTTTTATATTTTTATTATTTTTATTATCACCATCATTATTATTATTACTTTCATTATCTTTGTAATTATTGTAATTAATTATTATTACTATTATTTAAATATTTAATTTTTCGATTTTTTATTATCATTGTTATCACTATTATTGTTATAATTACTATTAATATTTTTTTTATTTCTTTATTAGTATTATCTTTTTATTTTCTATTATTATTATTATTATTATTAATTTTATTGTTATTATTATCATTATTATTACTTCTATTTTATTATTATCATGTTATCATCATATTATTGTTATCTAAAAAAAAAAAATTATCATCATTGTTATCATTACTATTGTTACATTTACTATTATTAATTTCTTTGTTAGTGTTATCATATTTAATTGTAAATTTCATCATTGTTGCGTTAGCCACAATGTAATGTTCACACTCACCAACTATGGTAACTCGGGGAGGTGGGTAGGTCCAACCCATGTATTTAATGCCCACAGCCCGTTTATAAACCTATTCCTTTGAAAAAGCATACCTGCGAAACAAAACAGGAATAAACTCAAGACTAAGACTCCTGTGTTTCCTATTCCGCTTACGTCATACATATATATATATATACATATGTATATATCATATATATATGACATAATATAACATATGTATACATACATACATTATATATATATATATATATATATATATATATATATATATATCACAACTAACACCACAGTCGGACGAAAGAAAGTTGAGTAAACGAAACTATATATTTCGATTGCTAACTGCAATCCTCTTCAGTAGTACAAAGAGGAAGGAGGGTGCTGTCTTAAATAGCAACCTCTTACAAAGGGAAGGGTGCTGGGAAAAGAATAGAGGTCACTAACCCAACCCTTATGTGACCTGAGGATGACATGAATTCGGGTCAGGGGGAGGGGGAGGAAACTTGTTGACAATTTGTTTGGTGATAAATAATCCTGATATTATATTTGGGGTCCACTGACCCTCGTTTCTCCGAAGTATGCACTGTCGCATCCGTTGCAGGGAATTTTGTAAACTATGCTTGTGTCGTCGTGTGGTTTTGCGTTCTTCTTCCTGACCAAGTGTCCGATTTTCTATCCCGTCTCGTTAACATCTACCAGGCCTGAAGGTCTAAGCATCCTACTTAGCGTGCGGGAAAACCCAGAATCTGGGACCACGATGAAACGTAGGTCTGCTTTTTCTGTATTTGATATTCTAATTTTGAAGTTTGTAGTTTTTCGGAGTGATGATCTGTGCATTCTTTCTGGGTATTTGAGGTTTTTAAAGGCTGCGATGATGTAGTTCAAATCTTCTGTTAAATATTCCTCACTTTATATGCGGAGGCCTCTGAGGTAGAATCCGATGACCACTCCTGATCTTGTCCGGTCGTCATGGCCGCTGAAAAAATGAATGTAGTCGTCTTTGTTGATCGTCTTTCTGTATAACTTGAATTTGGCACAGCCTCTGCCGAGAAGGGCCAAGCAGGGGTAGTCTACGAGGTGAATTGTACGGACTACAACGCGCACTACGTTGGAGGGACGGGGAAAAAGCAGGCCACGAGACTACATAAACAGATCCGCCATACTTAACCCCATTTTCACAGAGGAAAGGGAAAGGATGGGCGGAACAGACACCCCAACAGCAGGCGAGAACCTAGGAAAGGTTATGACTAGGAGTGGGAGAGGGATTTTTCGTCTACACCCACGTCAGGACAAAAACCCAGACATTTGGTCACTTGGGTACTTTTGACGGGAGAACGAAAACAGCCCGTGCAGTGACCTCGCCGTGTGCACCATATATTTTGCTTTTTGTATATAAATGAGAATCATACATGTGTATATATATATATTTATATATTGTAAGGGGGAGAAGCGTAAACCCCAGAATCAAAGTGGGAAGTTTAATGCCCGACGTTTCGGTCCTAGTCCTAGGACCATCTTCAGGGGTGTGAAAATGTAGTGTTCAAATGAGCTATTATACTGTCCGTGGTTGGAACTGGGAGAGGTATTCCGCTTTGCCGATGCTGTCCGGGTCCCCCCTCCTCTTCCAGGGGGGGACCCGGAATACCTCTCCCAATTCCAAACACGGGCAGTATAATAGCTCATTTGAACACTGTACATTTTCACATCCCCCAAAGGCGGTCCTAGGACTAGGACTGAAACGTCGGGCATTAAACTTCCCACTTTGAGTCTGGTGTTTACGCCTCTCCCCCTTACAACATGGATCCCAGACTTCAGATCTTCGCACATATATTATATATCCATATATATATATATGTGTGTGTGTATTACACTTGAAGATTTATTCTTTTATATGGAAAGGAGAAACTTCCTTAGGAAAAAAAAGCACTTTGGATGTGTCAAATGATGATGGTGGTGGTCGTGGTGTTGATAGCGGTGATTGTGGCGGTGGTGGTAGTGATACTGGCGGTGGTAGTAATGGTATTGTAGTGGTGGTAATGGTGGTAACAGCGGTGGTAGTAGTGGCGGTAGCAGTGGTGGAAGTAGGCTAGTAGTTGTGATAATGGTGATGGTACCGGTGGTAGTAATGGTGCTAGTGGTGGTAGTAATGGTGCCAATGGTAGCAGTGGTACTGGTGGTAGTAATGGTAGCAGTGGTAGAAGTGGTAGTAGCGGATGGAACTAATGGTAGTGGTGGTAGTAGTGGTAGTAATGATGGCAGTGGTGGTAGTGGTGGTTGAGGTGGTGGTAATAGCAGTGGCAGTAGTGGTGGTAGTAATGGTAGCAAAGGCAGCAGTGGTGGTAGTGGTGGTAGTGGTGGTTGTGGATATAATAGTGTTGGTAGTGGTGGTTGTGGTGGTGGTAATAATAGTGTTGGTAGTAATGGTAGCAAATGCAGCAGTGGTGGTTGTGGTGGTGGTTATAATAGTGTTGGTAGTGGTGGTTGTGGTGGTGGTAATAATAGTGTTGAAAGTGGTGGTAGTAATGGTAGCAAATGCAGCAGTGGTGGTTGTGGTGGTGGTAATAATAGTGTTGAAAGTGGTGGTAGTAATGGTAGCAAAGGCAGCAGTGGTGGTAGTTGTGGTAGTTGTGGTTGTGGTGGTGGTAATAATAGTGTTGTTAGTGGTGGTTGTGGTGGTGGTAATAATAGTGTTGGTAGTGGTGGTTGTGGTGGTGGTAATAATAGTGCTGAAAGTGGTGGTAGTAATGGTAGCAAAGGCAGCAGTGGTGGTAGTAGTGGTGGTAGCGAGGAAGGAGAGTGGCAACAACACCAACAGCTATAATGAAGGAAGCAACAAGAGTGGGGTGGGGAGTAGCAATAAGTCAACTGTTGCATCATCATCATCATCATCTCAAATGTGCTTTGCTTTGTTTTGACGCAACTGTACGATTTAATAGTTTGTGATTAGACTGATGAAGAAATACAAACTAGAATCTTTAATCCTGACGTCCATCTAAGCCAGGGGTGGGGAACCATTGGCACGCGAAACCCAAAACTCACCTTGAAAAAATAACTGCGCTGGGTGGTGAATTGGGTCTCCACGAGTTTAAACTTGAGAGCCCATGTAGGGCCTATAATTTTACTATTGGCAGGCGAAAGAATTTCGTATAAATGATTTGGCTGATTTCGGCACTCACACTTAAAAAGGTTCCCCACCCCTGATCTAAGCCATAGAAGGCTGCCTGATGCGAGACATTGTGAAAAAACAGAAACCTTCAAAAATGAAATTCCAAAAGTGAACAATAGATGGGTTATACGGATTCTTTATGAGTTGAATAAATGTTTTTGTTCATAATTGAAAAGGAAGTGCGATTTCATCTTGAAAATATGTTTATGGAAACACCTGTAAAAGAAAAATGTCTGGCACCTCATGCAAGCTATACTACACAGGAGAAACACACAAAAACCAAGTTCTTCCGAGATTTGTTTGAAGGAGACAAAGACGAGAAATCTATTAATTGACCTCTTCAAACTGAACGCAGGTGACACAGGCGACGCAGCACAGAGCAAAGACAGATTTCCTGTTGCGAAGTTGACGTACAGTGCGAACTTCTCGCTCACTTGAATTGCTTCTAGATGTACTACCTCAACATTTCAAGTTAGAGAAACAGAAGTTCGCATTGTACTTCAATTACGCAACAGGAAATCTGTCTTTGCTCTGTTATGTGTCACATGTGACTCAGTTTTCGCTCAGGCTTACGAGTATCTCTCAGATTCTTTTTCAACTGAATGTAATCACTTGGCGGCAGGAATGACAATGTGACGTGTGTTAACCTCATGGTAGAGGTCAAGTTTGCGCTTAGGCTAGAGCCGGGTTCACGCTGTCAGGCACAGATGTTGGGCCATGTTGTTGGCTGTAACAAAGTCATTAGACTCGTAAGGTTATGACAGCACTTTAACCATGGGAAGATGGTAATCAGGATATCGCCAGATGATTTTTATTATGCTAATTAAACTTTCCCGTCATCTGGCCACAACCGGCGGCGCCGCACAGTCTGACAATGGTATAAATGTTAAAAAAAAAATCTTAAGTCAACCTCTCACTTTTTTATTATTATCACAGGATTCAATATAGGAATGTTGATAATGAGATTATCTCCTTTGCGGGGTTTCCTTGTACTTGAAATCAATTAGTTTGTTTTATTCTAATCTTTTATTTGTAGTATTGGTTTGATCCCATAATTCTATTTCATCTTATACTCGCATAATTTTATCATTTCATTATCCTATTTTGCTTTTTACTTTTATCTTATTTTTTCTCAACGCTTTCTTAACTGAATTCACAATAGTGTAATATTTTCTTTTACAGTCACCACTGAGTAAAAGAAGGTTACAACTAAACCCAACCAACTCCATTCGCTCGTGTAATCCACCTAACAAATGTTATCCTAATCATCAAAGGACAATCTGAAATAGATCTTCGACGATTTGATAAACTATAACTTTCCTCTTCAATATTATCAGGAGTATTAGACAATATCTCCCAGCTGTTATCACTAATAGCCGTGCATTAGGGATTATATGCTTCACTTTATCCAACAACAGCACTGCATATTAATTTTGGCAGTATCTTTGATGATATCAATACCTTGAATCTTCTCATTACACTTCGTCTCACTTAACTAGATAATTAGGATGTATCTCGACTAATTTGCTTTTCCTAGAATATTGATGGCATAATGACTGTGATTATTTCTAGCTTTATTAGTTACAAAT
>NC_134791.1:35043862-35046362 GCF_046742065.1 Oratosquilla oratoria | reverse complement strand
ATAGATTAATTTTACGTGCTGTGTTGCATAAGCGTCTAGTAACTGAAAGTGGATTCGTCAAACTGAATTAAATTAAATTATCTAATATTGATAAACAGGGTTATTATATTCTGTTAATGTGCTAAGGTTACTGCATCCGATCCTGTTGATAGTTGTTGTTGTTATTGTTATTATCATTATTATCATTATCACTATTATTATTATCATCACTTGGCTATTTTTTTTTTTTTAAACGAAACCTTATTACCTCATTCTATGGAATCCATTTATCATGCATGGGCAGCGAAATAAAAGAGGGGTAGTTTTTTCACAATAAAATTCAGACCTCGGGGGTCCAATTTCCATAGCAGGATATGGACTTCGAGTCCATAGCCTGGGGATGGGGGGTGGGGGGGGAGGTAGGAGGGAAGAGGGGGGGAGAGAAAGAGGGGGGAGGGGGGTTCTATTTCCATATTAAAATAGCAGTTCCCTTTAGAAACTCCTGGAGCAGTATTCATTTATTCAAACAACCCAGCCTTTGCTGTTTGCGATCTTGCAGGCCTTGAGGTTACGGTTTCCGCTTGGGTTTCGTAGACGCCCACACCACCTGAGTCTTAATGTATTTGCAAAGGATTTACAAAGGCGGAGCATGCCGATAGGAGACCTTTTGGTCCATATCAAGGTCGGATGCGAAAAGAATTGATAATGATAAATGAATAAATAAATAAAAACTATAATAAAGAGGGCATGAGTTTTGCATGAGAGACATATCAAGGTCGGATGCGAAAAAAATAATAATGATAAATAAATAAATAAATAAAAACTATAATAAAGAGGGCATGACTTCTGCATGAGAGACATTGATGGTGAGGAGTCTACGCCAGGAGACGCTTGAACTTCTGAGGTCGGTAATAGTCACTGCTTGGTATCGGAGAGAGAAGTAGGATGCATTAAAACCATAAAAAATGTATATTTTTCTTACTAAAATACAACTCTAATATATATACTTTTGTTGTAGTAGAACTATTGTATATGGAAATGTATAAAACGATGAACCACAGGTTAGGTTTGAGTGTCCAGTGTTACATTTTGTTAAAAAAAAAAAAAAAAAAAAAAAAAAAAAAAAAAAAAATATATATATATATATATATATATATATATATATATATATATATATATATATATAAAGGCTTGAACTCATCTAATGACCTACAACTTAAGAGTCCAATACAAGAGAGGAGTGTTGTGGAATTGATCTTTCCGACTGCACTTTAGGGTGCATGATTTCTGCATGAGAGACATTTATTCTTTGTCTATAATGATGATGGAGACGAAGAACTGCATATTTGGATGATTTATCTGTACCCTAAGCCTAAGCCCATTACAACTAATATCACGAATACATCACCCTAACATTATTATGCCACTATATTGTCATCACTATAACAGTATATTACTGTCACTATATCATTATAATAATATGGCTCTATAAATATCTCCATGTCATTATTTCTACATCATTATATTTCTATCACTGTAACTCTGTATCACTATATTACCATTATTATATTAATGTTATTATAGCACTACAATAATCTATTACCATCATCATATCATTATCACTATATTACTATCACTAACACTATAATACCATCATATCATTATCACTATCACCATCTTTGTATCACTTTTACAATATCACTACCACCATATTACTATCTCCGTATCACTGTTACTATATCACTACCTTTGTCTCAATATATCACGCCTACTTGCAATATGTATTCAAGCAACATCCGTGTATGATCACCGCTGTGCGATTCAGCAACATGTCATATTGCCGCGTCACTCGCCCGTGGGCAGCCAGCCAGCCTCCGAGGAAGCGGACAGTACAGAACATGGCTGTTACGTGTCATTCATCTATTTAATTTAAGTTGATTTTCTCCCTTAAAGGACGTGGCTGCGGGGAGGAGTCGCCCTTAGGTGTGCTTCGTCCGACAGAGAATTGCTTGGGTTGGCATTTTCTAAGGTTGCCACTTTGGGCATTAGCGTTAGAATATAATAATACAATTGATTGTGCCTTAGGATTTATCTTTCAGGTGAATGAAATTGTTTGGCGACAGCCAAAGTCAATATAAGAACGATTACAGCAGTCTGTAAATTAAAGGTTTATTTTTGTAAATAAATAAATAAATAAATATATATATAAATAAATAAAATAAAAAAGTAAATAAGCAAGTCTATTTTTTTTTATAAACCTAATGATTCAACCAGATGAAGAACAGCCAAACCTATTAAAGTTATCTAATATAAATAACATCCATTAATATGAAAAAAATATGTACGCTGTAAATATGTTATAGTTAACAAAAATATTAGATAATTTTGTCTAATAATGTCATACCAAATATTATAAAGCATTTTTATATCATTTTGGTCAAATTCATATATTCAATAAAACAAGCATCTCCTTTTCCTAATTATTGTAATACAAAAATGCAATAGAGGAACACCTAATTCA
>NC_134791.1:35033862-35041362 GCF_046742065.1 Oratosquilla oratoria | reverse complement strand
TATTCTAACATATCAATAAACTACTCGTTTTAATTTCGATATTGGTAAAAAAAAATATATAAAATCCTATATTTTATACAGATCATCATACATTGTTACAGATTATAAAAAAAAATTCCAGAATTATAAAAGGACAGAAGATTTTTGCAGTCAAAATTGGGGCTACGACTTTCCACTCAACGAAACTGTAAAAAAGTTATCATTATCAATGAAAAATATATTTGAAAGGTATTCCCTCTCCCTGTTTATTATAAATAGCATTCTTACCTTCCGCACAAACACATACCCACATCCACACATGGACACACACCCACCCACACACACACACACGCACACGCAGTCCCAGCATCTGCGTTGAAGCAATAAGAAGAGTATTGGCTTGGTTGTGTTACGCTTTCCTCCCATCTGACTTAATGAAATACTTTGGGGTACATAACGCTTGTCTAATGGCTTCCTGCAGGCTAATTAATGCACGGGTGGAGGTATCTTCAGCATCGTCGCCTCTTGCTCGGCGAGGAGAAGGTCTAATAAACCCATTGGAAGAGCGAAGTCGCGTCCTAAGATAACGACGAGGACGCCGCCGAAGGATGTGTGCGGGTTTGCGAAGGCTGTCTAGGTTCTAGAGGAGTTAGACGTTTCCTCTCAACGTTGTCTAGAGGGCTTAGAAGACGTTGGCTCTATCATCTCATCCCCCTCCTTCCTTCCCTCCCCCTCCCCCCACTCCCCTTTCTCGATACCTTCCTTTCTTCTTGAGACAATATATATGCCCTTACTCGAGGTCCTTTGGTTTCTATCTCTACCTTCATCTCTCTATATTCTATTTCCCTTTCTATCTTACCTTCTATACTTCTTATTTTATCTCTCTTTATCTCTAGTTTTTCTACTCCTATTTCTCTTTTTATTCCCCTTTCTCTCTCTCTCACTCTTTCTCACTTCCTCCTGCCCCCTCTCTCTTTTTATCCATCTCTTTCCCCTCTCTCTCTCTTCTTCCTCTCTATTACTTTCCCCCTCTCTCTTTATCACTCTCCTCTCTTCCTTCCTACTCTCTTTCCCTCTTTCTCTCTCTCTTCCTCCCTTTCTCTTTTTCTTCCCCTCTCTCTTTCTCCTCTTGTCTCTTTCTTCTCTCTCTTTCTCTTTCTCCCCGTCTCTCTTTCTCCCTGTCTCCCCATTTCTTCCTCCATCTCTTCCCCTTCTGTGTATTCTTTAATAGACGAATGCTTCTCTATCGCACATACAAGTAAAAACAATACACAAAAGCCAGGAAGAACACGGCGGCGGCGGCGGCAAAGGTAGCCGAGACGAGAATGGAAGCCGGAGAGAGGTCCAGGGACGCGAGAAGAGTCGAGTGAAGAGGAGGAAGGGCGGCACAAGTGAATATGTATCGGCGAGGGGACGAGGGGGCCAAAACTGGCTCTCCTTGAGAAGAAGAGAGGAAGGAAGAGAACAAACTGCGACGGACGAGGGGTGATAGAGAGAAGGAGAGCGCGAAGGAGGAAAGGAGAGCGCGAAGGAGGAAGGGAGAGGAGGAAGGGAAAGAGAAAGGGAGGGAAGGAGGGAGAGAAAGAGAGAACGAGAGAGATGAGATAGAAAAATAAATTGACAGATGTATAGTTAGGTAGATGAAGAGAGAAGGAAAGAGAACAAGAGAAAATAAAACAGAGAATAAAAGAATAAGCGACAGAGAACTGGATACAGAGACAGAGTCGGAAGAGACGGAGAATTAGAGGCATAGTGACAGGTATAGATAGATATATGGATAGGCGAATAGAGAAACAAAACCCACAGCGTTATTGGCTGCGGTGACCTTTGCTGTAAGAGGTCAACAGTTTGTCTGCCACAACTAAAACGTTCTCTCTCTCTCTCTCTCTCTCTCTCTCTCTCTCTCTCTCTCTCTCTCTCTCTCTCTCTCTCTCTCTCTCTCTCTCTCTCTCTCTCTCTGCGGAAACCCGGCTTATCCGCTCACCAATATGGTTTGTTTTTTCCCCGGTTCCTGTGCGGTATGAGCGAGGTAGTGTGGTCAATTCCATTGTTAATTGTACTTCATATTGTGGTTGGTAGTTATTGATTGTCGATAATTGTGATTGTCTCTTCATTTCTCTCACGGGGAAAACTAAAATTTTCTGAAATACTCTTGTAAATATGTACGTATGTACGAGTATATATGTATGCATGATTGTATAAATCTATGCATGTATGTATCTGTGTATGTGTGTATGTATGTATGCATGCATACATATGTGAATGTATGTATATATGTATGTTCGTATGTATGTATAAATGTACGTATGTGTGTATGTATGTATGCATGCATATATATGTGAATGTATGTATGTATAAATGTACGCGTGTATGTACGTATGCATGCATACATATGTGAATGTATGTATAAATGTATGCTTTTTGTATGTACATATGTATATTAGTATGTATGTTTTTGTATGTACATATGTATGTATATATGTATGTTCGTATGTATGTATAAATGTATGTACTGTATGTATATGTGCATATGCGACGCACGTGTTTTTATATACATACACATACCTGTTTATCTGTAGAAAAAAAAGATAAAAGAACGAAAGAATATCGGATTTTCAATAAAATCAGTTGGTGTTGACGATGTTTGAGAACAAACAGAGACAACACACAACCGAAGATTCTGTAATGAGGACCGAATCGGAAACAATTCACGAGGCAACTTCTAATATTCTCTCGAAAGCGGAAGGTCGAGTGTCTTGAATTGTTTCCCGGTGGGAAAGGGGACTTTGTTTCATGTTTCCCGGTGGGAAAGGGGACTTTGTTTCATGTTTCCCTATTTACTATCATACTACCTTCGCACACTTACGTACGCACACCCACAAACACAAACACATACACACACACATATACACACACACACTCGGTGGCGCAGTTGGTAGAACGATGAACTACTAGCATGGTGGTGCGCGTAGTGCTTGGTTCGAATCCTGCCCAGGGCCGAAATTATTTCGGTACAGCTGAGCTTCGGGTCGTTACTCTGACTCTCGTGGGCGGGGAGTTGGGTGTGTGTGTGTGTGTGTGTAAGGTCATAGCATTACCCATAGATCGGACCTACGAGCTCTGAGCTCTCTTCCAGGAGGGAAATAGCTGTCGATCACGAGTCCAACACGTGATCCAAAGACCAAGTGAATACACACACACACACACACATACACACACACACATACATGTATTCAAAACTAAGTATAATGATTGGAGAATATAAAGACCCTACAAAAGTAGTTACTTTCCTGTACAGTAGGATTAGATAAATATACACAAACACACACACACACATACACACACACGCATACATTCCTTCAAAACAATGCATGCTAACTGAAAACCTCCATGAATGTAGTTCCTTTCCTCTATACTCTTACAACAATAACGTAAATAAAATTAGGCCAATACAAACACAAATTTTAACGCACAGGAAGATTTCACCCCTTTTATTGCAACAACACTGCTCCACTACTTTTCCATTCTTATTATAATCCAGAATGAACGGAGTGAGCCATTATTATTGATTGCAAAGTGCACAGAAAAAGCAAAACCGAATTTCACTTGTTTTTGTGGTAAAAAAAAAAAAGAAAATGAAAGAATAACAAGAAATAGACCAACGGTTTCAATGACGAAATTGTTTTGTTTCTGTTCTTTTGTGTATGCTATAGAATTTTGTTTGTGTGTGTTTGTTTGCGTGTGTGTGTGTGTGTGTGTGTGTGTGTGTGTGTGTGTGTGTGTGTGTGTGTGTGTGTGTGTGTGTGTGTGTGTGTGTGTGTGTTTGTGTGTGATGTACCACGGTCATGAATCACATATTAGACTCGTTTTTAACAGCTATCACCGTCCCGGATGAAATCTCCCAGCATACCTGTTTTTCTAACAAATATTCTCAGGTCTGTGCTAGAATGTTTTTCATTGTAGTCAGGTGTGCTTGCACTAGGTGATAAATGGATAACAGGCCTTGTTTTTAAAATACATACTCTCAATCTAATTCTAAAACATTTCTATTTCATATATTACTCTTCGGACTTCACTCAGTCCCACGATGTCCCACCTGTTGTTTTCCAGCTCATTCATTAAACTCTCCATCCTGTGGTCTTCTGAGAAGGCTTTCACGTTGTAAGTATAGATTTTCATTTTCTTCATGGTATTTAATGTCCAAGACTTAGATTTGCTTGGGAAGTACATATTCACATTCGGGGGCACACTACCCGTAAGCATAAAATACATTATGGATGGATCTTTAAGGAGACGATTATCTAATAGGAACCCCCGGTTTTATTTTGGCTGTGCAAGTAACGTTTGCTGTCATATATTGCTACACTGTTCTAGCATGCGAGTTCAAACGACCTGATCGATAACACACTGAGTGTTTACATATCTTTTTGATCGACGCCCATACCGGTCGATAATGCCCCTATATAGTCTGAACCAGTAATCATTCTTGAGGTGGCGGCACACTAAGCATTTCTCGCTAGCATGCTACTTGCTTTTGCTACTTCGTTTGAACATAAACGACTTTGGCTTCGATATTGTTTTTCAATTTTCCCAATGCCAAATTACTCTTGCGTCCTACAGTGTGAAGTTGAATGGCGAACTACGAGAAGCTATACCTTTACGAATGTTGGACACATTGTTGAGATGTTCTTACGGAAGTCAAAAATATTGTAACCAAAATCGTTTCTACTTAAACGAGGTAGCAAAGGCAACTAGCATGCTATCCTAGTGTGCTGCCATCTTATGAACGGTTCTCAACTCGTTCCAGACCACGGACCACTAGTTCACTTAAAAACATATCATGGACAAGTCCATTTTTGGATAAGATAACTGAAGCACGGACGATAGATCTAAAAGCATATGCACTAGTTTCCAGTTGATTATGAAATGTAGTAAATGTCCTATGGACCAGTGGTGGTTGATGAACCACAACCTGAAAACCAATACTCAAAGACTTTTTGAATAGACGCCTACGGATAGTTTCCTCTTGGGTATATAGGGAAGAGAATGACCTCGAGGGATCATCTTACTTCAAACCGTCTATTGTTCCAACCGTTTTGAAAAGGATCGCTGCGATGGTATATGTACCTTATCATAGAAAGCTTATATCAGTGATGGAAATATCTCTGGGAGGTAAAGAGTTTCAGGACATTTTATTCATTTATTTATTTATTTATTCATTTATTTATTTATTGTAACCGGATTTTGGACCTCATCGACGGCGTCCATGTAAAATAAGAAAAGGACACTTGTCAGATCTTCTTCGAGTACCCATTCCGGTTTTCCAGAAGATGAAATAACATTGATATGTTCCATAGAGATGCATCGTTTCCAGTAAAATTTCATTCCATTCGAGTCTTCTGGATATGGGTTTTATTAAGGATATTTCCAGTTATGGGAAACGAGAATATCTTTAAACATTTTTCACTAAAGTTGCCCTCAGCAAGTTGAACTGTATATAGACTCAAACTACTGAACTCGTATATAGCTTACTTGATACTCTCTCTACATTCTCAATGATATTGTACAAAATTTATCATCGAGTAACATTAATGATTCTGTAGGGTTCACGTGGAATTATAATTTTTAAACGTCTTGGTAGAGATGCGGTATGGATATAGGTCACGTGGAGTTTTCCACAAATATAAGATTATAATGCCGATACAGAACTTTAGACCTCATGGTTGAGGGGGTCCCAAATACAAATTCATATATTCGTACAAAGTACATACACATACATGGGTATTTATGCACTTATACGCCAATAGGTTTCTTCCTCCTTATAATAATGGCCAATCACCATCTCACATTCATCTATCACCCATATACATATACATACATACACATACATAAACACATGTCTATATATGCAGATATACGCATTATATATATATATGTATATATATATATATATATGTATATATATATATATATATATATATATATATATATATATATATATACAGGTCAAGTCTGGACTTCAATTAAGACATTGACAAGGAGAGTTAATCCATTTTGTCATTATTGAGACAAGAGCTGGAGCAATCTGTAGAGAGAGACGACAGCGCCAGGGAGGGATCTGTGTCGTATCTTGTGTCGTATCATTTCCCATCTTGTGCCCATTACGGCGCAGAAATCAAATGAACGTGTGATTGACACCTCAATTATTCGACTGCAAGGAAGTTAGAAAAAAAATCACATGAAGTGTAAAGATAAGTTGATAACAAGTACGAGCAGCAAAGGAAAAGATAAAAGAAACAAGAAATATATCTGACGACATCGTCAGTGGAATTAAAACGAACGAGAAAAAAAAAAGATAAAAAATCAATCAAAATAATATGAAATGAATTAAAATGAAACGAAATAGGATAAAAATAAATAAATCTATAAATAAACAAATATATAAAGAAATTAATAATAAATAAGTAAATCTACCACATAAATAGCATAACATAAGAGCGAAAACTACATCTTTGATATCGTACAATCTGATCTTTTGTATCAAGTGCTTACACCGGTCATAAGATCAACCATGAAAGCTCTCAGATAAGAAAAGAATGTAGGGTTAACATAATTTAGGTTTTATCTGAATGATTAAGCCACATAAGCGTTTGACATCAAACCTTGATTTTTTTTTAAACGTAAATAAATTTGGTCGGTCATTGCATAAGTGAATAAATCAATAAATAGTAAATACACGAGTAAATAAAATGAATGATAAACTAATTGAACCAATATTACAAACAGACAATTAAATAAATCAAATAAAGATGATTGCTTAGTCTTGACGAATTAATGGAGCCAGTTTGCAAAGGTCAGTGGAGACATCTATGTGTTACACAAGGTCCAATGAATATATGGATTGATGAAATAATTAGTAAACACCAACCCTAAAGGTCAACGCAAGATGACATAACACTGGCCCTAGGGGGGAGGGTGCTATTCTCCCAAGGGGGTGATAGCCTCCCCCCCACCCAGGCTAGTAGCAACTAGCTCCCCCAGGGGGTACTGAAATAAATCTGGGGGGGGGGGGACATAAGAATGGAAGAGACTGTAAGAGACAGTAAGGTCTACGCTAGGCAGTTCCATGTCCCTTACCGATGTCATCCCTATACATAGATTTATGAAATCTTCTTTTAAAACAACCAATTGTTTCAGCACTCACTGCATGGTTACTAAATATATCCCATCCGTTAACCACTCTCTTGGTAAACACTGCTCTATGTAATCATATACCAGTTGTAGTCTCTGTACCCAGATGTTAGGGTGTTGGACTGCCCACACCTGACGCCTAGGGGGTGCCGAGGACAAGAGGACAATTGGTGTCACACCTGGCAACTCGTTAGCGGAGGCTCAAATTAAGTTCCATGTGTCTGACACGTTCCATATCGTGATGATTCTCTTCCTTTTATCTTGTCCCTTTGTGTGTCAGTGGCATCTGTTGCCCAGCCTTGGTCTTACACGTCCATTCAGGTTTAAGTT
>NC_134791.1:35006362-35023862 GCF_046742065.1 Oratosquilla oratoria | reverse complement strand
TTATACCGTCTACACATGATCAAAAACAGCTTACATGGAACAGATGAAAGGACAGGGTGGGGAAGGGAAGAGGAAGAAGGCATGGAAGAGGAAGAGGAAGAGGGACGGGACCGGGAACTGGGAGGAGTGAGGAGGGAAGAGGGAAGAGGGAGGAGAGAGAATGAGAGGAAAGTGAGGGGGAAGGGATGGATAGGGGGGAAGAGAGGGGTAAAAGACGAGGAGGAGAGAGGAGGAGGAGAGGGGGAAGGGGAGGGAAGAGAGAAGGGAACAGAGGAGGGAGAAGGGGGGAAAAGAGAGAGGAAAGAGGGCTGGGAAAGAGAGGAGGACTTGAAGAAGAGACGAGAACAGGGAGGAGGGAGGAGGGAGAGAAGGAAAGAGGTAGGGCAGTGGAGGAGGAGAGGGGGTGTGGAGGAGAAGGGGAAGTGGAAGAGAAGGGGAAGTGGAAGAGAGGGAGAAGTCGAGGAGAGGGGGACAGGAAAATGGAGGAGGGAGGAAAGTGGAGTGGACTAGAAGAGGGAGGACTGAGGAAGAAAGCGGAGGAAAGAAGAAGGGGGAGAGGAGGGGAAGGATGACAAGAAGGGTGGAGGACGAAAAAAGAGGGGAAGGGACGAAGTGGAAAGGGAAGAGGTAAGAAGAGAAGAGAGGAGAGGAGAGGAGAGGAGGAGAAGTGGGAGTGGGGTGGGCAGAATATAGGTGGTAAACGTGGTTTGCAGCGGCAAAGAGTCCAGCGTCTGCGTATTCATCTCCTGCCCGGCCGACCTAAAAGAGTCGAAAGCTGGAAAAGGAAGAGAGAGGCCAAAAGAGAGAGAGAGAGAGAGAGAGAGAGAGAGAGAGAGAGAGAGAGAGAGAGAGAGAGAGAGAGAGAGAGAGAGAGAGAGAGAGAGAGAGAGAGAGAGAGAGAGAGAGAGACGAAAGAGAGAGGTCAAATGAGGAGCTGGGGCTGCAGGCAGGGTGGACATAGGGTTAAAAGAAAAGTGAAACCTTATGAATGTATATGAAAGCAACGAAGTGTGAGGGACTGGGGGGGGTGGAGGGGAAGGTGCACACGTAGACATGAATGAAGTGGGGGAAAATAGGTTCTGAAAGCCAAGCCAAACGAACGCAAGAAAGAGAAATGTGTGAACAAAGATAAAGAAGGGGAGAAGAGGAGAAGAGGATTGCGGAGATTTACAGGAAGACGAGAGAAAGGAAGAGGAAACGGAGGGAACGGAGGAAGAAGAAGAGAGAGGAAAGAAAACGGTGTAAGAGGAGAAAGAGGAGCACCAGTAAGACCTGAAGAACCAAGAAGAGGACGGACATGAAAAAGAGAAAGAGGAAACTGAAGATCACACACACACACACACACACACACACACACACACAAACACACAGGCACACACGACTCGGTGGCACGGTTGGTAGAGTCCCACACTGCCGGTACGGTGGTGCCGGAAGTACCTGATTCAAATCCTGCCCAGGGCTGAAATTATTTCAGTATCGCTGTGCTTCGAGTCGTTACTCCAACTCAGGTGGGCGGGGAGTTGTGTGTGTGTGTGCGTGTAAGGTCATAGTATTACCCATAGATCAGTCATACGAGCTCTGAGCTCTCTTCCGGCAGGGAAATAGCTATCGATCACGAGTCCAACACGTGATCCAAAGACCAAGGTGAATCACACACACGCACAAATAAATGTAAAAAGAGGAAAAGAGGAAGTGTGATGACGTAGGGGAGGAAGACAATATAATAAGGGAAAAGAGAAATGAGGATGGTAACAAAGCCGTAGAGAATAACTGAAGAAAGAGAAGAACAAGAGGAGATAAAGCAGGACAAAGATAATGAGGAGAGTGAAGAGGAGAAACACATGGATAAGAAAGGGCTGGAAGGCTAAAGCTAGTAGGAGCACAAAAAGAAAGAGGAAAAGAAAGAAAAAAATGAAGAATAGGGAAATGAAAACATGGAGAAGATACGAGCAAGAGGAAACCAAGGAGTAATGGGTAAGGGTAAAGGTCCATATGGACCTTAAGTTGAAAAGAACAGAAATAGAAAAAGAAATACAAGTAGAGATAAGAAAATAAATACAACATAAAAACAAATAGAAAAAAATCTAACATAAAACGAAATAAACAAAACAAAGAACAAAGAAATTTTGTACAAGAACGCTGAACCTCATGACTCGATCTTTGTCTAGGCAGATACAAAGAAACTATGAGAAAAGAGACAACAAAGATAAGATTAGGTCCACACGATTCTAGAATGTCTATATAACACTGGCTTACAAGAAGCTAACCCCATTGCAATGTTGATAGCTTCAGGAACTACGAGCTTCATAGTTCCTTCAGAAGCTCATATTACTTGTTGTGTGGATCGTTTGATTATCTGGATTTGGTTAGTCGTAATGTGATTATATGAAACACATTTACCTCTCTTTTGGGGAGGGATATGAGGTTCTTTTTCCTGTGGAACCTGTCTTACATTCAGATAGATATTTTCATTTTATTTTATGCACATCTAACAAAAGTCCTTTTTCCACCATTTCATATGATTGGTTGATTTGCCTTAACGTCACAAATTCCACCTTATCAGGAGCCTACGACGGTGCCCCTTACAGAGGAATTTGTAGCGACGAATTTAATGAATTATCCCCATAGTTCAACTCGCCGGTGGCAGGGATCGAACCGCTATCACCTCGACCTTCGCCGTAAGTAAAGACGCACTAACCCACTTGGACAGCGAGCATCCTCAGTTCTTAGCACTTTATATACACTACCAAAAGGCTTTTCCCACCATTTTATATATATATATATATATATATATATATATATATATATATATATATATATATATCAAAAGGCGTTTTCCACCTGTCGTTACAGCTGCTTCTGGTTCCCCTCTACCACCATTCCTTCTTCAGGAGCAACGAACTTCATAGTTCCTCCAGAAACCAAATAGTGCACTTTTGCTCATACAACTTCCTTTTCTCCCGTTTTTCCTTCTCCACCTTGTCCACTTATTCCCCACCTTCAGAGGTACTCTTGTCGATCTCTGCAGCTGTTCCAACTGCTGTATTCTTTGCACAAGTCGTGGCCTAACCTGAGTTCCCATCACCTGTTGTGAGGTTCGGTTGATGATTTGGATTTCGTAAGTTATTCTGTGTTTACACGAAAACTATTTTTTATTTTTTGGGTGGGGGGTATGATTTTTTTTTGTGGAATTTATCGGTCATTCATTTACATTTTTTCTTACTTTATAAACATGTATCAAAAAGTTTTTCCACCTTACAGGAGGTGTGACCTATTTTTTTTTTCTACTTTGGGTTATTCTCATTCCATGTTAAAACTGAATCAGTTGTCATTCCGTTACGCAAAAGATCCTTTTCTGTCATCTGGTACTAATCAGAACAAAACAGATCGTCTCTCGACAACCAGAATAAAGGGGTTCTCCTTTAGCTACACTAAGATCAGTAGACTTATCATCTCAGCCAAGGATTGACAAAGTCTTAATAAATATTCCGTCATTAATATCTCATTTATGCTTTCAATATTCCTTTACATGATTTACATATCAATTTGAGGGTGGAAACTCAAATAATGAAAGATGGCACCTCACTGCACCAAGTATTGTGAACACAAGTACATGCAATTATAGATTTCAGGTAATATTCATTCAGCTGAGGGAAGCCTTCTGTAGCCAAAGCCATAAGATAATAGTATGCTCCCCTTAAATGTTTAGTGAGAAAGGGTTCCAGGCGATATTCATTCAACAGCGGGACTTGCTCACTGTCCGCAGAGGCTTCTCCAGCCAGATAATCTTTTCAGGGGATCAGGTTCCAGGAGAAGGCTCACAAGCGTTCTTGAGGCTTTGTTCAGCTTTTTCCAGGCTTCTTTCTTGTAGATCCCCTTGTTCTTCTCAGCCCACATTCTGTAATCCTTGTCCTTGGGGTCTGCCTTTTCCCAGGGCTTTCTTCTGGTCATCATGTTGAAGAAGATGACGCCACAAGCCCACACGTCCACAGGAGGGCCAAGGTAGCTCTTCTCGTGGCACTGTAGTACTTCCGGTGCCATGTACGGTCTAGTGCCCACCTTTCCAGACAGTCGGATTTCTTCGCCGTTCTTAATGAAGAGACTGGCAAGACCGAAGTCAGAGATCTTCAAGACCTTATCTTTCGTCATAAGAAGGTTGTTTGGCTTAAGGTCTCTGTGGACGACGCCTCTTGAGTGTATGTACATGACGCCGTCCAACAGTTGTTTGAAATAACATTTGACCTCTTTCTCACTTAGGTCATCAATGCTCCTCGTCATGTCCCCTCTCGAGCAGTACTCCAGGTACAGGAACAGCGTAATGGCCCTCTGTTCCCAGCAAAACAGCTTGAGCACATTCGGGTGGCTCATCTAAATGTGGATCATTTCTTCGGACGAGAATCCACGTTCCGAAGGCCGGCGAGAAACGACCTTCACAGCAATAAGAGCCTTTGTTCTTTTCTTTTCCAATAAGAAAACTTTGCCAAATCTTCCTTGCCCAAGAACACCAACTCCAGTCCATCCCGAAGTGAAATTGTATTGATTCACTGTTTCTTCGTTTGCCTTCAGGATTTTGTCGCAGTCAGTCAGGGTGATGGGCATTGAGGCAAAGTTTGTGATTCGGCCGAAGTCCATTCCTCTTGAGGTTTCACACTTTTCTCTTCGGCAGATCTTGAACTCTTGGAGGCAGCGGCACAAGGCGAAGAACAGCTGGAAGAGCATCTTGAAGAAGTAGATTCCTACAACGACTCAAGTTCCGAGGCCCAAAGTCGATCCCCGCAAAGAGTCAAGAAAAATTCCCAGATTTCTGGTCAATTGGTGCGCCTGGGCTCATCTTCGGAAGGACCAAGCATTTGGCAGGAACACAACATATTTATTCTCTCTCTCTCTCTCTCGTGGCCTGGTGATGTAATTGGAAATATTCCGGCCTCGCATTTGCTCAGTAGTGGGTTCGAATCTCGCACTACTCTCCATTTCCCGGGATGGACTGTTACCTGTCGTAACAGTCTAAGCGCATAACAGGGCACAATCGACGGCTTCGACCACAGCTACGCACCTTCCGCCTCTCTATTTTTGTTTTTTCACTCCAATTATGCTACGTCTCTCTTTCTCTCTCTCTCCCGCTCTTTTTACTTTCTCTTCTAAGATTTTTTCTACACCCATTTCTCTCTATTTTTTTTTTACTTTCTCTTCTAAGAATTTTTTCTACCCCCCTTTCTCTCTCTCCACTTTTTTTCATCTTTCTTTGGCTCTCTTTTCATGTACCCTCTCTTTTTCGCCTCTCTCTTTCTCCCTCTCTTGCACTTTTACTTACATTTTACTCTTTTTTCCTGCCTAATCATTATTTCTCTTTTAATCTGATATGTTTATAAAGGGCTTGATTTCATTTTTATATTCTTAAAAAACTTCTTGACGCCCTCTTGCCTGATTTTAAGTCATATTAATCGTTGACCTCTTTTATCAGATAAAAATTTCACTTTAAAGTTAAGTTTAGTGAACATATTTAACTCAACTTGCATTTCTTTGTATTTGTTCTCTGTGGTTGTGTTTTTAATTTTAATTATGTTTTGTTCTCTTCTGAATGTGTTTTCTTATATAACTTATAACACCTGCTTTTCTTTTTTAACCTGTACGCTGATAACCTAACTGAAGTGTGCTTAGTTGAGGGTTCGAATCCCGCACTTCTCTCCAACCCCCCAACCCCCCAGCGACCGTTACCTGCCCCAACAGACAAAGCTCACAGGGCAAAGAAGAAAGGCTTCGGCTCCAGGTAATCACCACCCCCTGGTGTAGATTCCTTACCTTCTTCTTCTTGATACAAATAAATAAATAAACAAGTAAATAGAATAAAATAAAATAAAGTAACCCTTAATTGGTCCCTATTAACAAATTGACTGTGACCGTGTTCATTTGGGGTCATAGGTCAAGCTGATCATTCGCAATCTCTCTCGAGGCCAGGGAACAGCCAGGAATAATAATTTGTCTAGTTTCGTCACCTATATTCTAGAACGAGGTTCCTTTCACTAGCCGCGAAAGCATGATAACAGATGTAGAAGTTGGTGAAAATATTGCAAGTAGTGATTACAACTTGGATTCAAGCTGCTTAATTTTTCTAGAATAGATACCTGTGTATCTAAAATACTTGATTACGTCAGGAGGCAAAATTAAGCCAAAAACCTGTAGATTATATGTATGAAATGTTTCGAAACACGCTTACTAAGATCATTCATACTTACATCCCGTTTAAGGACAGACGCCCCCCAAATCAGGCTTGCCCAAAATGGCTTGACAAAGGGAATGAATAAAGTATTGCTAAAAAGAGACAGGCTTATAAGAAATACAAGTGCTCGGGTGCACCTACTGACAATCAAAGTTATGTGATCATACAGAGAGATTAAAAAAAAAAAAAAAAAAATTAAAACGACCATACCAAATGAATATCTCTGATAAATCCAAAGAGAATTTCAAAGAATTCTATAGTTACATTACAAATAAAAAGGTTATTAGGAATCACATTAGCCCACTATTATCTGCTGATGGTCAACTTGAATATTCAAATTAAGGAATGTGTGATATTTTAAGCAACTATTTTATCTCAGTATTCGTAAACGAAACACCTCAAATGAATTCCAAACTGAAACTTGTGAAAAGTCTAGTGTGAGCTTATACATACATATATTAAAGGCCTTTTTCCTTACAAGGGAGGTAGGCAGAAACAATAGCATAGAAACCACTCCCACCCAATCCATCCCCTACATACTCCACTCCCCTCTACCCTCTTCCCTCCCTCTTATATTGGCACCTCCTGGATGACGGGTCATCCCTGCATATTGTCCACTGCCCTGGGTCAGAAGCAGTGTCGCAAGACACAGCACATCCACAGCAAGGCCGCTTCATTAAATCGGTGCCCCCACCCTCTCTCCGTCCCCTCATGCAGAAAAGGAGAAGACGGGGAGAAATCCCTTCGGTTGTGTCAATTTATTTCTTATACATACTCCCTCACCCCCCATCCCCCACCCACTCCCCCTCATGCATCACAGCATCATCCATACACAACCATTTTCCATTCACGCCATTCTCGTCCTTCCTCAATATACATTCCCATTTTTCACAATGCCCATTTTACCCTATCCATCCATCTCATCTTAGGACGCTCCCTCATATTCATTCATTCCACCTCTGCCTTCCACACCTATTTTACTAGTCTTTCTTCATTCATTTTTTTCATGTGTCATCAACCTTATTTTCCAACTCCCTTTCCACTCCTGTTCTCCTCCTCACCCCCTCATTTCTCACTCTATCCAGCCTAGTAACTCCTATCATACTTCTCTGACATTTCATCTCAAACATATTCAAACTCCTCTCTTCCTTTCTTATGTTCCATGTTTCTGCGCCGTACAATGCTGTCAGCAAAATCCCTCCTTCATACAATCTCCTCTTAGTATCCATTCCCAAATATCTATATCTTATTACACTTTTTAATCCCCCAAGGCATTTACTCGCTTCTCTCATTCTACATTCCACCTCCACTCCATTCTTTCCTGCCACATTCGTACCCAAATATCTAAAACTATCCACTTCCTCCAGTCTCTCTCCCTTAATACTCAATTCCAATTTGCTGCAACTTTCTCCCCTTGTACATCTCATCATCTTTTACCTACATTTATCCTCAACTTCCTTCTTTTGCATACCTCCTCAAACTCTGTCACTAACTTCCTCAATCCATTCTATGATCTTGCTACATACGCAAAGTCGTCAGCAAACAACAACTGGCTTATCTCCCACTTTTCTCAATTTTCTTTAACCATCTCCAATCCCTGACCCACTTCTCTTGCATTCATCTTTCCCACCACCCCATCCATGTATAAATTTGAAAAGCCAGGGAGACTTAACACATCCCTGACGAAGTCTCACCTTTACTTCAAACCACTCACTCTCTCCATTTGTAATACTAACACAAGCTCTACTACTCCCGTAAAAACTCTTGATAGCTCTTAACAGCTTTCCTTCTATCCTATATAATTGCAATACCTCCCACAGTGCCTTCCTGTCTACTCTTGTCATAAGCCTTTTCCAGATCCATAAAAAAAAAAAAAAACATCCTTACCTTTTCCTATAGCTTTTTCATATATACATCTTACCACAAAAATCTGATCTATGCAACCTCTACCTGTCCTAAAGCCACACTGTTCCTCACTAATTACTCCATCTGTTCCTCTCCTAATCCTCTCAATCAGGACCCTTCCATAAGCCTTCCCAACTACACTTAACAAACTGATCTTTCTGAAGCTACTACACTCAAAGTTGTCCCCTTTTCCCTTATAAAGTGAAACTATACAGTCACACCTCCAGTCCTCCGGCACTCTACCTTCTCTCCAACAAACATTAAATAACCTCACTAGCCAGTCCACCATAACGGTAAATCCTTTTTTCAGATATTCTGCATGACATCCATCCAACCCAGGTGCCTTACCTGCTCTCATCATCTTAACAGCTGCCTTCACTTCATCTTTCCTTATTTCTCCTCACTCATCACGGTCATTTTTTTTTTTTTTTTTTTGTGCTTCCCACTACAACTACCTTTCCTTCCCTATCATCCTTCACATTTAGCAACTCCCTAAAATACTCTGCCCACCTTTCTCTCACTACCTTCTCTTCCATTATCATATCTCCATCTGCACCTTATACCTTTTCTTCTCTACTTGATTCACCTCCTCTTCCATTCTTAATTTCTTTGCAAATTTTTTTTTATTACTTTCAACATTTTCTGTCATACTATTACCCCATTTCACATATGCTCTCCTCTTTGCTTCCCTTATCTTATGTTTTACTTCTCTTCTCTTTTGTACCTCTCATATGATTCCCTCATCATAATTTGTAACCAATCTATGAAAACCTGCTTCTCTTCTACACCCTTCTTTGCTTCCTCATCCCACCACTCACTACCCTTCCTTCTATTTCCTCCTGTCCTCCTTGCTCCACACACCAACTTTGCACACCTTACGACTCCCTCCTTGACCTTCCCCATTTCTCCTCCACTCCTAGTTCCACTATCCTTCACTCCCACTCCTCGCTCAGCAACTTATGCTCCTTCTCCTTTTCTTTCTTATTTAGGCAGTTCACTCTAAATACCTCTCTACCTTCGGTCCTTTTCCTCTTTCTCCACACTATCCTTCACTCTCAACTTACCTTCCACCAAAATCTTATCTGATATTCCCCCACTCTCTCCCTTTATAACATGTACATCTTTAACTCTTCCTATCATACTCCTGGTCACCACTAGTCCATTAACGCCCTATCTACCACCCTTCCATCCACCACCCTCTCCCATGTGTACTTATACTTGACTTTCTTCCTAAACACTGTATTTGCTATCATAAATTCTTTTTCGAGACACATCTCCAACATCAACTCTCCACTACGATTTTTTCTTCGAACTCCATACTTCCCAATCACTCCGCCTATTGGTTCATTTCCTACCCTACCATTAAGGCCTCCTAATACAACTACATTGACATTTCTCCCTAGTTTTCGTTATGCACTCATTTAAATCCATCCAAAAAGCCTCCCTTTCCTCTACACTCCTCTCATTACCAGGCAAACACTTACAAAAACCCACATCTCCCTTCCCAGCTTCAACTTCATCCACATTAACTTTGAAGAAACCTCTTTCCACTCCACTACACGCTTACCTATCTCTTCATTTACTAGTATAGCCACCCCTTCTCTCCCTCGTCCTCTCTTCACTCCTGAGAACCTCCCAACTACACTCCAAAACTACACTCGCCCCTCCCTTTCAACTTAGTTTCACTCAATGCCAACACATCCATCTTTCTTCTCACAAACATACTGCTTATCTCTTCCCTTTTACTCTCATCTGTACCACATCCACGCACATTAAAACACCCAAACCTTAGGGTACTGGTTGGAAAACTCCTAGACCCTCTTATGCCTTTACATTTTTAGGAATGTCCCCTTTAGGGCTACAGGTAGCAGGATTCATGGTCCTATCACCGTCCCGTTTTTTGTCACCTCGTAAGACTCAAATAGGAAGACTTGGTGGCAGCATTCTTTTCCCCCACCACATGGTTAGGCGAAAAAATTAAATGAACATTCAGAGAAATGGTACAGGACAATAACAAGGGATAGGGGGACAGCATAACGGAGGGAGAGTAGCAGTATAATAGAAGTGTCATCATTTCCCTATGAACAGAGACTTCCTCTATCACAGACAAAATGTGTAGTAGCTTTGGTCCATACGGGCGCCCCATATAGACCCTAAAGTATCAACTGTATGCTCCTTTGCCACGATAACATGCAGCCAATACCCCAGACGGGGAAAACATAACAAAAACAATTAAAAGTTTTATAGAAAAACTCAAAGTTAATAAAACACCAGGGACTGATCCAAGAAGCTTAAAAAATGAAAAATGAGATTCTTGTTCCATTATTATCCTTAAGAAATCCAAAAGAGTGGAAGCTAGCTAACGTTACTCCCATTTTCACAAATAGGTGACAAAAAGAAACAAAATAACTACAGGCCTATAAGCTTGACTTCAATCGTAGGAAAAAACGATGGAAACTATCATCAGAGGTGCTATCGAAAATCATTTACAAAGTAACTGTTTGATAAATGATAGCCTTACCTAACTTACTCCAATTCTACAACAAAGTCATCTCCAATTATGATAAAAGAAACAATATAGATTTAATATATCTACACTTTGCAAAAGCTTTTGATAGTGTCCCCCACTATAGACTAATTACTAAATTAGCTTCACACGGAATAAGTGGTACCCTATTAAGTTGGACTTGTAATTGGATGAATGATCGAAAACAGAGTTGTTCTAAATGACAAAACTTCTACATGGAAAAATGTTACGAATGGAGTTCCTCAGGGTTCCGTTCTTCGACCACTTCTATTCATACATACATACATACATATACCAAGGCTTTTTC
This sequence comes from Oratosquilla oratoria, assembly GCF_046742065.1. Classification (NCBI taxonomy): domain Eukaryota; kingdom Metazoa; phylum Arthropoda; class Malacostraca; order Stomatopoda; family Squillidae; genus Oratosquilla; species Oratosquilla oratoria. The sequence continues at coordinate 35,012,906 of NC_134791.1, read as the reverse complement.
CCCCTTCCAAGGGAGGTAGCCAAAAAGGGAAAGGCATAAAAACACTCCCACCCATTTCATCCCCAAATACACTCCACACCCCTCCCACCCTCCCTCTCATCTGAGCACCTCCTGGATGACGGGTCATCCCTGCACCCTGCCCACCGCCCTGGGTCAGAAGCAGTGTCGCAAGACACAGCACATCCACAGCAAGGCCGCTTCATTTAATCGGCGACCCTCCCTCTCCGTCCCCCTTTGCATATAAGGCGAGGACGGGGAGAAATCCCTTCGGGCTGCGTCAAAATTTACTCACACATACTACCCCACCCCCCACCCCCCCACCCATTCCTCCTCATGCAGTCACATCATCATCCATATACAACCATTCTCCACTCACCTCTGTCTTCCGTCCTCTCCCTTCCTTCCTCAACAGACATTCCCCTCTTCCCCAAAGCCCCCTTCACCCCATCCATCCACCTCATCCTAGGACGTCCCCTCATGTTCACTCCCTCCACATCTGCCTTCCATACCTCTTTTACTAGTCTTTCTTCACTCATTCTTTCCATGTGTCCAAACCATCCTAATATTCTTTCATCAACCCTATCTCCCAAATCCTTTTTCACCCCTGTTCTCCTCCTCACCTCCTCATTTCTCACTCTATCCAGCCTAGTAACCCCCACCATACTTCTCAGACACCTCATCTCAAACACATTCAAACTCCTTCTCTCTTCTTCTCTTATGTTCCACGTTTCTGCCCAATACAGTGCTGTTGGCACAATCACTCCTTCATACAGTCTCCTCTTCGCATCCATTCCCAAATGTCTATTCCTCATTACACTCTAACCACCAAGGCATTTACTCGCTTCTCTCAATCTACATTCTACCTCCACCTTCACTCCACCTTTTCCTGCTACACTTGCACCCAAGTATCTAAAACTATCCACTTCCTCCAGTCGCTCTCCCTTAATGTTCACTTCCAGTCTACTACCACTTTCACCCCTTGTACATCTCATCACCTTACTTTTACCCACATTTATCTTTAGCTTTCTTCTATCACATACTCTCCCAAACTCTGCCACCAGCTTCCTCAATCCCTCCTCTGACCCTGCCACAAGCGCAGTGTCGTCCGCAAACAACAGCTGGCTCACCTCCCACTTTTCTCCATTTTCTTTAACCATCTCCAATCCCTGACCCACTACCCTAGCATTCACCTCTCGCACCACCCCATCCATGTATAAGTTGAACAGCCAGGGCGACATAACGCATCCTTGACGAAGTCCCACCTTTACTTCAAACCACTTCTATTCATAGTATATATAAATGATATAGACCACGGACTAAAATCTATTGTCTCCAAATTTGCTGATGATAAACTATGCGGAATGGCAAATGATCACTTAAACCAATTAGATATTCAAGAACATTTAGATAAACTACAGCAATGGTCTGTAAATTGGCTAATGAAATTTAACACAAGTAAATGCAAGGTTATGTACATACATAAAAATAACAGTAAACTACGATTACAAGTTATTTGGAAATTCGTTAACAAAAGTGGAGAGTGAAAAGAATCTTGGCGTAATTATCAGTGACGATCTCAAATCATCTAAGCAATGTATTTCAACCTCTGAGAAAGCAAATAAGCTTCTAGGATTGATTGCACGATCTTTTAACTTCAAAAATCCTTCTCTCATTAACAAGCTATATAAATCGTTAGTTCGTCCACATTTGGAATATGCCAAAACTCGTTAAAGACATTAACAGATTGGAAAAAGTACAACGGCGAGTCACAAACTTATTTTAAATACAAAAAATAAATCATACGAAAATCGACTTAAATCTGTTTTTCCTAAAAAAAAAAAAAAAAAAAAAAAAAGCGTAGGCTCAGAGGTGACTTGATACAGGTCTTTAAGATTCTAAAGGGAATTTACAACATCAAAAGGGACCAAATATTCATAATGAATGAGAATCCGACAAGAAATAATGGTATCAAACTGTAAGGAAATGGATTTAACCCCTACAGCGTCTGCATCATACGCCGTATGCCGCAATTAAAAAAAAAAAAAAAAAAAAAAAAAAAAAAGGCACTACGTTCAGGATCAAATCTGTGGTAATGACCAAGTAGCCCTATCCATTGGCTAGGAGAGGCACCTAAATATTTTAATCTATTGACAAAACTGGCAACCCTGACAGCAATTTTTCGGGGGTAACTTAACTATAAAATCGGCTTTTAGGACGTAATTTAGGCGATTCCGGTGTACGAAACGAAGTATGAAGAGATGAAGTTGCACTTCGACAGTTAAGCAGGTGCTATTTATGACGTATTCAAACGTATTTAACTGTCAATTTCGCACTGCCAATTTTCATATCAAATGCGTAATACAAAATGTGGCCAGGCAATAATGGTGTGATGGATGCTTACTAAAACACTTACCAAAACAATAAGAAACACCACAATCATCTATACTATATGAAATTATAAAAAAAAAAAACGAAGAATCAATTTACCACATAAAGTGATAAATATTTGCCCCCAAACTACTTATAAACACGTTTTCCGTAAGTGTCAGACTATTATGGGCGACCTTAAATTGACTTTTAACATCATAGATATAAAATTCCTTCACTATGTGAAATTCTAACGAAGCTTCCCCGAAAAATACGACCACATTCAACCAGAGTGAGGAGCGAAAGAAAGTCTACGGATTATCTACCACATTTTCGCACGCATTTCTCGACAAAATCGACCCGTTATCTCCACTTCTAGGCTAAAGTGAATCAAAATAAGCAAAATTTGTTGGTTTTACATCATTTTGAGTTGATTTAAGCAATAAAAAATTATTGATTTTGGCTCCGACGCTGGAGGGGGGAGTATATACAACATTCGCCCGGTGAGGCACGGGTTAATTTGGAAGTGGGTAGAAACTACTTCGCCAACCGTGTAGTTAATGAATGATATAAACTTCCTGTAGAGGTAGTGCAATGTAGTTCAGTTCGAAGCTTTAAGATTCGTTTTGATAAACACCTAAGGAAGATGCTGTAATGCCTGCCATTTATTTGATATTATTTTATTTGTTATTATTTGTCTATTATTACTTCCTTATCATTTATTATTGTTTATGTGTCACTTTATTATTATTTACTATTTACTTGTTTATTATTTAACTTTACTCATGTATTTACTTATCTATTATTACTTATAGTATTATAACTTTTATTTGTTTATTTATTTATTTGGTTATCATTATCATATTTTTTTGCATCCGACCTAGTTATGGAACAGAAGGTCTCCTGTCGGCATCCTACTCCTTTGTAATCCTTTGTGCATTATGCATCCCTCTGAATTTACTCTTCCTCGAAGGGACAGAGTCCACCTGACCAGTCTGCCATGCGGGCGGCCATCACCCAGCCTTTTTAAGTTCCCAGAGGAGGCTGGATGATCGTATTACAGGGAACTGTCCACGATGCAGCACTTCACCCCATACTATACAACGCATTATTGAAGACTGCATCGTGCACAATCATGCACGCCAGCAACACAGTATACACTCTATATGACATAGGTGAGTATGGATCTTATGATGAAAAAAATAGAAATAGAAAAAAGAAGTACAAGTAGGGATAAGAAAATAAATATAACATAACAAAAAAATAGAATAAAATAAGATAAAATAAAACAAAATAAACAAAACAAAGAAATTTTGTACAAGAGCACTGAACCTCAAGACCCAATCTTTGTTTAGGTGGATACAAAGGAACTATGAGAAAAGAGACAACAAAGATAAGATTAGGTCCACGCGAATCTAGAATGTCTATATAACATTGGCTTACAAAGAGCTAACTCCATTGCAATGTTGATAGCATAGGAGCTACGTGCTACATAGTTCCTCCAGAAGCTCACATTACCTGTTGTGAGGGTTGTTCGATTATCTGGATTTACTAAGTCGTACTGTGTTTATATGAAACCTATTTTATCCTCTCTTTTTTGAGGGGATAGGAGATTTCTTTTTCCCTGTGGAATGTATCGTTCATTCAGTTAGATGTTTTCATTTTATTTTATGCACATCTACCACAAGACTTTTTTCCACCATTTCATATGACCTTTTGATTTGGCTTATCGTCACAAATTCTCCCTTATCAGGAGGCTAGGACGGCTCCCCTTACAGACGAATTTGTAGCGTCAAATTTAATCGACTATACCCATAGTTCAAGTCGCCGGTGGCAGGGTTCGAACCGCTATCACCTCGACCTTCGCCACAAGTAAAGACGCACTAACCCGCTTGGCCAGCGAGCATCCTCATTTCTTAGCACTTTACATACATCTACCAAAAGGCTTTTCCCACCATTTTATATACATCTATCAAATGACGTTTTCCATCTGTCCTTACAGCTTCTTCTGGTTCCCCTCTGCCACCATTCCTTCTTCAGGAGCTACGAACTTCGTAGTTCCTCCAGAAGCCAAGTAGTGGACTTTTGCTCGTACAACTTCCTTTTCTCCCGTTTTTCCTTCTACACCTTGTCCACCTCTACCCCACCTTCAGAGGTACTCTTGTCGATCTCTGCAGCTGTTCCAACTGATGTATTCTTTGCACAAGTCGTGGCCTAACCTGAGTTCCCATCACCTGTATGATGTTTGCTTTGATTTGGATTTGGTAAGTCATACTGTGTTTACACGAAAGCTTTTTTTCTTTTGGGGGGCTAGGATTTTTTTTTTTTCGTGGAATTTATCGTTCATTCATTTACATATTTTTTAAATTGATTTATCTACATGTACGAAAAGTTTTTTTTTTCCACCTTAAAAGGGGCGAGACATATTTTATTCTACTTTGGATGAGTCTCATTCCATGTTAAAACTGAATCAGTTGTCATTCCTTTACGCAAAAGATACTTTTCTGTCATCTGGTACTAATCAGAACAAAACAGATCGTCTCTCAACAACAAGAATAAAGAGGTCTTCCTTTAGCTACACCAATATCAGTAGACTTATCATCTCAGCCAAGGATTGACAAAGTCTTAATAAATATTCCGCCATTAATATCTCATTTATGCTTTCAATATTCCTTGACATGTTCTGTAAATCAGTTTGAGGGTGGAAACTCAAATAATGAAAGATGACATCTCACTGCACCATGTATTGTGAACACAAGTACATGCAATTATAGGTTTCAGGTAATATTCATTCAGCTGAGGGAAGCCTTCTGTAGCCAAAAGCTTGTGATGATAGTATGATCCTCTTAAATGTTTAGTGAGAAAGGGTTCCAGGCGATATTCATTCAACAGCGGGACTTGCTCAATGTCCGCAGAGGCTTCTCCAGAAAGATAACCTTTTCAGGGGATCAGGTTCCAGAAGAAGGTTCAGAACCGTTCTTGAGGCTTTGTTCAGCTTTTTCCAGGCTTCTTTCTTGTAGATCCCCTTGTTCTTCTCAGCCCACATTCTGTAATCCTTGTCCTTGGGGTCTGCCTTTTCCCAGGGCTTTCTTCTGGTCATCATGTTGAAGAAAATGACTCCACAAGCCCACACGTCGACAGGAGGGCCAAGGTAGCTCTTCTCGTGGCACTGTAGTACTTCTGGTGCCCTGTACAGTTTAGATCCCACCTTTCCAGACATTCGAATTTCCTTGCCGTTCTTAATGAACAGACCGGCAAAACCGAAGTCAGAGATCTTCAAGACCTTATCTTTCGTCACAAGAAGGTTGTTTGGCTTCAGGTCTCTGTGTGCGACGCCTCTTGAATGTATGTACTTGACGCCGTCCAACAGTTGTTTGAAATAACATTTGACCTCTTTCTCACTTAGGTCATCAATGCTGCTCGTCATGTCCCCTCTCGAGCAGTACTCCAGGTACAGGCACAGCGTAATGGCCCTCTGTTCCCAGCAAAACAGCTTGAGCACATTCGGGTGGCTCATCTGTATCTGGATCATTTCTTCGGACGAGAATCCACGTTCCGAAGGCCGGCGAGAAACGACCTTCACAGCAATAAGTGTCTTTTTCTTTTCCAATAAGAAAACTTTGCCAAATCTTCCTTGCCCAAGAACCCCGACTCTAGTCCAGCCTGAAGTGAATTTGTAACGATTCACTGTTTCTTCGTTTGCCTTCAGGATTTTGTCGCAGTCAGTCAGGGTGATGGGCATTGAGGCAAAGTTTGTGATTCGGCCGAAGTCCATTCCTCTTGAGGTTTCACACTTTTCTCTTCGGCAGATCTTGAACTCTTGGAGGCAGCGGCACAAGGCGAAGAACAGCTGGAAGATCATCTTGAAGAAGTAGATTCCTACAACGACTCATGTTCCGGAGACCAAAGGCGATCCCCGCAAAGAGTCAAGAAAATTTCACAGATATCTGGTCAATTGGTGCGCCTGGGCTCATCTTCGGAAGGACCAAGCATTTGGCAGAAACACAACATATCTATTCTCTCTCTCTCTTTCGTGGGCTGGTGACGTAATTGGAAGTATGCTGGCCTCGCATTCGCTCAGTAGTGGGTTCGAATCTCGCACTACTGTCCAATTCCCTGCAGTGACTCTTATATCTCCTAACAGTCCAAACGCATAATAGGGCACAGCTACGCACCT
>NC_134791.1:34998862-35001362 GCF_046742065.1 Oratosquilla oratoria | reverse complement strand
CCATGGAAATTAATCTTGTCAGTATATATGCACATTTATGCATAAACTCTAAACATCAAATACAAATGAACAAATCATTTCAGCAAATAACACCAATTATGCAGAAACTTTAAAAGTCAAGTAATCCATGAATAAGAATTAACAAAATAAACAGAGTGTTAGTAATGGAACACACTCCATTCAAATACAAAACGAGAGTAAAAAAAAAAAATATATATATATATATACATATATATATATATATATATATATACTGTATATATATATATGTATATATATATGTACATATTATATATATATATATATACATATATATATACATATACATATATATATATATATATATATATATATATATACATATACATATATATATACATATACATATATATATACATACATATATATATACATATATACATATATATATACATATATACATATATATATACATATATACATATGTATATATATATATATATACACACATATATATATACATTATATATATATATATATATATAAACATATATATATACATTATATATATAAATATATATACACACATATATATATATATACATATATATATATATATTATATATATATATATGTATATTATACATATATATATATATATATATATACAATGTACCCGATATGAACCTAAGATATAGCAAAATAAACTCAATTATACAGATCTTATACAAATACAACGAAATAAGCTCAATTATGAAGACCATATAAAACAAACACAAGATTGCCAAGGACACGCATTCCTAATGAACATACGGGAACAAGATGGGGTACACATTCTTTCAAGAAACAAGACGAAAGCAACACTTCAATTACGTGGGGGGGCACATTTCATGCAAAGAGAATATAGATAAAGAGAAGACGACCATGGGGAGGTGGGGAGGGTGACGTAATCAAAGAATGCACCACAAAAGATGATAAAACGGGGTGAAGGGTGACGATAAATCTCATCTTGTTGTACAAGAAAAAAGAAGATAAACTGCATTTCTATGATATAAAGAAAAGCCATTAATGAATTTACATATCTGAATTCGTTATTGGGTATAATAATGTGTTCATTGAGGAAGGAAAACAGCAGGATTAAAACTAGACGAGTGTCTAGGGTAATCGAAGCATTTAACAAAAAACAAAATTTCTTGAAGAGATCTGATAGGGACTGTCTGGAGTAACAGAGGCACTTGGCGAGAACCAAAATTTCCTGAAGACAATCAAAAGAAGAGGAGACCTAGTAGGGACTATCTAGAGTGATCGAGGTACTTAACGAAAATAAAAAAAACTTCTCGATGGCAAACGAAAGACGATGTCTGGTAGGGACTGTCAAGGACAATCAGGACACTTGACGAACACCAAAATTTCTTGAAAAGAAAGAAAAAGGGAGATCTGATAGGGAAGCTTCACTTTTTCTTTCTAAAATAAATATATAAATAAAATACTATAGAGAATGATAGACTCTGCAACCATGATATAAGAACGCGTTTAGCGAAGTATGAATTAGTTTAATAGAGAAAGAAAAAAATTACGAAAGGGGTGAATATCCACAAACATGGTGGAGTCCTTTGCATATTTTATTTTTGTTTGCAACAGACGATTTTCAGCTTGGAGCTCTTCGACATAGCAAAGGTCTTAAGAATACCTAGATTAATTCCTTATGTGTGTATGTGCGCGCGTGAGTATGTGCATGTATGTGTGTATGTTTATGTATGTGTACGCATGTGGCGTGTGTGTGTGTGTGTGTGTGTGTGTGTGTGTGTGTGTGTGTGTGTGTGTGTGTGTGTGTGTGTGTGTGTGTGTGTGTGTGTGTGTGTGTGTGTGTGTGTGTGTGTGTGTGTGTGTGTGTGTGTGTGTGTGTGTGTGTGTGTGTGTGTGTGTGCTCTTCCACGCATGCGTGTATGCACTGTGTGCATGTACACAATCTTCAGTATATACATACTCACATTCTTCCTTGTACAAACCTTCTCATTCCTAGGAAGACCCATTTCCAGCGTACCAGTTCCTTTGGTGATATTAACACAAACAAAACTTTTACTTTTCAAAGAAAGGAGCGACTCGCATTTCAGTGTTACATTTGAGTGGCCGTGGAATTACCTCGTGCCTTTTCCTTCTGTTCTTTTGCCGTCGTCGTCTCAATTCATCCCATACAATTTTAATGTCAGTCTATTTTTCCTAATAAACTAGGTCATTGTAATACGTCCTTTGCTTAAGGCCCAACGTTACACATTCAATATTTTCGTCAATTGTTGTGAATTTGAAAAGCTGGAAGGCGACTTTGCTTAAAGTATTCCAAACTTCCCTAAGTCTATAATTCAACAACGTGTCTAATATTCGTAAGGGTTTAACTTCTCTTAGCCTGTCATCCAATTTCTCAATGTATGAAGCAAAGGTGATTTGATATTTGGAGTGTCGAAAAATAAAAGTTAGTAAATTAAGTCATTTCTACTCAAACGAACACACCTGAATCACGTGT
>NC_134791.1:34983862-34988862 GCF_046742065.1 Oratosquilla oratoria | reverse complement strand
GGCGTTTAACAACTATTTTCTCTCGGTGTTTACGAAGGAGAGGCATATGGTACCTGACTGAGATTCGATTTCCAGTGGGGACAAAGAAAGTAGACTATCTAACATCAGCATTAGTAAGGTAGTACTCAAACAGATTGGAAGACTTAAAGCTAAAAAGTCCCCGGGTCCAGACGAAAAATTTCCTAGAGTGCTTTAAGAGTGTAAATTAAATCTGCGACCAGTTAAAAGAAATTTCTAACAAGTTGGTAGACACTGGTTTTGTACCTATTGCTTGGGAGGAGACAAACGTTGTTCCTGATTTCAAAATAGGAGATAAATCATCGTCTATATGCACCTATAGGCCAATCAGTTTGACATCAGTTATAAGTAAAATGATTGAATCAATAACAGCTAATAGAATCAGAGACCACATCGAGAGACATAATTTGATTCGTGACTCACAGCAAGGTTTCTCCGTGGGCAAGTTATATGTGACTAATATTCTATCTTTTTACACTAAAGTATACAAGGCGTCAGATAACAATGACAGTTACGATGTTATTTACCTTGACTTTAGCAAAGCATTCTACAAGGTACCACACCAGAGACTACTAAATAAAGTCAAAGCCCATGGCATAAGGGGAAAGGTGCTTGAATGGATTAGAGCTTGGATCAGTGACAGAAAACAGTGGGTCACCATAAATTATGTAAAATCCAAATGGGGGAGTGTTTCTAGTTGATTTCCCCAGGGCTCGGTTTTGGGTCCCTTATTGTTCAGTATGTATATAAACGACTTGGACAATGAGATTGACAGAGATATTAGTCAGTTTGTGGACGACACTAAAATAGGACGCCTAATTAGGTCAGGAGAAACGCCGGGATTCTGCAGGATGATTTTAACAATTTGTTCATATGGTCGATGAGATGGCAAATGAACTTCAATATCTCAAAGTCCAGCGTGTTAAACGTAGGGCTACACAAACCCGAAAGCAGATATGGCTTAGATAACACGTTTTAGAGAAAACCGAGTGCGAGACAGACTTGGGAGTTCTAGCGAGTCCTGACCTTAAAACCAGGAAACAGTGCATTAGCGCCAGGAATGAAACTAACAGAGCATTAAGTTTCATTGCTAGGACAGTTACGAACAAAAGTGCTTAGGTAATTATCAAGCTCTATCTGGCATCAGTTAAGACCTATCCTTGACTATGCGGAACAGTTTTGATCTCCGTCCTATAGAATGGACATCAGTTCACTAGAATCAGTACAAAGGGGAATGACCAAAATAATACATAGGCTCAGAAATTTACCTTACGAGGAGAGGCTTAGGCACCTTAACCAACACTCTGGAAAGACGCAGAGTGCGGGATGATCTAATAGAAGTGTTCAAGTGTATCACATGGGTGACGCACATAAGGTCATCATATTAAAACAACAGAGCAGAACTTGCAGTAATGTTTTTAAATTGGACAAACTTAGATTTAAGAAGGAAATAGGCAAGAACTGTTTTACTAATAGGATGGTCAACGAATGAAATAGACTTAGTAACTATGAAGTGAGCGCTGAACTATCGGTTGTTTTAAGAAACGTTTAGACAAATTTATGGATCGGGATTACATGTGGTAATGGAAAGGTCTAGTGTAGGCCTTATGGTCTCTTGCAGTCTCCTTCATTCTTATGTTCTTATATAAACATTACAAAAGTACAATGTCTGCTAAGAGGCTTGTACTTTCTCTCTCGTGGTTTTCAAAATTATTTTCAAAGAAACGTACTAATTGATTTATTAATAAATTTCTGTCTCTCTTTGTCTGTTCCCATCTCCCTCTCTCCCTGTCTCCCTTCCTTTCTCTTCCTCTCTCTCTCTCTCTCATCCCCGTATGACCTATCGAATGCATACGTTTTATGCATTCAATATTTCACAAACTTTAGTGACGTCCTTATGGGCCTGAGTAACTCAGTTTTCATGATATGCTAACAACAATAACGAATAAATTTTCATCTCGATCATTTTACCTTGTACGACACTAAAAAAATCAGATTTACATAACAGGATATGTATAGTTAATTTTGCCAACCGAAAAATTACATATTTTCAGCTTCCTAGGATTTTCTACGTGAGGAAATCACCTAATGAATTTAACATGGTGACCCTCCTTCTTAGCTTTAATGGCATGTTAGTCACAATCAGTGTTATCAAAAGGAAATTGACACCAAGCTGAACAACAAACAACAACAAAGGCAAAACGCAACCGTAGAGTTTTCTTTCGTTCAATACGCCTGTTGTGTGGATCAAATTCAAACTACATAGTACACCACCGATCCTGAGAAGCACGGTAAATTGCTCAAAGACTTATAAAACCTTGAGGATACGAGGATTCATCAGACGGGCAGACCATGTAGAATGAACGAGTTGCCTTACAGCAGGTTGAAGAAACATGACACCAAATTATACTAACCCGTATGAGACTATACCTCTCTCCAACGTTACCATTAAAATAACTCGTTTGTAAAGAAAAATTTGGTACGTAATTTACCTAAATCGCTGTGATAGTCCTTTCTGTGTTATTCTATGTAAAAAAATGAAAAAAATCAGTATATATATAGACATACTTTGTTCTAAAACCAGGTCATCAGGTGACCTGTACAACAGTATAGCATTGTGATAGATCATGTGATTAAAGGTGACCTCTTTCCACCAACTAGTTTAAATACATACATACATATATATACCAAAGGATTTTCCCCCTTATACGGGGGGTAGCCAAAAAGAAAAAGGCATAGAAATCACTCCCACCCATTTTATTTCCCATATATTCCAATCCCCTCCACCCTCTTCCCTCCATCCTATCTTGGCACCTCCCTCCTATCTTGGTACCTCCTAGTTTACTCAAATTAAATGAAAAAATACACTGCTATGGCTCGCTGTCTAGATTTTGCTTTGGTGTCAAAAGATAGTTAGGACACTTGTTTAATGAGATTAAGTAATTCAAGACCAAAGTTGTCTACGTTTCCCACAGTAAAGACTATAGACTGCCTCACTGCGTCTAGATATTAAAATGCGCTTGTGCTTAAATATCCGTATTATCTCCTATGTTGAGGCAAATGATAAAATAACGACAACAATAACAACGGTAGTTAGAATATAACAAAATAACTACAACAAGAAGTGCAATAGTACTGATAAAGAAATCGTCACAACAGGAGTAATAACACCAGCAACACCTACATCATCAGGAACAACACCAATACCAACGCAACCACAAACAGCAATAATAACAACAAATCATCAACACCACCTCTACCAACAACAACCACTACCACCACCACCAACAACAACAACATCACCACCAACAGCTTTAACGCATCAACGCTCTATTGTTATAAACAGCTGCAAGATAACAAAAGAACATTTCCTTTCTGGCAATGATGCTTGCGACTAAAATCTTGCATTTGCGTTTGCAAAGAGATGTTTACTAAAGTGTGAAGATACGAGGAGCGACGGCTGATAGTGTTAATCTTGTTATCATGCATGCACTAACAGGAGGTGGCAGACGCCGTGAATAAATGGTTTATATCTAGTTAAAGGAATGTTGAAACTAAAACTAACCTATAACAAAACAATAGGCAACGAGAAGAGACGTGTGTGTGTGTGTGTGTGTGTGTGTGTGTGTGTGTGTGTGTGTGTGTGTGTGTGTGTGTGTGTGTGTGTGTGTGTGTGTGTGTGTGTGTGTGTGTGTGTGTGTGTGTGTGTGTGTGTGTGTGTGTGTGTGTGTGTGTGTGTGTGTGTGTGTGTGTGTGTGTGTATTCACCTTGGTCTTTGGATCACGTGCTGGGCTCGTGATCGACAGCTATTTCCCTCCTGGCAGTGAGCTCAGAGCTCGTATTACCGACCTGTGTGTGTGTGTGTGTGTGTGTGTGTGTGTGTGTGTGTGTGTGTGTGTGTGTGTGTGTGTGTGTGTGTGTGTATGTGTGTATTCACCTTGGTCTTTTGGATCCCGTGTTGGACTCGTGATCAACAGCTATTTTCCTCCCAGAAGAGAGCTCAGAGCTCGTATGACCGACCTATGGGCAATGCTATGACCTTACACGCACACACACCCCCGACTCCCCGCCCACGAGAGTTGGAGTAACGACTCGAAGCGCAGCGATACTGAAATAATTTCAGCCCTGGGCAGGATTCGAACCAGGTACCGTCGTCACCCCCGTACTGACAGTCTGAGACTCTACCAACCGCGCCACCGAGTCGTGTGTGTGTGTGTGTGTGTGTGTGTGTGTGTGTGTGTGTGTGTGGGTGTGTATGCATGTGTGTATGTGTGCGTGTGTGTATGTGTGTGTGTCTGTATGTATGTATGTGTGTGTATGTGTGTATTTACCTTGGTCTTTGGATCACGTGCTGGGCTCGTGATCGACATCTATTTCCCTCCCGGGAGAGAGCTCAGAGCTCGTATGACCGACCTGTGTGTGTGTGTGTGTGTGTGTGTGTGTGTGTGTGTGTGTGTGTGTGTGTGTGTGTGTATGTGTGTGTATGTGTGTATTCACCTTGGTCTTTTGGATCCCGTGTTGGACTCGTGATCAACAGCTATTTTCCTCCCAGAAGAGAGCTCAGAGCTCGTATGACCGACCTATGGGCAATGCTATGACCTTACACGCACACACACCCCCGACTCCCCGCCCACGAGAGTTGGAGTAACGACTCGAAGCGCAGCGATACTGAAATAATTTCAGCCCTGGGCAGGATTCGAACCAGGTACCGTCGTCACCCCCGTACTGACAGTCTGAGACTCTACCAACCGCGCCACCGAGTCGTGTGTGTGTGTGTGTGTGTGTGTGTGTGTGTGTGTGTGTGTGTGTGTGTGTGTGTGTGTGTGTGTGTGTGTGTGTGTGTGTGTGTGTGTGTGTGTGTGTGTGTGTGTGTGTGTGTGTTTGTTTGTGTTTGTTTGTATTTACCTTGGTCTTTGGATCACGTGCTGGCCCCGTGATCGACAGCTATTTCCCTCCCGGCAGTGAGCTCAGAGCTCGTATGA
>NC_134791.1:34956362-34971362 GCF_046742065.1 Oratosquilla oratoria | reverse complement strand
CGATCAAGCCCGTTTTTCTTGGGCGCACGCGGACTCTGTAATGGTAATGGCAAAACAAATTCAACTTCGGTGTCCGCACCGAATGACCCGTTTTTCATGGATCCACGCGGACATGGTAATGGCAAATGGCAATGGTAACGGTAATGGTAACGCAAATCCTATCGCTCCTCCGGCCTTGGGATCTTGAGGAGAAAAGCAAATTATAACAAAATTTCTTCGGCGACGAGCGGTTCCTTCTAATCCTTCGACGACTACGCAAGTCGTGGAGGGGCACTACCCCTCCAGCCTCGCCCCGACGAAGTCCCCTTGCCTTGGCTTCGCCGGGTCTAAGGAATCCGCTCTGCTAGGGCTGGGGGATGCCTACCTTACATACTCAGTATGGCATATTATCCCCTTCCTGTCGCTTCCTAGCGCATGTTTCGCCGTTTCCGGAGGTCGTCGTCCCCGCGTCGCCACCGCTAAAGGTCGCGGAGGGGTGCCCAGTCTTCTCGGTCGAAGTAGCTTCTGCCGGGCACGATTGTCCCGAGGTCCGGGCAGACAGGTCTACTCTGCTTGGTCCCAGACGGCAACGACGCAGATGACGAGCCCGCGCGCGCCCACACACACGCACACACACACGACTCGTGGCACAGCGGTTCGAGTTCCCGGCTACCACTACGGCTGTCCGGGCTCGAACCTCGAACAGAGCTGAAATAATTTCAGTATCGCTGCGATGCGAGTTGTCACTCCAACTCTTGTGGCCGGTGAGTTGTGTGTGCCTCTCTTAAATTCCAAGTATCTGCCCCATACAAAACCGTCGACATAATCACCCCTTCATACAATCTCCCTTTTGCATTCATTGCCACATGCCTATTTCTCATGACTTTTTAATCGCCCAAAGCATTTAATCGTTTCTCTCAATCTACAATTTACCTCTACCTCCACTCCTCCCTTTCCTGCCACATGCGACCCCAAATACTCAAAGCTCTCACTTCCTCCAGCCTCTCTCCATTTAGACTTCCAACTCTCTGCCAGCCTCTACCCTTGTACATCTCATCGCCCACATTTACCTTCAATTTTCTCCTATCGCATGCCTTTCCAAACTCCATAACTAACTCCCTTAAGCCCCTTTGATCCTACCACAAGCGCATTGTCGTTAGCAAACAATAACTGACCTATCTCAATTTTCTCCATTTTTTTTAACCATTTCCCTCGCCTTTACCTCCCGCAGCACCACATCCATGCACACATTGAACAGCCATGGCGACATAACACATCCCTGACGCAGTCCCAGCTTTACCTCAAACCATTCACTACTTCCATTTCCCATTCTGACACAGGGTCTACTACTCTCGTATAAATCTTGACTGCCTTAACAACTTTCCCCAATCTCATTTATCTGCAAAACCTCCCACAGTGCCTTCCTGTCTACCCTGTCAGCCTTACCACAAAATTCTGATTCGCGCAACCCCTGTCTTTCCGAAACCCACACTGTTTCTTATCAATTACTCCCTCTGTTCTTCTCCTAATTCTCTCAAACCCCGCCCATAATCCTTCCCAACTACAGTCAACAAACTGATCCCTCTGAAAATACTACACTCACATTTACCCCCTTTGCCCTTGTAAAACGGAACTATATGGACACTCCTCCAGTCCTCAGGTACTTTACCCTCCCTTAAACACACAATCTCACTAATCAGTCCACTATTACTGTACCTCCCTTCTTCATACACTCCACATAAACCCCATCTAACCCAGGTGCCTTAGCTGTTCTCATCTTTTTCAGAGATACTTGCACCCCATCTTTTCTTATTTCTTCTCTATTTTTGTCAACCATCACCATCATTTTCTTAGCGTCTCCCACTGCTATCACCAATCCCTCCATATCTTCCACCACATTCAACAGTTCTCTAGAATACTCCACCCCTTCTTCCACTTAACACCTTTTCCGCTAAGATCTGTCCATCTGCGTCTTTCATTTTTTCTTCTCTATTTAACTCGCCTTCCCTTCCTCTATTAACTTCCTTCCAAAACATATTTTATTTCTTTCAAAATTTGCTGTTACTTTTCCCTCATTTTACAGTATATCTACTCTCCTTTTTGTCTCCTTTATCTTCTGAATATACCCACATAGACAAACCTATATACACAGCCATTTCATAGGGAGTCGTACCCATGCATACCCATAAGACACACACACACAGACATGCACACACACACACACACACACACACACACACACACACACACACACAAATGCACACATACTCACACAAGTACACACACACATACACGCACACGCACAAGTATACACACACGCATACAAGTACACACACACATACACACACACACACACAAGTACACACACAAACACACGCACACACATACACAAACACACGCACACACGCACACACATACACACACACAGACATGCACACACACACACACACACACATACTCACACAAATACACACACACATACACGCACAAGTACACACACACGCATACAAGTACACACACACATACACACACACACACGCACACAAGTACACACACATACACACACAAACACACGCACACACATATACAAACACACGCACACACAAACACACACACACACACACACACACACAAGCACTCTCACACACACACACACACACACACAAACACACACACACACGCACACAAGTACACACACACACACACACGCACACAAGTACACATACACACACACGCACACAAGTACACACACACACAAACACACGCACACACATACACAAAAACACACGCACACACAAACATACACACAAGCACTCTCACACACACATAGACGCACGCAAACACACACGTACACAAATACACACACAGACGCACGTACACACAAACACGCGCGCGCGCACACACACACGCATACACACACACCATATAATTAAGAGTGTTACCTTCAGAATATAGAATTATATTATTTTTTAATTTGTTAGCTTAACACCTAAATCATTAGACGATAAGTAATTTAATATATAATGCATTGATTCACCTTAACCAACAACTTAACGATAGGGAGGGAGAGGGAGGGAGGAAGAGAGGGAGGGAGGGAGGGAGAGAGAGAGAGAGAGGGAGAGAGAAAGCGATCCAGAAAAAAAAGGCTACAAATATGTTTTGACGTCACAGCAATTAAGTCTTGTGTACCTGAACTTCTATCAATTTCGTAGAAGGTCTCGTTTCGGGGAATCCTGTCCTCTCTGATGGCGGCGCCTCCGCCTCCTCCTCCTCCTTCTTCTCCTCCTCCTCCTCTTCTTCCTCCGCCATCAAAAGAGACTGAAGGAGGTGCTGGTCAATGCATAGCATCCCGTCATCATTTGCTTTCCTTTATTGCATCGCCCCGTTCCGAGAAAACCGTCGTATATGAAGTAATAGCCTGTTGTATCAGTGGTAAGCTTTGAGAAACGAGAGCCTGGTTTGAACGAGCGACGTCAAGTTTAGGGCACACAGGCGTTAACCACTACACCAGCAAGCGGTGTGTGTGTGTGTGTGTGTGTGTGTGTGTGTGTGTGTGTGTGTGTGTGTGTGTGTGTGTGTGTGTGTGTGTGTGTGTGCGTGTGTGTGATTCACCTTGGTCTTTGGATCACGTGTTGGACTCTTGATCGACAGCTATTTCCCTCCCGCAAGAGAGCTCAGAGCTCGTATGACCGATCTATGGGTAATGCTATGACCTTACACGCACACACACACCCAACTCCCCGCCCACGAGTCGGAGTAACGACTCGAAGCGCAGCGATACTGAAATAATTTCAGCCCTGGGCAGGATTCGAGCCAGGTACCGCCGGCACCGCCGTACTGACAGCCTGGGACTCCACCAACCGCGCCACCGAGTGTGTGTGTGTGTGTGTGTGTGTGTGTGTGTGTGTGTGTGTGTGTGTGTGTGTGTGTGTATTTAACTATTTACCTAACTTTCTGTACAGCAAAGGAGCAACACTCGTTGGGTCTCCTCTCCTACATTCCTATTCATCATACCTGACGTGTGTGTGTGCGTCTTTGTATGCATGGGGATGGAAACGCACATGTTTGTGTACGTATGTGTAAACGCACATGATTGTGTGCGTATGTGAACTAATGCGTTGTCTGCACATGCGTACTATGGATGACTATTTCAACGATTCTTTTCTTTCTACTAAACATAACGAGTAAGAAATTTATTTCCAATGCTCTTCTAAAGTTTAGCACATTTCACCAAATACAAAACGACAACTGGTCCTTGCGCTCCAAAGAGTCCGTTCAAGGTGGGGCTGAATCGGGAATTCCCCCAAGTGCGACGTTGCCAATCTGACCAATTATCGGATCGTCACTGTAACATGTCACCCAGTGACACCTCGACGTGGCAACATGGAAGGGAAAAAGCGCTATTGCCACGTGTCACAGAAGTAATTAGAACCGTTGTTATAATCCAAAAAAATATATTCATTGTACTAAACAGCTTCCTTTGCTATATACAGAATAAAAAAAATTAAATAATACATATATGGGAAATGAAAGAGAGTACAGACTATATCTTCTCCCCGCCCCTTTTTTATCTGTTACCAAAGTTATTGTTATAAGCCTAACAGTTGCCTAACAAACAAATAGATAAATTTTTAAGTAAATGAATAAATGAAAAATAAATATATAGATAAATCAAGAAAGAAAGAGAAAGAAAGAAAATTGGACTTTCATTGGCAATGCTACAAAAAAAAAAAAAAAAAAAAAATCTCTCCACACTCGTAAGAAATGGGTCCCTATCTAGTCTTCCCTAAAGTCATTTAGAGTCATGAGTATATAATGATGACACATTACGCTTGATGTGAGACACTATGGCCCCGTTTCATACTAGCGGTGTCAACCGCAGCGGTTCAGTTACAATATAAGTCAATGGAGGCGTTTACATAAAACCGCGCAGTTTTCCTTGACTATGCGATACCGCCGCGGTTCAAACAGCTAGTGTAAACATGGCCTAAAAATAGATAAATAAATAATAATAAAAGAGAGAGAGAGAGAGAGAGAGAGAGAGAGAGAGAGAGAGAGAGAGAGAGAGAGAGAGAGAGAGAGAGAGAGAGAGAGAGAGAGAGAGAGAGAGAGAGGAGGAGGAGGTCTGTGCGCCATTTGCAAATAACCTAATACCAAATACCAGTCCTGCCAGTCCGCCGGATCTCACATTTCAAAAAAGTCGAGTACCAAAGGCACCGTCGTATCAAATCCAGGATTACAGAAACTTTGAAAACCCACTAGCAGTGACACGTGGATTTTTTTTTTTTTTTTTTTTTACAAATATAACTTTGTCAATACTTTCAAAACCTTAACATTATACGCACGGTGTAATATTGTTCTTGTTCTATAAATTATGTCTCTATATATATATATATATCCACATCAACATTTGCAGGTACATACGAGTATTATTATATAATATAATCTTTTTCTATTCGTTTATTACCCTACGAAATGTATCCCAAATGTATCCAACATAATGCATCTCCCCTAGTGGATAGAAACAATGATCAACTACAGTTCATAACAACCAAACCTTTAGATAGGAACAATGATAAACTACAGTTCATAACAGCCAAACCTTTAGAATTAGAATCTAACTCTATCCCATTCTAAGATTATATGTAGAACGAACAAAACCTTCTTAATTAAACTTCCTTAACCTCTTCTTAGATTTTTTGTTTCGTTTTGTCCCTTGTCTCTTATCTCATCTCTTATCTTAATCAATCTCAACTTCCTTCCTCGTCTTTTCCTTCACCTTCTCCTTCCATCTCTTATCTCTACTCTTCCTCCTCCCCCTCCTCCTCCTCCTTCTCCCTCACCTTTTCCTTACATTTCTTATCCTCCTCTTCCTCCACCACCTCTTCATCACCCTCCCCCTCCCTCTCCTCCTCTTTCTCTCTCGTCTTCTCCTCTTCCTTCATTTTCTCCCTCCTTCTATTACCCTCTTCTTCCTTTACCACCTCTATGTTATCTCCTCCAGTCACATTTATCGTTTACCAAAACATTTGTGTCTTCCAATGTTACTGTCTTCCTTTCCAAGCAATTTCACACTTCATTTTTGGTTTGTCTTTTCTTGTCATTCGTTGTCGCCTTCCCTCGTCCATATTTCTGTGGCACATGTGGAAAGAAATCTAATGTGAGGGTGTGTGGATATATGTGTGTATATATATATATATATATATATATATATATATATATATATATATTATATATATATATATCATATATATATATTTTATATATATATTACATATATATATATATATATATATATATATATATATTGCTTTCCATGTCAAGTCACCTCACCATCAAACCGACATTCTTGTAAAGACGATATTAGTGTGTGTGAGACCAAGCGAACTCCACACTTATGAACGCCACGAAACTAATTCATTCTCCTTCCCATGCACGTTCACACAGTGGAAGTCTCCAACCAAGTACAGAAGGTTTCCGAATTTCTCAAGTTGGACGACTTGCCCGAGTTCCTGAATTATTCAAGCACACCCCGGAGTTCGAACACGAAGATTGCTCATTCCACGGTTCCCATTGTCACTACTGAATACCAGGGTCCCTTTTCCCCTTTACAAATGACTGTACGAACCCCCCCACCCGAGCGGCGCGTCCACCAGGAGAGACAACGGGGCCTTCCAAAAAGTTTCATTTGTTTTTATTTATTTTTCGCGCTCGGGCCAAGTCTATAATAGAGGCGTAGTGATCATTAGGAGTGAGTGCCCGCGGGATTTGGATCATTATTCCTTCATTCTTATTTCTTGACCTGCGCCCCATTATCACCGACTGCAAATAACGATTCTTTCTCGTGCAGTAGGAATGGATACAGCCAAGATAATGAATACAAGATCGAGCGGGTGCCAAGGAAAGCAATGAAATTTGGGAATTTATATATATACGGTATGTAGGTACATTATATATATATATATATATATAGATATATATATATATATATATATTAGTTTTCGTACAGTGTGAGTGTGTGTATACCTGCGTGTGCGCGTATGTATATATATATGTGCAAGCGCGTGAATATGTGCGTGACTGAAAGCAAGAGAAAGTAAAAAGGAAAGAAAAGAGGAAAGAGAAAAGCGAAGACCGAAAGAAAAAGAAAAAAAAAGAAAGAAAAAGAGAAAGAAAAGGTAAAAGAAAGAGGAGAAATAGAGCAACACACACACGCGCGCACACACACAGAAAAAGAGAGAGGGGGGCGATATAGGATAGACAAACAGACAGATAAACGAGATAGAATGAAAGAAAGAAGAAAGAGAAAGAGAGCGAGAGCGAGAGAGAATGGTTAAAAAAAAAAGAAAAAAAAGTGAAAGCATTTTGGTACTTGAAATGCAATAACTACCCGTACAGGATGGAAATCCACGACTGGTACTGCAGACGGCAGGTTTACAGCGGCAGCAGCAGCAGCAGCATAAAAACTGCAGAAGGGGTGACAGCTACGATGTAGGTTGTAGCTCGACTGTCAGGACAGCTGGCATGGCTGATCGGGACAGCTGGGGGCGGGGTGGGGGGAGGGGGCAGATGGCTAAGGTAAAAACGTTTGTCTCACTACTCCATGTTATTTTTTCTTTCTAATCTATTTTTTTTTCATCTATTATTTTTTTTTATACTGGGTTGTGAAAATAAGGTTCTGTTTAACGGGTGAAGAGATTGGGCCTAAAAGATGTTATTAACTGAATTGTTGTTTGTTGTTTGTTATCCCCTAATTTATTATAACAAACAACTAACATTTCACTGAATAAAACAAACTTTCACACAACTGAAAAAAAAAAATTAATATCGCTGACGGAAACAAACACTTAACTATTACACTGGATTTTACATTTTTATATCTTTGGCAACAAATCTATAATTAATCTATTTCAAAGAAAAATAATTTGTAAAATAATAACTATTAAAAGATGAAATAATTTTCGTGGCTGGGAAAAGACTTCATTTGTATGAGAACATCCATTTCTAGAATCAGTCTCAAGCCAACGCTTCTCGAGCCCCTAACATCTCCCATTCTGTCACCGTTTACCCCAAACGCAAACAAAGAAATTACATTTCAACCTTTTCATTCAGCTAGCGCGCGCACGGGCGTGTGTGTGTATGTGTGTGTGTGTGTGTGTGTGTGTGTGTGTGTGTGTGTGTGTGTGTGTGTGTGTGTGTGTGTGTGTGTGTGTGTGTGTGTGCGTGTGTGTGTCTGTGCGCCTGTGTCTACAAATAATACACGACGACGCACACACATACATACACACATAATGTACATACATAGATACTGTATACATCTATCTACATACGCATACCAAGAGCTTTCCCCCCTTTACAAAAGATATAACCATGTCAAAAGGCATAAATCCACTCCCACTCATTTCATTCTCACCTCTTCCACTCCCATCCACCACCCTTTCACTCCTTTCATATTGGCTCCTCATGGATGACGGGTCATAACCCCTCCCCCCGTCTCCGTTCTTTATGCAAATAAAAAGAGAAGGCGGGGAGAAATCCTTTCGTACTGCGTGAAGATATTCACACATAAACACTCCCTAACACCCCCCACCCACCCCTACTTCCTTGCATCACAGTATCAACTATACACAGTCATTCTCCACTCACCCCTATCAACTGCCTTCTCCCTTTCTTGCCCAACAGATATTCCTCTCTTGCTCAACGCCCTTTTCATCCCATCCATTCTTCTCATCACCTGTCGTCCCTTCAAGTTCACTCACCCCATCTGTGTCTTCCACACATCTTTTACCTTCAACTTTCTCCTATCGCACACCCTCACAAACTCATTAACTCCCTTAATCCCACTTCTGACCCTGTCACAAGCGCAGTGTCGTCAGCAAACAACAACTGGCTTATCTCTCACTTTTCTCCATTTTCTTTAACCATTTTCAGTCCCCTTCCCATTACCCTCTCCTTTACCTCCCACACCACCCCATCCATCTACACATTTAACAGCCATGGCGACATGACAACCCTGAAGCAGCCCCATCTTTACCTCAAACCACACGTTCTCTCCATTTCTAATTCTAACGCAGGCTCTAATACTCTCGTAAAAACTCTTGACTGAACTTAACAGCTTTCCCCCAATCCCAAATATCTGCAAAACCTCCCATAGTCCCTTCCTTTCTACCCTGTCATAAGTCTTTTCCAAACCCACAAAAGGTTCCCAAAAAACATCATTACCTTTTCCTAAAGCTTTCTCACATATCTGTCTTACTCCAGGAATCTGGTCCACACAACCCCTACCTTTCCTAACCCAACACTGTTCCTCACCAATTACTCCCTCAGTTCTTCTCTTAATTCTCTCAATTAAAACCCTTCCATAAGCCTTCCTAACTACACTCAACAAACTGATCCCTCTGAAACTACTACACTCACATTTGACCCCTTTTTCTTCGTACAGCGGAACTACACAGGCACTCCTCCTACACTCTACCCTCCCTTTGACACGCATTAAATAACCTCACTAGCAAGTCCACTATGACTATACCTACCTTTTTCAGACACTCTGTATGATCACCCAGCTAAACCAGGTGCCTTACCTGCTATTATCATTTTCATAACCATCTGCACCTCATCGTTTCTTATTTCTCCTCCATTTTCCTCAACTATTGCTGTCATTTTCTTAGCGCCTCCCACTACTATCCCTAATCCCTCCCTATCCTCATCCACATTTAACAGCTCCCTAAAATCCTCTGCCCATCTTCCCCTTACCACCCCTTCCATTATCATCTGCGCCTTTTACCCTTTCTTCTCCACTTGACTCGCCCAATTTCCTTCCAAAACATATTTCTATTACTTTTAAAAAGACCTTTCATACTCCTTCCCCATTTTACATATACTCTCCTTTTTGCCTCCTTTATCTTATATTTTGCTTTTTTTTTATACCAAGTCAGTGAATGCTCGTTTATTTTCTTTTATATCATCTCACCACTCACTATCCTTCCTTCCATTTCCTCCCATCTTCCTTGTTCCACATACAATCTTTGCACACCTTGTCACTTCTTCTTGAAACACAACCATTCCTCCTTCACTCCTACCTTTATCTTCACCACCTCCCTCCCACACTTCTCTCAGCTTGTCCTTGTACTCCTGGTCCTTTTCCTTCTCATTTAAACGGTTTACTGCATGCACCTAATTACCTTCTGTCCTTTTCCTCTTTCTCCATCTATCCACCACTCTCAATTTAACTTCCACCAAAAATTATCTGATATTCCCCCACTCCCGTTAGAACATGGATATCCAGAACTCTTCCTACTCTACTCCTGGATACCACAACATAGTCTATTAAAACCTTTTCAATCACCCTTCCATCCACCAACCTCTTCCATGTGTACTTATGCTTGACTTTTTTTTCCTAAATACTCTGTTAGCTTTCACCAACTCTTTTTCTAAAAATCTCCACAATTAACTTTCCACTACGATTTTTACCTGACACTCCAAACTTCCCAACCACTCCGTCTATTGGTTCATCCCCTACTCTAGCATTGAGATCTCCCAGTATCACTACATTGATATTCTTCCCAAAACTCTCTGCGTATTCATTTAAATCCGTCCAAAGCGCCTCCTTTTCCTCTACACTTTTCTCACTACCAAGTTTACATTGATCCACACCTCTCTTCCCAGTTTCGCCTTCATCTACCTTGAAAAAACCTCCTTCCACCCACCACACGCTTACCTATCTCTTCATTTACTAGTATAGCCACCCCTTCCCTCCCTCGTCCTCTCCTCACTCCCGACATCTTCCCCACAACACTCCCAAATTCAAACTGAACCCTCCTTTTCAGCTTAGTTTCACTGCCAACATATCCATCTTCCTTCTCACAAACATACTTCCTATCTCTTCCCTTTTCTCATTTGTACTACACCCACACACATTAAAAGACCCAAATATTTGAGCTCTGGTTGGAAAACTCCTACATCTTATATGCCTTGACTTCTAGGAAATGTACCCGTTACAGAGGGCAGGATGCCTAGTTCCATCACAACTTCCTATTTTAGCCGCCTTTAACGACCCGAGTGGGAAAACTCGGTGGCAGTATTGTGTCTTCCCCCTACTATAAGGAGGGGGGGGTACATGAAAAATGGAAATATATATTCAGAGAAATAGTACAGGACAGTATCATGAAAGGGAGGGCAGCAGAACGGATAGACGACAGTCACAATAATATAAAGTAGCATAATTTATCTATGAATAGATAATTTCTTTATCACAGACAAAACGATGTATGGCTCTGGTCCGTAGGGTCACCCCATATAGACCCTAAAATATCAGATGCATGCAACTGAGTAGATTTTACCGTGCAATAACATGTAGCCAATATCCCACATTATATATATATATATTAGTATTTTTGTACTTATATCTACCTTTGTGCATATATATATATATATATATATATATATATATATATATATATATATATATATATATATATATATATATATACATTCACCTAAAATCACAAAAGTCTCTCATACTATATCAGACCTACGATCAAACAACCAAGCCACTTTCCTCTCCCGTCTCTCCTCTTCCTGACTACTCTGTAGCTCCATACACATGCTCCACCGCTTCCTCTGTTACGAGACTTGTTTCCGTTTATGCCTAGCTTATCACTATGGCCTCCAAGCATTACTCTGCTGCTTTGTCTGAAACTTGATATTAAGTTTCTTCGTCGCACTATGTTAATATTCACATTCACATGCATGCGAAGATGTATATATGCACAAATGCATATCCTTTTTCTAATGGGTGTCTAACAATAAATTTTTTGTCTTTGTTACTGTCTGAGGACGTAATACACGAAAGTACTTGAGCCTTCAAGTTACTTTTCTTTTGCGGTAGTTCCACATACTCATTCTATGAACATCAGTCTTTTTCTTATTGAATGTTGGTTTTGTAAATGTGCATACGTAAATATTTTAAATTGTGATATTACCTTTATCAAAACATGGGACCTCATGAGCCAATGTTCTTCCCGTTTACTACAAAATGAAGTTAAACTTACCTGATAGAAGAGTCTTGTGCGGACAATATGAGGATAAAATCTGAAAGAAAAAAAGATATTTATCTCATAAATATATTTGAAAAATCAACATTTCATTTGAAAAGAAATCTATATTTACCAATATTTTTAAACACACAAGCGCGCACACACACACAACAAGCACAATTTAGTTTAGTTTACTGATCAAGTTATAAAATACAACATAATACATCATATAACTTTAAGTTAGTATCCAGTACACAAGTTAATCTACAAATTATACCGTACATACACATACACTCACACGCACGCACACACCACAAAAAAAAACACGCGCACACACAAACACGCATGCACATTATGCAGAGTTTAGGTTATTGACCAAATTATAGTGTATAAAGTAATGCTTTATACAACTTTTATACATACACACATACACAAAAAAAAAACACACACACAAACACGCATACATGACATGCACACATTGCACAGTTTAAGTTAGTTTATTGACCAAATTATAGTATATAACATAATACATTATACAATTTTCTTAAAGTTGTATGGTCTAGTATACAAGTCAATCTACAAATCATAATGTATATACACAAACACACACACACATACACACACACGAACATATTCTTATGTGATGGCTCTTTCTGAGCGGCTCACAAAACTGCCTCAAATGATCCAAGACAACCGGTTGTCAACATACTTTCCCAAACTTAGAGCTCTTAAGGTCCTATCTCTATCAAGTCTTCGCCTGGGTGCCTGAGTGTGCAGGTAGTCATTTACAAGATTATTTCCAAGGTTACACACGCGATATCTGTGCTTTACGTGGAAGAGACTACTTCATCTTTCTTTTTAGTTCTCTTGTCTCTGTTTGTTTCATTATGTCTTGCGCTTAAGATCGCTTTTTTATGCACTTTGAGAAAAAAGAAAAGGGTAAACCTATATCATTTTGGTCTTTGTGTCCCTAAACTGAATATTTGGTTGATATTAAAAATACAAGTGTCTCCAAAGAGAGCCATCTTAAAGAAAAACTCATCTGAGAACTTACGGTGGTATTCTTTAAAAAAAAAAAAAAAAAAAAAAAAAAAAATCCTTATATGAATATTATATGAATCCTTGAAAGGGAAATATTTATTTAAGGAAATAATTTTTTTAAGAATACCACCGTACGATGGTATTCTTAAAAAAATCCTTATATAAATCTTTCCTTTCCAAGGATTTATATAAGATTTATATAAAGATTTTTTTTTTTTTTTAGAATATCACCGTTAAACACCTTCATGACAAGGTCTCAAACGAAGCTGTATAAAATCCCAGAGATCTAGTCAGAGAAAAAATATTTCTTTATTTCAGAATTTCTTTCGCATACGATCGCTTCTTGATACATTTTGAGTAAAAAGAAAGAAAGAAAGAAAAAAGAAGAAGAAGAAGACGAAGAAGTAGAAGACGAAGAAGACAAAGAAGAAGAAGAAGACAAAGAAGAAGAAGAAGACAAAGAAGAAGTAGAAGAAGAAGTAGAAGACAAAGAAGAAGAAGAAGAAGAAGACAAAGAAGACAAAGAAGAAACAGAAAGAAAGACAGAGCATGAACGTACCGATCGGGTTAATACTTTGTCCCTTGAAAGGACAATATTGATGTCTTTTGGGACTTTAAGCTCTGCTAACGTAGACGATTTAATTAAGCACTGACAAACTTCAACGCAATACCAGTTTAACTACTAACATAATCGAACTAGTTTGACCAAACTACCTCGTCTAAACTATCTCGATTAATCCTTCCCTGTGTTCTATGCCTTTAGGCACACCGAGAACAAAATAGAATAAAATAAGATAAAATAAGCAAATAAAATTGACTAATAAAAATAGTGAAATAAGATTAATACGAACAAAATACACAAAAATAAAAAATAAAATGAAAATAATTATATAACAAAAATAAATAAAAATAAATGCACAAAATTAAAATAATCAAGTAAACGAAACAAAACTAAACAAAAAATAAAAATAATCCTTCCCAACCAAAACAAAACACACAGAAAAAATGAAAAACAAAGACCAAAAAAATACACAAAATAATCATAATTATCAAGCAAATGAAAAAAGAAAACAAATACCCAGAAAATAAAACCACAAAAAAATATGTAAATCCGGAGATGGATTCTTCGGTTGTTGGGCCAGAGAAGGAGGACGAACTCAAGAAGGAGAAGGAGAAGGAGGAGGAGGAGGAGGAGGAGGAGGAATAGGAGGAGGAGGGATGAGGAGGAGGAGGAGTAGGATGAGGAGTAGGAGGAGGGATGAGAAGGAGGAGGAGGAGGAGGATAGAGGAGGAGGAGGACCATGAGCATCCGCCGTCTTCGACAAACGAAACAAATCCGGCGGATAACAGGATGGAGGCGATCACAATGAAGGACCTCAAGTGGAGGAATGAAATTCAAAAGAACAACAATAATTCTTGGCTGCAACATCCCATTATAAAAGAAATAAACAGAGAGAGAGTAGACAGAGACACAGGGACAGAAACTGAGAGACAGAGAGAGACAGAGAGATTAAAAAAAAAAAAAACAATTCCAGTTTCGGGTCTGATATAAAATAATGAATTTAATATAAAAATATAATTAAATAATCAGGTCCATACAAAAAAGGCATAATAATATTCAATAGGAATATTTCAACAAATCAATAGAAAATGAAACACGTGTAAATAGGATTAATGCAAATAGTATTGTTAGTGTATGACTGTGAATGTGTGATTCACCATGGTTTTGGATCACGTGTTGGACTCGTGATCGACAGCTACTTCCCTCTTGGAAAAGAGCTCAGAGCTCATATATGACCGATCTATGGATAATGCTGTGGCCTTACACACACACACACACCCAACTCCCCGCACATGAGAGTTGGATTAACAACCCGCTGCGCATCGATACTGAAATTATTTCAGTCCTGGGCGGGATTCGAACACGGACCGTCGTGGTGGCAGC
>NC_134791.1:34921362-34946362 GCF_046742065.1 Oratosquilla oratoria | reverse complement strand
CTATATTAATTATTTAACTATTCTATTTATCTGTTCGTCTAAAACCATTTACATAACATACGAAACTATTCAGACCTACTTTATATGTGTCTTTATTGAAAGCTTTCTACATAGGTTCAACTTTGCTCTAACTAAAACATACTAGACGATTCAATCTAAGCTACTGATCACAAATCTCATTTTCTATAAGAACATAAGAATAAAGGAGACTGCAAGACACCATAGGGCATACACTAGGCAGTTCCTTGTCCATTACCACCTATCATTTCAACCCATATGGTTATTTGGCCTTCCTTTAAAACAACTGATTCTTTCAGGACTTACGAAGTCCCCAAGCGTTAACCGCTCTGTTGGTAAACTCCTCTCTATTTCCGTCTTAATTCTAAAACTGTCCAATTCCATGTTCTGTACCATATATATATTTCTTTGACGAATGTTTAATGTACTTTTTATACAGTAGTTCTGTCTATAATAGTGATATCTTAGTAACAATGTTGCATTTATGCAATAATTACAAGGGATACAGTCACGGGCAAAACTTAATGTTGCATTTATGCAATAATTACAAGGGATACAGTCACGGGCAAAATTTTTCGTTCATTCTACAGTTCTCACATTTTTAATAGGATTTCCTTTTTGCCGAGTAAGCTATACAGTTTCATATGTACTTAGCTCAGAGTTAGGTAATTTTTTCAAATATATAATAAAAAAGGATCAGACAAAGAATTTGAATTTTGTACCATGAAAAACTCTGGGTGTATCAAAATTTTTGCTTATGATTGTATAGGTTCTGTAAACGCCAAGGGTGATTTTTGGATGTTCACAGTGATATCTTTGCCTCAGTTCTGCCGCATCAATATCATATCTACTTTCTTGACTAAATACCTCTTCCAAATCAATTCCACATATTTAACAAATCCAGTTCATATCAATTATACCATTTATTATAACTTGGCGGAGGGAAGGTAAGGGAAACCACGGGCAGGCAGAAATACAAACTGATCTCAATTATTTTAATTTGACAGCCAATTTTTTAGTTTGTTATTTTTTTCTTGGTCGTAGCCGAGGGTTTTTATTCAGTTGAGTGAGAGCTCCAGCCTCCACTGTTTGATAATATCCTCAACAGAAGCGCTAGTGAATTGTTGAGGACAAAATACATATCTCCCCCTCCCTTCCCTCTTCCCCCCTCTCCTTTCCCTTCTCTTTCCCCTCTCCCTCCTCTCCTCCCGAAGTAATCCAACATATTTAACAAATCCATTTCATATTACATTTTATGGACAGAAGCGTTGGCGAGTTGCTTGGGGGTAAAATACAAATACCATCCACCACTCCCCACCCTTCCCTTCTCCCAGAGCTTTTCTTCAACCATGACCCAACCCACGCAAAAGCCAATCTTTGTATTCCAAACCAAACGTCCGGTCTTCAACCACCCATGCCCGTGACCTCCTTCTTCTTCTTCTTTTAATCCACTTTACCTCGCCCATTCCTTCGGAGGTCAATCCTTGCACGCCCTGCGTCCCCCAACCTCGTTCACAGGGTCCTTTGGCGAGGTCTCACCTGCCTGAATGTAAATGTAAACCTCCTGTTTTCGCTAAAAATGGGTGCTGCTGTTTACATAGCTGGGTCATAAATGTTATGGGAGCGGATGAACTGTCCACGAGGGAATGCTCCAACAGTCTATTTTTTCCCTTTCTTTTCGTGCATTTCTTTCTCTCTATGTTTCTTTCTATCTCACTCTCTTTCTATCTAACTCTCTCTCTATTTTCTCACTCCACGTCTTTCCTTCTTTCTTGTATTCTTTCATGCTCTGTCTATTTTTCTTTCTTTTCCTATATTTCTCTTCCTCTTTCTATCTCACTGTTTTTCTCACTTCTTTTCTCTCTTCCTTTCCTTCTTTCAAATGTCTATTTATCCATCTATCTTTTAATGCTACCTTCGTCTGTTTTTCCTTCCCTTCTTTCCTTTCCTGTATTTATTTTTCTTTCTATCTCACTCATTTTGTTTCTGTCTGTCTTACTCCCTTTCTTTCATTCTTGTTTATGTTTGTCTATCCATCTATCTTTCTTCCTTTCTGCCTTCCTTTGTTTCTGTATTTCTTTTCCTTCTTTCCTTCTCTCTTTCCGTCTTTTCTTTCAGTTTTCTTGTCTGTTTCTTTCTCTTTCTTTCTTAATTTTTTTTTATTTTTCGGTCCTTTTCTTTCTCTTCCATTTTTTCCTTATGCCACTTCACTTATGCTAGTATTTAATGCAGAACAACATAATACAAATTAACTTAAAACGTTGAAGAACTCACACTCCAGTGAGCTTTTAGCTGTGGCCGAAATAGTCACCTTTGCCCTATGTACTCGGCCTTCCACTACTACTACTACTACTGCTGCTGCTACTTCGGTGGTCCTCAGTCGTCTTATAGAGCTCACCGCTGACACAAGCTCCCGCCACTTTTCCCTCTCTTGTGTTTATATGTTCCTCCAGTCTTGTCAATCCGCCACCTCCATCTTTTCCAGTTCACCCTTTACGTTGCCTTCCCGTCTTTTCCGGGGTCTTCCAGGTCATCTTCAAGGTAATCCAAAGTTACCCAATAACTGCGGGAATCGAACCCAGGCCAGCGTCATAAGAGGCTCGATCGAGACCGACCTACTAATGGTCAAATGACGTTTGTGAAAATAAACACATTAAGAAACGTGTATATAAAAACAGAAAAAAAATCACAAATAAAAAAAACTCCCACGGACACAATCCAGCACGTGCTATGTTTTTACTTAAAAATCTATTTAATTTTATTCTATCTTAATTTATCCTTAAATGACGAGACACTAGGTATCTTTTCTATGGCTGCCACTGGCCGACTTTATTCAGACTGACCTAATCTTGATTAAATCCAAACATAGTAGGTAGTAGCCTTCCTATACCGTTTTGTTTGTCGCCAAATGATTTCATTCAGATGAGGAAAACCATCCAATTTTTATGGAATAAACATATCTCCAGCCTCTCCCACCCGAGGAACGAGAGGGGGGGGGGGGTCAGAGGTTTCTGGGTTAGCGTGGGACGGGTGTAGGGTGGGCGTATGGTTTCATACGGCCAGTTTTGTAAAGGGGAGAGGGCTTTTTAGTATGCATGCATGTGTATGTATGTATGTATGTATAGTATGTATGTATGTTGTGCGCATGTATTCATGTATCATGTATGTATATTGTATGCATGTATGTATGCATGCACATATGCATGTATGTATGCCTGTATGTATGTATGCATGCCTCCATGCATGTATGTATGCCTGTATGTATGTATGCATGCCTGCATGCATGTATATATGCATGAATGTATGCATGTATACCGGGTGTATGCATGCATGCATGTATATATGTATGAATGTATGCATGTATACCGGGTATATACATGTATGTATGCATGTATGTATGCATGCATGCATATATGTATGAATGTATGCATGCATTCACATATGCATGAATGTATGCATGTCTGCATGTATACATGCATGAATGTATGCATGTATGCACGTGTGATCTATATGTGCATGATGTATGTACGTATCATGTATGTATGATGTATGTGTATATATGTAGGTAGAATAAATTAACAAATTATCAAATGAATATGTATATATGTATATATGATGTATGTACAGCTGCACAGAAAACTATCGTTAGTAAATCACGCTAATCATTTTGACACAAAACAACGAAACTATTTGAGACAAGTTGAAGTCTCCATCGGAAATAAGATTATCATGTCATAGTGAATCCGTATGAACTCCGGAACTATTATTCGATTCATATTCATTCAGAAGGAATTCGAACAATTCGAACCCCTACTAACGATAGTTTTCTGTGTAGCTGTACATATGATGTATGCATGTATGATGTATGTATATATACGTAGGTAGAACAAATTAATAAACTACCAAGTGAATATGTATACATATATGATATATGTATGTATGATGTATGTACGTATGTATGATGTATGTATATATACGTAGGTAGAATAAATTAATACATTACCAAATGAATATGCATGTATACATGTATGTATGTACGTATGTATGCATATTCAGCATACATGTACGTATGATTTGCATGTGTGTATGCAGGTACCTCCCCGTGACTGCCACTTTCTCTTCTTTTTCCAGACTCCAAATTTATCTTCCAAATTGACCCGGGGCCACACGCCGACAGCCTAGAACATGACGGAGCTTAAAGAGTTTTGGGGTTCACTGGTGTGACCTCCGCTCTCTCAAGTCTCGTGTCATTTTAAGCTTCTTTGTTTAACTTTACCTGGTGCTATTGTGTTCTATGATTTTTTTTTTTTTTTTTTTTAGGTTTTATTGCACTTTTGAGTTTTTCTGCATCTTGTTTTGGTTTATCTTTTTTATACGTTGGTTTATGAAATATAATTCTTGTTTAATTTTGAAGACTTTTTTTAACTTATTTCACCCATCGTCTGTTTACACAAAAAATACCATTTCGTTTTTGATAGTTTGCACTTCTATCGTTGGAGGCAAAAGAGAAATTAAGGTGAGGAGGAGAACTTCAGAATTGGAGAACCGCCATTTTTTTTTTTTTTTTTTTTTTTTTTTTGTGGGGACTAGTCTCTAATCATAAAGGAATATTGCTGAGCGACAGAGCAATTAAGGATTAACTCCCGTATGCTTAAATGAAAATGTGGGATCCGAAATGACACGCCATTACCCAAAAAACGACCTTACATTCTCTGGGCTTAAGGTCCATAAAGCACTAATGTCAGCGTTTGCTGGGCCCGTTTTAGTTCCCCGTGTCAAACCTTTTGTACAGACACTTATTTTACGTGCCGTAATTTAATTTTTTATAGTAACGCTAACTTGCTGCATTGCTTCTGGCCCGGTCAATGGGATGGCTCTTCATCCACAACGAGCTGAGATGAGAAGGAAAACAAATGTTTGTTGGAAGGGTGTGGGACGGGTGAAGGGTGGGTACATGTTACTTAAACGAAAATTAATATCCACGTGAACAAGCTGCTTAAACACGGCAAAGGACACATGGACTAGGGGTGATATTCCTGAAGTTCCGTATACTGACTTTTTCAAAAGAATGAGCATAAAATACAATACAAAACAAAAGGGGGAATTGATAGTTTGAAGCAGGATGGAAGGTGTAGGGTGGAATTAGAAGAAGGAGGGAGATTAGAAAATGAAGGAAGTTGAATGTTGCAGGGTGGGGCAGACCCACTTGCATGGTTTCTTACTATATTGGTTAGTAGGACGTGTTGAACAAATTGCTTAAACACAGCAAAGGAGACATGGACTGTGAGTGAAGCGTGTATTCCTGACGTTTCGTCTACTGACCTTTTCAAAGGAATGAGCATACTGGATCGTGCAGAGTTTGTATATACGCTTGGTAGCTTATAGAGGTATGAGAGGGTACATGCTTTGGGTGGCTACCTCCCTTAAAAAGGGGGATGAAGACTTTCGATAGATAAATGGGGCTAAAGCAAAGATATAGAAAACCATATATATATATGATTTATACGATCATGAAATTTCAGTTTCAGCTGAAATGCTGAATCTATATACAATGACATACAACATATAAATGATGAATTCCTGTTTCTCTCTCTCTCTCTTTTTACCATTACAAAAATACGTATTACATGTTAATCATTGGTTCAACAATTCCCTTTGACAAGAAACAGGTCACTGTTCAGTGAACTTGATTTTATATAAATATTCACTTGAACTTCATTAGTTAATACATTTCACCCTCATGAAAGGTACTTTATCAAATGAACACATTTTCCATTTCCCAGCAGCATAGCTGACACGCGGTAATGTGAAAATATGACTCGCGTGCGGCATATGATAACCATGTTATCCGTGTTATAGATTTTGCAAAACAATGATAATTTGAGTTATTCATTAAACCAGGAAACTAATCTAGTGATAACACAGTTCAGGAGATAAAACGGGGATATTGTTTCATGTCAAAAGGCTATTTCATACGTCATTTAGACCCACCAATGTTATAGCAATAGCTATGTGTGAGAGCATATAAATTCATATGCATTGTATTTGCGCGCGCACGCACGCACACACACACACAATATATTTAAATGTATGTATATAGGTTATATTTTATTAGAGACAAAAGCAGATTGTTAACAATCAATATGCCTTGATGTTCAATGAAACATGTATTAGGGACAATATTCTACCAGCACATACATATATCCTATCAAGGTTCAGTTTATGACATTTGAACCTTTGACAACTAAGGACTCGTTGACACGGGGCTAGTTTGGTATCCACTAGTGTTAGCGACTTGCAAAATACCCTTGTACTAGCCTTAGGTCAAAGGAAAGTTAGTAAACTTGTTTCCAAAGTATTCTACTGTTAACATTTGCTTGCCGGGCGAGTTAACTTGCGTCTAACACTAGCGGCTACTAAACTAGCCCCGTGTCAACGAGGTTTTACGTATCTAGCGAAACTTCCACTTCAAAGACGTTAAGGGTTTTGTTTGGTCAATGTCAGTCGATTTTACCCTGATCAGAGGAACCTGTAGGTCTCATTACTTCGTAATCAGCCCAGTCAGGCGAACTCGTATGGTGCATTAGGACGTCGCATCTATTCTATATTGGATACTCAACCCATAAACGAGGTATGGGATAAGTACACAAATAAATAAATAGATAAATAAATACACAAGTAAAAAGACATACGAGTGAAGAAATATATAGACAAATAAATAATAGAGATAAATAGAAATTAACAAACAACTGAATAAATATATAAACATATGAATAAACATAAAGATAAGTAATTAGATATGTGAATAAATAACTAAGTTGGTAAACAAGTAAAATATAAACGAAAAATAAGTAAATAAATGTACAAACAAATATATCCATAAAAAAAATATTACACGAGAAAATAAACAATTTACAATTTATCCGTCTTATGTCAAGACCAAAGATAGCAAAACTTGTTCTTCTGAACAGTTCTGAAACACAAAAGTTTTTTACTCCCACATGAGGCCTGTGAAGCTCAAGTTGAAAAGGCAACAGATTCCTTCTCCCCCTAAGGACACGTCCTGTGCAACAAGGATCTCCCGCCTGCTTGGCAAGATGCAAGTGACAGCCGACGGAGAAAAAAAAAAAAAAAAAAAAAAAAAAAAAATGTTCCAATATTAGGAATAGAAACCTGGCTAATCAGGTCAGAAGACTATCTGAAAGATTGCTTTAAGCCTCGTTTCGAGGAATACACGAGGTTTAGAAATGGATACACAAGGTATGTATGCATATATATATATATATATATATATATATATATATACTATAATAAAGTAGTAACCTCTGTCTATTTGTTCTATTTGTTTGTTCACGAACTCCTAGGGTTTTGAAGATAGACCCCCATAACCATATATATTCTGATACCCTATCAGTCCAGGTACTTGGATAACTATGTCTAATCTAAAAAAAAAAATATTTTGGTTAGGGTTAAGGGTTAAAGTTAGGTGGTTTATGGTGTGGGAACACGCCACTACTGTAGTGTCCCCTTAAGTCGCGTAGCATTTTTGTGACATAAGAATCAATATGATTAAACAAACTAATGTGTCCATAAATATTATTTATATTTGTGAAATTAATGTTACCACAAACCATGGTAGCTTTTGTAAGAAGAAAGCATGTAAATGCAAAATGATTGTACCATTTTACCAAATATTGAAATATTGGTTATTTTTATTTTAGTGAGGGCGGAAATAGATTATTCACAAACTCCTAGGTTTTTGCAGATAAATCCCATATAACCATATACTGTATATTCTGAAGATAAATAAACGAGATACATTTCTTCACCTTTTAGCTATAGACATCCATTGTCAATTCACACACACATGCACATACACGCGCACACAAAAGAATATGTACATATATGTGTGTTTGTGTATGCATGTATTTTCAAAATAGGGTTTCCCAACCTTCGGGGGAGGGGGCGCACACCTGGGACGGGGAGTATTTAAAGCTATATTTCATACATATATATATATATATATATATATATATATATATATATATATATATATATATATATATATATATATATATTTGGTTAGGGCTTAAGTTAGTTGGGGCATGGTTAGGTTAGGGATTATTCACGAACTCGCAGCAACACGCGGGTAATTTGTATAGTATATATACATATATACCCGTATATATATAATATATATACTATATATATATAATATATATACTATATATATATATAATATATATATTGTACACAGTGTGTGTGTGTGTGTGTGTGTGTGTGTGTGTGTGTGTGTGTGTGTGTGTGTGTGTGTGTGTGTGTGCGTGCGTGTATATATTAGTTATTATGTCTACATGTCATGTGGGTGAGCTTTAAACGCAAACGGGCAGACATATAGACAGACAGACAAAGGCTTACAGACAGGGAGAGCAAAAGAACGCTCGCGCGCTAGAGAAGAATGCAAGGTAAATAGATAGATAGAGAGAAAGATAAGGTAGACAGTGCGCATGAAAGAGAATGAGAGAGAGAGAGAGAGAGAGAGAGAGAGAGAGAGAGAGAGAGAGAGAGAGAGAGAGAGAGAGAGAGAGAGAGAGAGAGAGAGAGAGAGAGAGAGAGAGAGAGAGAGAGAGAGAGATAGCGAGAACGGGAGAGAAATATTGTTAAGGTGGCGGTGCGGGGGATGAGGGTGGGGGGCGGTGTGGCATCTTGGGCGCGCGCGCGTTTCGCAACGAGAAAAATATGCAAATGGTCTGGAAGCTTCTCGAAGCCTCAGCCCCGCGAGCTAACCAGGAAACTACTTGGCGAAAGTCATAAAAGTACCGCTTCAATCCAACTCAACATCCAAGTAAATCCCCCCCCACCCACCCACCCTCAAAGAATATTTAGAATTTACGGAAATGAGGGATAAGGGTTAGCAGGGAGGATTTGGAGAAGTCCATAGGGACGGGAAAGAAATTTTGGTAATAATTAATGATAATGATAACGATAATAATAATAATAATAATAATGATAATAGTAATAATAATGATGATAACAATAATCAATAATAATCTATATTAATAATAATAAAATAATAATAATAATAAAAAATAGTAATAATTTATAATAATGAAAATTAATAATTACGATAATAATGATAAAAAGGGAGGTGATGAATATGACATTGGAACAAGTAAGAAGATTCATATTTATATAGAAAATGGTATGTGCCATTATTTAAATGATGGCACAAACACTTCAGGTCTTATTAGCATTGAAACTATCCAATTATCCTATCGGACGAAACTCGCAAGTACCCAAACGAGCGACCTCCACTCGTTTCTCTGAGAGGGAGGAATAGTTAACCCCCCCCCCGCCTCCCGATCCCGCCTGTCCTGTGATACAATGTAACTTTTGTTTCCCTTGTTAGTGTGTATACAAGTTTTTATTACTTTCTCGGAGACGACTCTTCTGAGAACATTAGGGAGAAGATTAGTGACTGAAAATGTTGTTGGGTTCAACTCAGTCTGTGTAAGTGTGACAGGAAAAGCAAAGGCGAGCGCGTACATACATACATACACACACACACTCTTACACATTTATGCACACACGTTTCGACGGCGTACTGGTAGCGTTCGCAACCGCTACTCCAGCGGTTCAAGTTCGAATCCTGCCCAGGGCTGAAATAAATGCTGTATCGCTGTGCTGCGAGCCAACATTCCAACTCTCTTGGGCGGGGAATTGGGAGTATGTGTGTGTATAAGGTCACACTATTAACCATAGATCGGGCATATATGAACTCTTAGCTCTCCTCTAGCAGGGTCGATCACGAGTTCAACACGTGATCCAAGACAATGGTGAATCAAACACACACACACACACATTATATATATATATATATATATATATATACATATATATATATATATATATATATATATATATATATATATTATTTCAGACAAATGAGAGAGAAATGGGTGGGGAAGGGCAAACGAAGATGTGTTGGGAATAGAGTTTATTTCCCTAACATTTCGACTAACTTGGTCTTCTTCAGAGGGCATGAAGAAGACCAAGTTGGTCGAAACGATAGGGAAATAAACTCTATTCCCAATACATCTTCGTTTGCCCTTCCCCACACGTTTCTCTCTCTCTCTCACGCATCTCTCTCTCTCTCTCACACATACACACACACACACACACACACACACACACACACACACATATATATATATACACATATATATATATATAATATACATATATATGTTTTTTACTAGCTCATGTTAAATACATATGTAGCATAATTCAAAATATAATACACAGTACGAGATTATCCACAAGGCAAGAATTGCTGGTAAACCACGATAATCCCTTTGTCTCTGCCTCAAGAGGTTATAATCCCTTTTGACATTAAGCCGCAGCTTGATTTCCCTTGACCTTGTAAAAAAAAAGGTCGGATCCTTTTAAATTGAGATACTTTTGTGTTATGGTTTCCTATACGACTTCTGTTACGATGCCCTCTGGCCAAGTACAAGATTTTGAGTCTCAACCTCTAGTGAAATTGACTTAGGGCGTTTATCTGGCTTCTCTTGATAAAATGTTGATATATATATATATATATATATATATATATATATATATATATATATAATATATATATATATATATATATAATAAAAACAAACAAATAAAACAAGAGAAAATAAATAAATAAATGAATAAATATCATATTATATATATATATATATATATATATATATATATATATTATATATATGTTTTTTGGCTACTCTACTTTGGTGTCTTATTGAGAAGTCTAAAACAAATAGACAAATAAATGAATATCCTGTACATTTATTTTCTTTGACTACATTGCTTTGCCTAATGAACACGCCAAAATGTAATTAATTTCTATGAACCAGATACTTAAATCTGAAAACTAACATTCTTTTTGCACTCTGTTGAGATTTGAATAACACATATATTCTTGGAGTTAATCTATAAGCTAATGCTGAAGAAACAACGTAACAAAAATGTTTCTTTTCATCAATCATCTATTAAAGGAGAATCTTGGCTTATCTCTTCGATTTGTTTTTATGCGACATTCTCAATCTCGTAACCTGACCTACCTCGAGGCGGCTAACCGCACTACAATTTCTGGGTTATATGTAAAATGACAGCGTTTTCCTCTTTTGCGATTTCCTTTTATCGCGGTTTCAGTTTTCCGCGGTTTTCCTTTCTCGCCGTTTTCCTATTTCGTTGTTTCGCTGTTTTTATTTTCCCTGTTCCTCGCTTTCGCTATTTACAATTTTCACCGTTTTCCATTTTCGCTGTTTTCTATTTCTAGGTTTTCTTTTATCGCGGATTCCTTTTTTCGTTGACCTTTTTTGCTGTTTCGCTCTTTAGCGTTTTCCTTCTTTCGCAGTTTCCTTTTTCCACTGTTTCCCTCTTTCGCGGCTTCCCTTTGCCACTCTTCACCCTTTTTTGCGGTTTCTCTTTCGACGGATTCACTTTGTCGCTGTTTTCCGTTTTCGCGGTTTCCCTTTTTCGCGGTGTCGTCCTCTTTTCGATTTTTTTTTTCTCGCGGTTTTTCCTATTCATCCCCGACACCTCGAGTCTAAAAGCCACTTCAATCTCAAGTCCAAATCGTGTCAGGTCCTCTGGCATGCAGCGATCCGCTTCCAGTCTTTGATTCATAGCTCTCTCTCTCTCTCTCTCTCTCTGGTTTCAAGTTCCTTTTACTCTTTACATGTTTTTGTCGTCCTTTTGTCGTCCTTTGTGGTTTCAGGACTCCACTTTTTTTATTTTATTTTTTTTATTTATTTATTTATTTATTTAGTTTTTTTTTTCTAACATGTGACAGTGATAAAATCTAATTAATTTTTATGTTTCTCTCTCTTCTTTGGTAACTTTTCGTCCCTTTCCATGTGTTGAATGCTTTGTGGTATCACGAATTACTTTGTACTCTAGATTTCATAATAAATCAAATCCCCATTTCTAAGCACTATATAAGCTCTTCAAGCTTGGTTTAAGAAGCGTATTGCTCTACATCGTATAAATAAAAGAAACAAAATTATGAGGTCATAATAGGGTCATTCACGTCGTAATTATAGGATATAACCCACGACACACTTGCAACAGCAATCTAAGATACATCAACGACTATAGTACTTAGGAGTGAAGCTTTTTGTATCGATCTTTCTGAAGGAAAACACATGATATTGTTTACTTCATCGGAGGCCCCTGGCTTGAATGGAGATGTCTTAGACCTTGACCCTGTTTAAGCCGCAGATTCACAGTAGAAAAAAAAAATAATAATAATAATAATAATAATAATATATTTTATATATATATATATATATATATATATATATATATATATATAAAGTAAAAAATAAAATAAATTCTATTGCATGTATTACAGCATTATAATCTGTTCATTGCAATTTGAACGAAATTGTCCTCATTGATAAAAACAAAGTTTGTAATTCTACTAATCCCACTAATATTCAATTTCGTTCACCTTTTTCTAAGTCTTTATTTAAAATTCTATTTTCTTGTAGTATATCATTAAATCTTAATCTACAAAGGATAAGTGATATATACAACAGTTTCCTCAAAGTTACGAAAACCTTCGATTAAATCATTTTGCGTGTGGAATGTAATTGTTTACTGCCATGAAAAGCACCGATTCATATTCAGCGGCTTGAAGAAAAACGTAAATAAAATATTCATATTTACATTTACTTTTCAATGTTTCTTTCATCACCTTGTGGGATAGGAGGCGGAGGGAGGCAGAATGGGGAGTGGGAAGGAGGAGTGGGAAGGAGGAGGGGGAAGGGGGAGGGGGAAGAGAGGAGATGGGGAAGAGAGGAGATGGGGAAGAAGGAAGGAGAAGGGGTAGTGGGTGGGAGGAGGGGTAGAGGGTGGGAGGAGGGGTAGAGGGTGGGAGTAGGGGAAGACGGTGGGAGAAGGGGGGGAGGGAGGGAGAAATGGGGAGGGGGAGAAGGAGGGTGGAGGGAAGGGGCGAGGAGGAGGGAGGGGAGGAGGGAGAGGAGGGGGAGGAGGGAGGGGAGGGGGAGAGGGAGGGGAGGGGGAGAGGGAGGGGAGGGAGGGGGAGGGAGGGGAGGGAGAGGGAGGGAGGATGGAGAGGGAGGGGGGATGGAGAGGGAGGGGGGATGGAGAGGGAGGGGGGAGGGAGAGGGAGGGGGGAGAGGGAGGGAGGGAAGGGTGGGGAGGTGGGAGGGGGAGAGGGGGGAGAGAAGGGGAGAAGGGGAGAAGGGGAGAAGGGGAGGAGGGGAGAAGGGGAGGAGGGGGGAGGAGGAGGAGAGGGGAGTGAGTGAGGAGAGGGAGGGGGAGGGAGTGAGGAGAGGGAGGGGGAGAAGGAGGAGAGGGAGGGGGAGAAGGAGGAGAGGGAGGGGGAGAAGGAGGAGAGGGAGGGGGAGAAGGAGGAGAGGGAGAGGGAGGGGGAGAAGGAGAGGGAGGGGGAGAAGGAGAGGGAGGGGGAGAAGGAGAGGGAGGGGGAGGAGAGGGAGGGGGAGAAGGAGAGGGAGGGAGGGGGAGGAGAGGGAGGGAGGGGGAGGAGAGGGAGGGGGATGAGAGGGGAGGGGAGGAGGAGGAGAGGGAGGAGGAGAGGGAGGGGGAGAAGGAGGAGGAGAGGGAGGAGAGAAGGAGGAGAGGAGAGAAGGAGGAGAGGAGAGGAGGGGGAGAGGGAGTGCGGAGAGGAGGAGGAGAGGGAGTGAGGAGAGGGAGGGGGAGGGGAAAAGGGAGGGGGAGGGGAAAACGGAGGGGGAGGGGGAAACGGAGGGGGACGGGGAAATGGAGGGGGACGGGGAAATGGAGGGGGAGGGGAGAGAGAGGGGGAGGGGAGAGAGAGTGGGGAGGTGGGGAGAGGTGGGGGAGGGGGGGGTGAGGGGGAGGGGAGAGAGGGAGGGGGGAGGGGAGAGGGGGAGGGGGGAGGGGGAGAGGGAGGGGGGGGGGGGAGAGAGGGGGGAGGAGGTGGGGGAGGGGGGCGGTGAAGGGGAGAGAGAGGGGGAGGGGAGAGAGAGGGGGAGGAGAGAGAGAGGGGGGGGGGGGGAGGGGAGAGAGAGGGGGAGGGGAGGGGGGGGAGAGGGGGGAGGAGGGGGGAGGAGAGGGGAGGGGAGAGGGGGAGGGGAGAGAGAGGGGGAGGGGAGAGAGGGGAGAGAGGAGAGAGGGGAGGGGGAGGGGAGAGAGGGGAGAGAGAGGGGGGGGCGAGAGAGGGGGAAGGGGGGGGAGGGGGAGGGGAGGGGAGGAGGGGGAGGGGTGGGAGGGTGGGGGAGGGGGAGAGGGGGAGGAGGGGGGGGGGGGTGGGGAGAGAGGTGGGGGAGGGGAGAGAGAGGGGAGGGGGGAGGGGGGGAGGGGAGAGGGGGGGGCGGGGAGGGGAGGGGGGGCGGTGAAGGGGAGAAAGAGGGGGAGGGGGGAAGGAAGGGGGAGGGGGGCAGGAAGGGGAAAGGAGAGGGTGGGGAAGAAGGGGAGGGGAGAGAGAGGGGGAGGGGGGTGGTGAAGGAGAGAGGGGGAAGGGGTCGGTGAAGGGGAGAGAGAGGGGGAGGGGAGCGGGGAGGGGGAGGGGGGCGGAGAGGGGGAGGGGGGCGGAGAGGGGGAGGGGGGCGGTGAAGAGGAGAGAGAGAGGGAGGGGGGCGGTGAAGGGGAGAGAGAGGGGGAGGGGAGCGGAGAGGGGGAGGGGAGCGGAGAGGGGGAGGGGGGCGGTGAGGGGGAGGGGGGCGGTGAGGGGGAGGGGGGAGAGAGGGGGAGGGGGGCGGTGAGGGGGAGAGAGAGGGGGAGGGGGGCAGGAAGGGGAAAG
This sequence comes from Oratosquilla oratoria, assembly GCF_046742065.1. Taxonomy (NCBI): domain Eukaryota; kingdom Metazoa; phylum Arthropoda; class Malacostraca; order Stomatopoda; family Squillidae; genus Oratosquilla; species Oratosquilla oratoria. Next base: position 34,931,541 of record NC_134791.1, on the reverse strand, counting down.
GAGAGGGTGGTGGAGAGGGTGGAGCATTGAAGGGAAGATCTTCTACAGCTTCCCCATCCTACAATCATAATTATTATACCTCTTTGTCTTCAAATAACAACTTAATCCCTGTTTGGATAGACGCTTCAAAAGTTTGTTCTAAGCAGATGACCTTAAAAGTTTGCCTCTTTACTCTTCTTTAAGGCCTCCAGCATCTTGGGATCCTCCTTATCTCTTCCTCGTAGATCATAATTTCCTCATCACTTAACCACCTTGCTGAGCAAACAGGGGGCTTCCAAGTCCTGCCCAAGGGTTAAAGATTAAACTCCTTACCATGAGCCTTTGTCCTTACTGAATAAAGTTGTTTGGTGCTATGTGTATGTAGATGTATATGCATATGCATATTATATATATATATATATATATATATACATATATATATATATATATATTGTATATTTCGGGCGCAGATTCTCACTAATACACACTGTATTAAACACGACAGCATTTTGGCACTGATTAATCTTCTTACTAAGATTTTCAATTTTTCTCACAGTAGATCTCATTTCGGGGGGGGGGGGGCAAATACAAGCCTTCCGTAGTCTTCCATATTTAATTTGACGTTTCGACTTCAGGGAGTCATCTTCAGAATAGTTTACAAGAATTAAATCACAGTTTTACAAAGCTACATGATACACAATTGACAATATTGTAAAACGTGAGAAATATTGAAAATCTTAGTAAGAAGATTAATCAGTGCCAAAATGCTGTCGTGTTTAATCAGTGATATATATATACATATATATATATATATATATATATATATATATATATATATATATATATATATGAAAGTAGCAGTTGCCGACAAGACTGATGAGTAATACACCATGTGAGGACGGAGCCTTTATTTGTACGACGTTTCGCTTATTACCGCTTGAAAAAGCTGTAAGAAGCGAAACGGCGTACCCATAAAGGCTCCGTCCGCAGATGGTGTTTAACTCGTCATATATATATATATAATATATATATATATATATATATATATGTATAATATATATATGTATAATATATTATATATATATTATATATTTATACGTATGTGTACAATATACATATATACAAGTATATAATATGTACATGAACATGTGTAAGTGTATATATATATACATACGTACGTATACATATTATCACACAATTCGTACCTTCTTTCATATCCATTAGTTTAATGGTTGGTAGTTTGTATTCAACCACTAAATCGATATATTCAGTAATCAAGTTCATTTCCACTACCATCGTTACGTCAAAACATCAGTTAACTGAACGAGTTTACTGACAATATATTGGCTGAAAGAGTGTCTAGATGCAACCAATCAATAGCCTGGCATATTCTTTATATGATGGGATGTAAGCTTCCTGCTTTAACCATTTCTTAATGTACGAATCGTGTGATTTAACATTTATACATTTCCCAGGTCCTCCACTCGAATAGCATGATTCATATTCCTCCTTCCCTTGCCCTCTTTTTTTTAAGAGAGAGAGAGAGAAAGAGAAAGAGAAAGAGAAAGAGAAAGAGAGAGAGAGTGAGAGAGACAGAGAGAGAGAGAGAGAGAGAGAGAGAGAGAGAGAGAGAGAGAGAGAGAGAGAGAGAGAGAGAGAGAGAGAGAGAGAGAGAGAGAGAGAGAGAGAGAGAGAGAGAGAGAGAGAGAGAGAGAGAGAGAGAGAGAGAGAGAGAGAGAGAGAGAGAGAGAGAACCAGTGCAGAAGCACCTGGGTGCGTCAAAGGGAGCGACATTGGACGTGGAGCAATTACTACATTTGTGATCGCAAAAGTTGGTCTCGTTTCAGCTCAAAGTGCCTCGACAACACAACACAAGGGCACAACGTCCCACTTGACACCGTGGCGCATTGTCCAGCCACTTCTGTTCGATGATTACATTACAAGTTGCGGACTTTACGTTGAACAGAGATTGTCCTGACCCTTACCTTCAAACTCTAATCCATATTCCCCACTTTCTTTTTCTCTCTCGCCATCTCTTCATCTCTATCTCTCACTCATTATCTCTCACTCATTATCTCTCACTCATTCTCTCTCTCTCTCTCTCTCTCTCTCTCTCTCTCTCTCTCTCTCTCTAGAGGAAATAAATTGACCGTCGAAACAGAGTTTATGCCTTAGCGCATAAGATCATAAACTGTAACACAAATTACTTCTGAAATACAATTCGCGAATCGCAAATCGCGATTCGCAAGGCCTCCGTAATGATATATTCACGCGAATGTACACGATTTAATCCAACGCGTTCCTAAACTTGCATATATGCATATATGCCAACTCGACTCTCTCTACATATATAAAGGATCCCTAGGATTAGGCGCCAAGTCTCGTTTTCACAAATTTAGCAAATGAACACTAGTGTAGGTTCTACCTAAAGAAATACTACGATGAACACGGAAATCTTACAGTATATCTTTACTTCTATGTACTTGTATATATATATATATATATATATATATATATATATATATATATATTGTGTGTGTGTATGTATGTGTGTGTGTGTGTGTGTGTGTACATACAAATACATGCAATGATGATAATGATGATAATAAGGATAATAACAATGAAAATAATAATTATAATAATAATTATGATGATGATATTCATAATAACAATAGTAATGATAATAATGAAAATAATAATAATAATAATAATGGATAAAATAATAATAGCAATAACAATAATAGTAATAAAATCATGTCCGATGGTATATGTGAATACTATACGATAATCGTAAACATAGTAGGTCGGCCTGCAAGCAGGCAGGCAGGCAGGCAGGCAGGCAGGCAGGTAGAACTATCTTGTCACTTTGCAAGTCCAAAGACAATACAACTTCATAAATCATAGTTTGTTGCGCATTTATAATATATGATTTCTGTAAACTTCCTAATTTTGAATACAAACAATGCTATGTTGAAACGCGTACAACGACAAGCTACTAAAATTGAAAGGAATATTAAAATCTAGTAATATACAAACAGCGCTAGATATGATTCTATATTTTTTCTTTCCATGAAAGATAATAGAGAAGATATTAGGCGATTTACCCCCAGCACTTAGAGATCTTAAGGGAAACAGAGGAGAGTGAGGGAGAGAGAAAGAGAGTGAGAAGAGAAGAGAAGAGAGAGAAAGAGAGAGAAAGAAAGAGAGAGAGAAAGAGAGAGAGAAAGAGAGAGAGAAAGAGAGAGAGAGAAAAAGAGAGAGAGAGAGAGCATAAATTAAAATCACGTCGATTAAATATATCAGACAAAAGGTTTTCTGTAGGTACATAACGAAGACAGATGACCAAAAGTAGATAATAAATGAATGAGTTAATAAACAAATGACTGAATTAATAAGTATGTAAATGAATGAATGAAAAGATAAATAAAGCTATAGATAAATACACAAGATAATATATAGAAACAGAATAAAAAAACATAGAATAAAATAAAATATATTAGACTGAAATAAAATCAAGCCATCATCGTAAAGACAGTTGGGGGGAAAGCACTTTACCAATTGATTAGTCAGTGAGTGGAATAAGATTCCCTTAGAGTCAATCACATGGAGCACAATTCAGTCTTATCAAGATTCACTTAAACATTACTCTTTCATTGTAATGTGCCATGACACATTCTGAAAAGGAGAAAGAGAGAGAGGGAGAGGGAGGGGGAGGAGAGAGAGAGAGAGAGAGAGAGAGAGAGAGAGAGAGAGAGAGAGAGAGAGAGAGAGAGAGAGAGAGAGAGAGAGAGAGAAAGAGATAGAGAGAGAGAGAGAGAGAGATAGGAAGGCCAAGGGATAGTGTCCATGTGTTTGCCTCTCCAATATATCCAGAGAGAGAAAAAAAAAGAGAAAAAGAGAGAGTTGGCCACACATACTTCCTCTCACTGTAATGTCGCGTTCCTCACTTGTCCTCAGAACTCATCTGTGACGCAATGGTGCTCAATCAGCTCCAGTTCTAATATGGTCGACCTCCTCTCTTCCTCCTCCTCCTCTTCTCTCTTTTCCTCCTTCTCACCCTCATCTTCCTCATTTTCCTTATCTTCCTTCTCCTCCTTTTACACCTGATCCTCTTCCTCCTTCTTCCACCTCCTCTCCTCCTCCTCCTCTCCCTCTTCCTCCCCTCCCCTGCTCTGGATCGGCCATTAGTGGTTAGAATTATTAGTGTCTCATGCCTCGTAATGTGTGTCTAATACCTCCTGGCTGTCACCTTAGCACACACTCATGAGTAAGCGTGTCTGTTCATCATGGTGAAGCACCTTGTAGCCACAACCCACGTCCATCTCTGTCATTCTTTTACTTGGAGAAAAATAAATAAATAAATAAATAAATAAATAAACAAATAAATAGATAAAAAATAAACAACAATTATTAAATATCTTCGTATAATTCTTTTTCTTGAGGACAATGAATAAATAAAATTAAATAAATAAACAGACAAAAATATAAAAATAAAAATAGAAATGAAATTAAACAGAAATAGAAATGAAAATCAAAATTAGTGTAAATCGCTTGTATCTGTGTTAAAGGAAACTTCCACGATCTGGTCCTGAGAACATGACATCGGATACAATCATCTCCCTATAATTCAGCTTTACTTCCCTCACCTTTATATGGGGGAGCAACCTGGCCAGGGTTGTCGGGACGAATGAAGGAAGCACGCAGCGGGTCACGGGAATCGAACTCACGACCACCTGCTCATGAGTTCGACACGGTACTCGCTGAACTACCGCGCGGTCCACTGGAGGTAATAACCGTTATTACTGAACTATTGGCCGATTCAAACAATAGATATTCTTCTAACTAACGCTAAACGACTCTATTCGGCTGATGGGAAAGTTCTATCACAAATAAATGAATATTTTTTTAATCAGTAAAGGTTAATTAATTCTTTAGTAATATTTCATTTGGAAAATGTGATTTTTTTTAATAAAAGGAAAACATTGTATCAAAAGGCTTACCTACTATAAGCTGATATCTTTAAAAATTATCAACACTGATACGAGACATAATTAGAATATAATTCAATAAAATAATCTTATCTTGGAATAAACCTAAATTCAAGAAAAGCGCAACTTTCAATCATTACAATGATGATTATAATTATTATATATCTTACACGGATAAAATGATAAAATTCGACAAAACATTGCTTCACTAATGTACCTGGATATGTGTGTGTATCTGTGTATATGTGTGTCTGTGTGTGTGCGTGCATATATATTATATATATATATATATATATATATATATATATATATATATATATGTGTGTGTGTGTGTGTGTGTGTGTGTGTGTGTGTGTATACAGTATATATATATATATATATATATATATATATATATATATGTGTGTGTGTGTGTGTGTGTGTGTGTGTGTGTGTGTGTGTGTGTGTGTGTGTGTGTGTGTTTCCATGTACGCTCGCATGCGGGTCTGTGTGTATTGTGCATACGTGTGTGTGCGCGCGCGTGTTTGCATGTACGCTCGCATGCGGGTCTGTGTGCAATGTGCATACATGTGTGTGTGTGTGTGTGTGCGTGTGTGTGTGTGTGTGTGTGTGTGTGTGTGTGTGTGTGTGTGTGTGTGTGTGTGTGTGTGTGTGTGTGTGCGCGCGCACGTTTGCATGTATACTCGGATGCGGGTCTGTGTACATTGTGCATACGTGTCTGTGCTTATGCTTATGTTGGTACCTGTGCATGATTATTTGTTTATGTACATGTGCGCGCGTGCCTGTGCGTGTATATGTACACGCACATGTGCGTGCGTGCGCGTGTGTGTGTGTGTGTGTGTGTGTGTGTGTGTGTGTGTGTGTGTGTGTGATTCACCTTGGTCTTTGGATCGCGGGTTGGACTCGTGATCGACAGCTATCTCCCTCGCGGAAGAGAGCTCAGAGCTCGTATGACCGATCTATGGGAAATGCTGCGACCTTACACGCACACACACACGCAACTCCCCGCCCACGAGAGTTACAGTAACGACTCGAAGCGCAGCGATACTGAAATTATTTCAGCCCTGGGCAGGATTCGAACCCGGACCACCGTAGTGACAGACGGAGACTCTACCAACCGCACCACTGAGTCTCGTGTGTGTGTGTGTGTGTGTGTGTGTGTGTGTGTGTGTGTGTGTGTGTGTGTGTGTGTGTGTGTGTGTGTGTGTGTGTGTGTGTGTGTGTGTGTGTGTGTGTGTGTGTGTGTGTGTGTGTGTGTGTGTGTGTGTGTGTGTGTGTGTGTGTGTGTGTGTGTGTGTGTGTGTGTGTGTGTGTGTGTGTGTGTGTGTGTGTGTGTGTGTGTGTGTGTGTGTGTGTGTGTGTGTGTGTGTGTGTGTGTGTGTGTGTGTGTGTGTGTGTGTGTGTGTGTGTGTGTGTGTGTGTGTGTGTGTGTGTGTGTGTGTGTGTGTGTGTGTGTGTGTGTGTGTGTGTGTGTGTGTGTGTGTGTGTGTGTGTGTGTGTGTGTGTGTGTGTGTCCCGCTTGTATCTGGATCCGGATTCCCATCCAACATAAGCAGATGCGGCGCGATCAGTGTGCTTAAGCGGGCTGGATCTGGTCAATTACTGACTGAGTGAGCGCCTGCAGACTACAGATACCATTGTCCTACATGCACATGAATCGGTGATAGAACACTCATGCCCTTGACGAGGTCGGAGCCCTGGTTATTGAAACCCTCGTTATTGAAACCTTCGGTATACGAACGTTATTTCCAATCTCGCTCGAGCCCTTGTTATTGAAGTTTTCGATATGCGAACGTTATTTCCCAGTTTTGTTCGGAACACTTGTTATTGAAACGTTCGTTAAGCCTTCAAAATACGAACGTTATTTCCAATGTCAAGAGAGCACTCATTGCATACGCAATATCTCACTAAATGCTTCACTAAGTATAAACTGAAACAATACGGAGTGATCAGCATTCGTTTTTTGAGTGGAGACGAGTCCTCAGTCATGCAGCGTGACTCTGATCCGTCGGGGAAATGTTACTCAAGTCCTTAAAATACTGACAACATAAAAATTATGTGGTACATACCACATACGAGGACGAGTTAAAGTTAAGACATGGAAATAATTTTTAAGTGCAAATAAATGTGCAGTTGTGAGATTTATGAAGGATATTGAGAGAGGCCGTTGTCCAGCAGTGGATTAAAAATGGATGATTGATGGAATAAATGGGCTAAAGATGATCCATCATTCTTCTCTCTCTTATTCAATTTAGTCAAGAAAACAATATTTTAGGGACATTGGTGACAGCCCTACGGCCCAGAGTCACTAAGCACGCCTTTATAAGTAAAATTCAATCTTAAAAAAAAAAAATAAATAAAATAAAAAATCATTCACCTATCTTCCTATCTTCCTTACTCTCTTTTACCATCTCTGTGACTACGTTTCCAGTGTAGTATTGCCTGTAAGGGTAGACTCACCGGATATTGCTGAGGTCTGGTTAAGTTAGCTTAGTTAAAATGATTTCAACTGCGGTGGCCAGACACTCCATTAGCACGGCGGCCTGATTCTCGTGTACAGTAAACTAGTCCCTACATATTCTGATTCGGTTTAACATCGTGAATTCCACCTTATCAGGAGGCTAGGACGGTGTCTCTTACAGAGAGCTTTAAATCACGGAATTTAATAAATCATGCCCTTGGTCCAACTCGCTGGCGGCAGGGTTCGAACTGCAGTCACCTCGACCTCCGCCGCAAATAGCGACGCTCTAACTCGCTTGGCCAGCAAGCATCCATGTAGGCCCAAGTGAAAGTGGACTTAAAATGTTAAAGCGAGATAGTGCAGACTTCTCCAGTAGGCCTAACTATCTTGCTGAAGTGCCTCTTAACTTGAGCAAGCCGCCCTCGTCCTCAAACGTTTCATTCGCGATCAAACTTGATGAAGTGGTAGTTTGGAAAGCCGGACTTGCTCGTTATCCCGCCATGGTTGGTTGACATTTTCCCTTCACTGTACGATTTAGGCATTTCAATTGCCTCCAGGTGATTTTATTCAGTAAGAGGGGAACCCCCGTTTGTACTGCATGGGCTGTGTGGGATTTGTGTGTCCCAGATATTCCCTGGGATAGACAGAGTAGGCGTGGTAATACCGAGCCGTGATATTCTCCACCTATTCAACGCCTATGACCCAGGCAGTGGACGAAGATCGAAATGAGCCTTCATCCACTATAAGCAAAGATATAATGTAAACAAATGGGTGAGGGGTATGTGAAGGATGGGAGAGGGTTGGGAGGGGCTGAGTGCGTGCCTTGGCTGGCTAACCTCCCTTATAAATGGGAAGAAACCTTTGGTATATTGATAGATATAGACTAAATACTCTTTAGCTGAAATGATACACTGGGTTTATTAAGATCAAAATCAGGTAATTTCGTTAAGTCTAAGGAACAACACCATAAGAAAGGTAAAGATGTCTATAACTCCTTTGATAAAATACTAAAGATATTTTATTCTGTCTAACATAAGATGATTTAATTTAAGAATTAACTTCGAGCCGAAGAATCAGTGTGGCCACACGGAAAGTCTAAACGGTCTGTGGTTTAATTAACCCTTACACAATCAAATTTACTGAAAACAACATCTTACTCAACATTAGTGTCTCCTATACATTACTGTCCCTACACTCTCAATAATATTGTGCAATATTAATTATTGGAGAGTATTATTGACCGAGGACGCTAGCTGGCCAAGTGGGTCAGAGCGTCGCTACTTGCGGCGGAGGTCGAGGTGACTGCAATTCGAACTTCACCACCAGCGAGTTGGACCAAGGGTATGGTTCATTAAATCCCACGCAGCAAAATTCTCTGTATGGGGCACCGTCCTAGCCTCCTGATAGGGGGAGCTCGCGACGTTAAACCGAATCATCGTTATTGATCGTATTCAGGTGACTTTAGAATTACGCCCTTCACACGGGCGGCGGCAGGCCGCATCGGCCGCCTCTTGCTTAATCAGCTGTTTCCCCCACGCGCACAGAACGGGAGTCTAATTAGTGGATCATTTAATTAGGCCTAGGAAATCGATACTCGGCGGCGAATACCTGGCTGTATGATAATAATGTTCGAAGATGGTGTTGTACCGCGGGTGAAGTATGACCTACAAGGGCCAGTTTCCTAAAACGAGGTCATGCCACAATAAACCTTGTGATGAACCTCACAGAAGTTCATCTTTCTTTAAGGTCGGTGAAGGAAGGTGGAGGTGTAATACGATTTCACTCAGTTATCTAGGACTCCCAATCAACCATATGGTTCATTTTTTTTTTTTTTTTGGGGGGGGGGTTCTTTTATATATATATATATATATATTAATCTAATTTAATTCATCTTAATTTTAGTTCATTTTATCTTGTTAAATTTTTTCACTATTTACTTTTTTTCTTGTGCCAAAGTTAGTCACCCACTCAAGATCCTCCTTTTACTTTCCTGCTATCTCCACCTCTGAAAAAAACTGTTTCGAGTTGTTATTAATACTTCTCCAATTATAACTTCTCCATAAATAAGTTCCTTTTCGATTTTTTTACTTTCAAGAGTTCTCACAAACTTCCTTGGAGTGACTTGTCAAAAAATCCATTTTATCTCCGACTGTCAAAAGCTTCATTTTTTTTTTTTTTTTTTTTTTTGACTTCACATTTCGGTAATGACCCTCACTCGAGGAGAATTTTCTTAAAGACAAACTGAGACACTTCGGCCATCTCTTTTGGACGAAAATTGGGACCTTACGAAATGTCGAAGAAATGGCCATCTACACTCGTCTTGATGAAATATTTAAAAATATATGTTTCGGTTTAACATCGCAAACACCCCGTACCATGAGGCTAGGACAGAGCCCCTTACAGAGGACTTTGTAGCATGGATTTTAATGAACCATGCCCTTGGTCCAACTCACTGGCGGCATGGTTCGAACCACCGTCACCTCGACCTCCGTCGCAAGTAGCGGCGCTCTAACACGCTTGGCCAGCGAGGATCCAAAATTAAACAAATAAAATAAATAATATACATAAATAAACATGCAAATAAACAAATAAAAATATATCAATAACTACATAAATTCTTTTCAATTATATAGTCTTTAATTTACAGGTGAAAATACTGCTTTTGTTCGCACAAGGATTTTTTCATGAACGTGCTTGGAAATGTTATTTTCAACAAGAGACCTGATGAAAAAATATAAAAAAAATACAATA
>NC_134791.1:34898862-34918862 GCF_046742065.1 Oratosquilla oratoria | reverse complement strand
CACTCTCTCCCCCCTCCCCCTCTCCCTCCGCCGTGGGCAGTCTCCCCAGTCCTATTCTGACATCAGAACCTCCTACATTTGGTTATTATTTTTGTCAAAGCAAATTGACTCCAGTAGTTGGCTTTTCCTAACTTTTCCTAAAACACCGATTCATTCCTAGACTAATCACCATAATGACAACTTTCTCGATGCATTTTTTCCTGGCTTATATACTCCGGTAGCTGGTCTAGAAATTACTTCACTATATTAAAAATAAAAACACTTCGTTTCTAGATTAGTTACAGTTTTGCTTAATTTCTGCGTTTCACTGTATAATATTTTCTATTGGTAACCTGAATTAGATAAAATGGATTTCTAGAAAGCGGTCAGCTGAGATAGATTTAAGCCTACAAGAACGAATGGAATCGCTCCAAGCTACATAAAACCTGGTCACGCATTCGCTTAGTTGTAGGTTCGAATCCCGCACTCTTCGATTCAGCGTAGTGACTGTTAATTACTTGTTCCAACAGTTCTCAAGGTGCATAGCAGTCTAAGGGTGACTGCTTCAGCCGCAGCAATTCAGCGACTCCTGGCGTAGGCTCTTCACCTTGTTGGACAATAAGAATGGTAATAAAATTCAAATTACGAGAAGACTTGAAATATCGGCCATGATAGGAGTCCATTTCGGTTGAATTAAAATACGTACAGGAACCAAAGAATCGGTATATCATTCTTATATATTTATTTATTGCACAGTATACCAATAACTACAAGAACGGGGTTTCTTTCTTATTCTCATTTATCTACTTTTATATCAATTCATCTATTTATCTATTCTTGAAGTCGACGTCTAAGAAAAACCTCTTTCGGTGGACTTGCAAAGAACCTCGGTCATGACAGATCTTCCTACGCCTCCTCCTCCTCCTCCCCCTTTTTCTTCTCCTCTTCCATGTCCTTCACCTTCTTCCTCTTCCTCCCCCTTTCTCATCCTCCTCTTCCCCCTTCCTCCTCCTCCATGCCCCCTCCTCTTCCTCTCTCCTTCTTATCCTCCTCCTCCTCACGTGGGAGGTGAGAGAGTCTGTGATCGTCTTGTGCACGCAATACATAATCTATTCCCATTTGGGAGAGCACGCAGAGTCGCACCTGCCAGCATAAGTCTCACACGATTACAGTGACAGCTTTCCTGAAGAATAAGAATAAGAATAAGAAGAATAAGAATAAGAATAAGAATAAGAATAAGAATAAGAATAAGAATAAGAATAAGAATAAGAATAAGAATAATAAGAATAAGAATAAGAATAAGAATAAGAATAAGAATAAGAATAAGAATAAGAATAAGAATAAGAATAAGAATAAGAAGAAGAAGAAGAAGAAGAAGAAGAAGAAGAAGAAGAAGAAGAAGAAGAAGAAGAAGAAGAAGAAGAAGAAGAAGAAGAAGAAGAAGAAGAAGAAGAAGAAGAAGAAGAAGAAGAAGAAGAAGAAGAAGAAGAAGAAGAAGAAGAAGAAGAAGAAGAAGAAGAAGAAGAAGAAGAAGAAACTATATATATATATATATATATATATATGTATATATATATATATATTCAGGATTTTAGCCTTTATTCGGTTTGAGAGGTAGTTTGGCATTTATGATATTCGGGAATTAAATCGTACTCCCATACTGACACAAAGGAATTCGAACCATTACCCTCCAGGCTCTCTTCTAGAGACGCTGGTGTGAACATGAATATTATATATATATATATATATATATATATATATATATATATATATATATATATATATATATATACATATAATATATACATTACACGGTCCAGAAAAAAAACAACTCAAGAGGGACATCAAAATAAACCAATAACGCAAACGAAAAAATAAACAAATAATTCAATTAAATTAAACTGAAGATATATAATGAAAAAATAATACAACAAAATGAAACAAAGGCATTGAACAAGATTGGAATTGAAATAACAAAAACAAAACATTATCAGCCTGAGAAAACAATGGCCTCATTATGTCTATATAGATCTACTCTGGAAACAGGTAGAAACAATAGAAGTAGGTAGAACCCCTAGAAGTAGGTAGAAACCCTCTACAAGTAGAGAAATATTCTAGAAGGCAGCTTAAAAATAGGCAGAAACACTAAAAGTAGGCAAAAACACTCTAGAAGTAAACACTCTAGTAGGTAAACCACTCTGGATGTAGGTAGAAACACTATAAAAGTATGTAGAAAACTAGAAGTAGGTAGAGACCCTCTTGAAGTAGGTAGAAACTCTCTAGAAGTATATAGACATCCTCTAGATTACAGTGGTTCTTAACCTGTGGGGAATTCCCCACTGGTGGGGAATGGCGGAGTTGCCAAGTGGGGAATGACCGGTCGGACAGAAGAACCAGTCTTTTTTTTTTTTTTTTAATCGATGTGTTTTTGTTTCTTTTTGTTTGTTTCTGGTGTCTTCTTGTTGTCACATTTCGTGAATTTGTAAATATACAAATTCGATTTTAACCCATGCAGTGTTTAGTAACTAAACACTGCATGGGTTAAAATCTAATTTGTCAAAGACCGATGCTGTAGTGGGAAATGTAGAGTTGGCTCACTAAAAAGTGGGGAATTGAAGAAAAAAGGTTAAGAACCCCTGCTCTAGAAGTATGTAGACAATCTAGAAGTATGTAGACACCCTCTAGAAGTAGGTAGAAACCACATAAAAGTAGGCAGAAACCCCCTAGAACTAGGTAGAGACTCTCTTGAAGTAGGTAGCAATTCTCTAGAAGTAGGTAAAACATTCAAGAAGTAGTTAGCAACCCTAGAAGAAGGTAGAAACCCTATACAAGTAGATACAGTCTAGAAGTAAATAAAACACTCTAAAATAGGTAGAAACACTGTAGAAGTAGATAGAAACACTGTAGAAGTAGGTAGAATCCCTCTAGAACTAAAAATAATTACTCTTGAAGTTGGTAGAAACAGTCTAGAGGTAGGTAGAAACACTCGAAGTAGGAAGAATTACTGAAGTAGGTAGAAACCCTCTAGAAATAGGTAGAAAACCCCTAGAAGTAGATAGAAACACTCATAGTAGGTAGAAACATTTTAAAAGTAGGAAAAACACTTTAGAAGTAGACAGAAACACTCTAGATGTAGGTGGGAACAGTTTTAGCTATTCGCGCCCTCCATGAATGGAACAAGCGTCAGGCTGAGGCAATTAAATGTAATACAGCTCAAAGTTTTAAAATAAAAATCCAATTGGACACACACACACACACATACATACACACACACACACCACACACACACACATACACACCTCTCATGGCGCTGTGGTTAGAGCTTTGGCCTTCCTCTACGGAGGTCCGTGTTCGACCCTCGACCTGGGCTGAAATAAAATCAGTATCGCAGCGCTGAGGGGTGTTACTACTCCAACTCTCGTGGGCGGGGAGTTGGGGGGTGTGTGTGTGTGTGCAAGGTCATAGCATTACCCATAGATCGGACCTACGAGCTCTGAGCTCTCTTCCAGGAGGGAAATAGCTGTCGATCACGAGTCCAACACGTGATCCATAAGACCAAGTGAATACACACATACATACACACAGGAATTCTAATATATATATATATATATATATATATATATATATATATATATATATATTGTGCGTGTGTGTGTGTGTGTGTGTGTGTGTGTGTGTGTGTGTGTGTGTGTGTGTGTGTGTGTGTGTGTGTGTGTGTGTGTGTGTGTCTGTCTGTCTGTGGGGGGTTTGTGTGTGTCTCTGTGGGGGGTTTGTGTGTGTCTCTGTGGGGGGTTTGTGTGTGTCTCTGTGGGGGGTTTGTGTGTGTCTCTGTGGGGGGTTTGTGTGTGTCTCTGTGGGGGGTTTGTGTGTGTCTCTGTGGGGGGTTTGTGTGTGTCTCTGTGGGGGTTTGTGTGTGTCTGTGTGTGTGGGGGGATGTCTGTGTGTGGGGTGGGTGTCTGTGTGGGGGGGTGGGTGTGGGTATCTGTGTGTGTTTGTGGGTGGGTGTGGGTGTCTGTGTGTGTGTGTGTGTGGGTGTCTGTGTGTCTGTGTGTGGGTGGGTGTCTGTGTGTGTGTGTGTACGTGTGTGTGTGCATGTGTGTGTGCATGTGTGTGTACATTTGTGTGTGCATGTGTGTGCGTGTGTGTGTGTGTGTATGTGCGTGTGTATGTGTGTGTATGCTTGTTTGTGTATGCGTGTGTGTATGCGCGTGTGTGTGTATGCGTGTGTGTGTGTGTATGTGTGTGTGTGTATGTGTATGTATGCGTGTGTGTGTGCGTTTGTCTGTATATATATATGTGTGCGTGTGCAAATATACATACATATATCAAAGGCTTTTTCCCCCTTACACGGGGGGTAGCCAAAAAGAAAAAGGCATAGAAACCACTCCTCTACACATTTCATCCCCTATATATTCCACTCCCCTCCACCCTCCTCCCTCCCTCTCATCTTGGCACCTCCTGGATGACGGGTCATCCCTGCATCCTGTCCACTGCCCTGGGTCAGAAGCAATGTCGCAAGACACAGCACATCCACAGCAAGGCCGCTTCATTAATTCGGCGACCTCCCCTCTCCGTCCCCTCATGCAGAAAAGGAGAAGACGGGGAGAATTTCCTTCGGGCTGCGTCAAATTTCTCATACATACTTCCTCACCCACCTATCCCCCACCCACTCACCCTCATGCATCACAGCATCATCTATACACAACCCTTCTCCATTCAACCCTATCTTCTGTCCTCTCCCATCCTTCCTCAACAGACATTCCTCTCTTTTGTAATGCCCCTTTTACCCCATCTATCCATGTCATCCTAGGACGCCCCCTCATATTCACTCCTTCTACCTCTGCCTTCCACACCTCTTTTACCAATCTTTCTTCACTCATTCTTTCCATGTGTCCAAACCATCCAAATACTCTTTCATCAATCCTATCTCCCAACTCCCTTTCCACACCTGTTCTCCTCCTCACCTCCTCATTTATCACTCTATCTAGCCTAGTAACCCCTATTATACTTCTCAGACATTTCAAATATGAATTTATGTATATATATGGGAGAGAAAAGAGTACGAAAGAAAAGGAATATGAGAAAGGAATGAAAAAGAGAAGGTGTGGAAGAGAGAAAGAATGGAAGAGGAAGAGAGAAAGAGAAAGAGTGAGAGAAAGAAAGAATGAGAGAGAGTAAGGATGGAAGGATGTGAGTGAGAAAGAGAAAAATTAGGTGAAAATGTGAGAAACAAAGAAGAAAAGAAAAAGCAGGACACAGAACAGAGGAAAAAAATAAAGAATAGAGAGATCAAGAAGGAAAGAGTAAAGAGAAGAGACTAATAAGGAAAAATAATGGAATAATGATAATAAACCTATACCAATGCCTCTCCAGCCTTTTTTAATATCCTTCCTGTGTACATCAATTCCATCTAAGTTTTGTTAATCTAAATTCTCACACACACACACACACACACATTATATTATATATATATATATATATATATATATATAGGTACGGGTTTGTATCAAAATGCTAACAACACTACTACCCTTTTACATTATCTATTCCGGTACAAACCTTAATATAATTATATGATACTGTACAGTCAAAGGCTTCAAGCTGACATGCTGACCATAATCACTATAACGACTGTAATTTATATAATCACTCTTTTGAACATGATCACAGACCTGTATACACTTCAAGCGCGTATTATTGTTATTATTATATTATCATTACTAACATTATATCCTTTTCGCTGGTGTTCAAGAGTTGTATTTATGTTCTGGATGCAGCTGGGCAGTTTTGTTCAGCTTTGTGTGCTTGTCTACATAAAGATCAATGACCATGTCCATCGAGATATATCGATCCTAACTCTGATGTTGTAAGAATATATCATTGAATACTTTTTGGATTGAATAAATAAATAAATAAACGACTACATAAATATATGAATAAATAAATACTCGTAAATAGATAAATAATAGATAATAATTAAACAGCTGTTAATCAACAGTCTTTCAACCTCGCGGGTGAAGCGAAGAGAAAAAAAAATAACAACAATAATAATAATATTGAAATTACTGATGATGATGATAATGATGATGATGATGATAATGACGATAACAACAACAAAAACAACAAAAGCAATAATAATAACAATAATAATAAAAATAATAATATTTATAATAATATTTATAATAATATTTATAATAATAACAATAATAATAATAAATGATAATATAACAATAAAATAATGATAAAAACAATAACAATAATGATGATAATAACAATAACAAAATAATAATAAAAACAATATCAATAAAACAGTGATAAAAATAATAACGGTAATAGATCAACGAACAAAATAAAATATCATAAAGAAGCAAGAAATTAAGGCACTGGGTTACCAAAATCAAACCTTGAGTTTAACGCAACGTTTAGCAAGTTTCACGTCAACATGCAGAACGTTTCAATGTTTCGCATGGCCCCATACAATACATGGTTATTCGAGTCTCTGTGTTGAATACTACACAATTCCCAGAAAATATGACATTAACACAAAATCCATGTAACCCACTCCCACTCCGATCCACTCCGAACATCATCAAATCCATATCAAATGTAAACAAACTCACATACAGTACAGAACAAGCCTCGATAATAATCCACAGAGACAACACCTACCTACCGCCACTTCCACCAATTCCACCATCACCTCACTATCACCAACACACCTACCACATCTCACGATCACCACCAACACCTACCACCACCACCATCTCACTGTCATCATCACCACCACCTCACTATCACCACCATCACACCTATCACCAAATCACTGTCGTCACCACCACCACCATCTTCACCATGAGAGGGCAACCCTCAGCGTGAACACCAGAAGCCCGGATCTGGGGGATCATTGTTGAATTAGGAAACCCCACAGTCTGAACAACAAGCTACCTGCCATTCTCTCTCTAAAGCCAATCATACAAAGCCTCTAATGGATCGCCCCTCCCTCCCTCCCTCCACCCACATCACGAGGTTTTGGGGGGAAAGGGGTGGGGGGGGGGTCACGGTGGAAGGAGAGCGGGGAGACGGGGGGGGGGGCAGGCCTATCACGGTATGCAAATCCAGTCGCCCGTATCAATAACCGAGGTATGTACGCACGTACGTGTATGTGTGTGTGTGTGTGTGTGTGTGTGTGTGTGTGTGTGTGTGTGTGTGTGCATGTGTGTGTGCGTATGTGTATATGTATTATATATGGATTATATATATATATATATATATATATATATATATATATATATACATACATACACATACTTAGATTTCAAATGCAAACAAAACACTAGGCAAGACATGCTTGATTCATTATTCTTTTTAGTCTTCCAAGAAACGTTTACTAGAACATCCGAGTCCGTAAAAAAAAAAGCTTTATTATCATAAGTAAGAACTGTATCTTCAAAACAAAACTTCGGTCTGCACTATTTTCATTTCCAAATCTTCCCGTGTTCAGCAGATTTACTAACTTGTTTTCAGAAAGAAAAAGAAAATCATAATCAGAGTCTAGTTGTGTCGACAAACAGCTAATTGAAAAAAAAAATCGTGAAAAAGAGGCTTTAAAAATAATACAAAAAAGGGAAAGATTTTCCAACTCCTTTACAAAGAGAAAGTTGTAATCAGAGCTTAACTTTGTCAACAAGTGAAATCTAAAGAATAATAGTCACAAAAAGAGATGTGGACGATAACAAGATATAATAATAGAAAAATATCATTTGTTCTTTTCTAAAAAGTCTGCTTTTTACACCTCTTATTCTTTACCGAAAGCAGCAACACATTTTCTGTAATATCCTTCCTAGTTTCTATTATTATAGGCAAAAGGTTTGCAATAGACGAAGCATCTAGAAAGTTCCCTCAGCTGAATAAAATCGCCCGGAGTTGGCTAGAATATAATATCTAACTTCCAAGAAAAAGTTTGCGTGTGTATTCTTTGAAAACTAAACACATTCGTGCCCAGGATTCTAGAAATATCTCCTCAGGTCAATAAAACCACCTGAGTTCACTATAATTCCTAGAATGCATTGTTGGTACAAATCAAAGTACAGCCTAAGATTAAACTGATTCTGCCTACGATCTTCTAGATACTAAAGACATAATTTCACTTAAGAAATATACTGTAAATAATCTAAAAATCGCCAAAAACCCAGGTAGGGCAAAACCCAGTCAGTTGCGGCAAGCCTTTGGGTTTTTAGGCCGACGTTGGGTCGCCTCCCCGCCTGCCCAGGAATGTCGGGAACCAACACAGCAAGCAAGCCGCGGGTCCCTGGAATCGAACTCACGACCACCTGCTCATGAGCTCAAGACTGTATCCACTGAGCTACCGCGGGGCACATTAATGATCTAGAACTAGATAATAACTAGATAATTGTTATTGTTCAGAACCCTTATGGTAAGACGTGCGGAAACGTACAAACGTACAGTTTAAACTGACAATTACAGCTGTTCAGTTATAACTGTCAGTTGAAACTGCACGTGTGTGGGTATCTCAGTATCACTGAGATACTCACACACGTGCAGTGTGTGTGGGTATCTCAGTATCATTGCACGTGTGTGGGTATCTCAGTATCACTGAGATACCCACACACGTGCAGTTTCAACTGACAGTTATAACTGAACAGTTGTAAATGTCAGTTTAAACTGCACGTGTGTGGCCGGCCTCACCTGCCCCGACAGTCCCCCCAAGGCGCATAAGAGAGCAAAGGTGACGGCTTCGACATCAACTACTCATCGCCTCCTGGCGTTGGCTCCTACAAAAGGATTACAAAAGGGGAGCATGCCGATAGGAGACCTTTTGTTCCATAATTAGGTCGGATGCGAAAAATCATAATGATAAATAAATAAAAAATACAATATAATAAAATAAATGCTTTAGTTAAATAATAAACAGGTAAATAGTAAATAATAAATTGACAGTTCATAATAAATGAAAATCAAGCAAATAACAATAAACAAACACGCTTTCCTCATCTTCTCTTTCTTGTAATCATTAATACCTAATAACAAAAAAATACTACCAGTAACATTATATTCTTTACCTCATAAAAATAAAAAATGTGTGAAATGTGATAAATACCATACGAGTGAAATGAAACGACATCCCCTACCCATACGATCTAGGACGTAGTCTAAATTCACTTAGAGTGAAATTAAATCCGAAATGTCAAATTACAACTAAAATTGGCCACCTGGCCTTTTCAAACAACAAGGAGTCTTGTAAATAACATCCAGAGTTTCCTTACTTAACATTTTAACAATCTATTTCTTTGAAAGGTCATTAAGAGGGTGGAGCCGTGATAGTGTAGAGAGAAGTGGTATGGGCATAGAATATTTACTTGTTTTATTCATATATATATATATATATATATATATATACAGTATATATATATATATATATATATAGAATATATATATATATATATATATATATATATATACAGTATATATATATATATATATATATATATATATATTTTTTTTTTTTTTTTTTTTTTTTTTTTTTTTTTGCAATATTTCGTATTGCACAATATAATTGGCGGTGTAGGGATGGTATTGAAGAATGATACAATATACTGAAGCCATCAAATGTACAGGCGAAACACGTGTACCTCTTTGATACCATCCCTACGCCGTCAATAATTTTGTACAATGCGGAATATTGCGCAATAATATTGATCGTGTAGGGCCTGGGGTAGATCTGGGACAAAAGATAAATACTCGTATAAGCCCCTTTCATTGATGGTGTGTGTGTGGGGGGGGGCGGGATCTACTTGCTCAGTATAACCATTAGGTTGTTAGAATTAGTGTTAACAATTGCGAGGATAAAAAACGAAATTTTAAGTATCTGAGACGTCTTTTAATCAGGACCAAGGAACAAATGTTTGGGAAAACTTGATGTTTAGATTTGAACACAATTAATTCATTCATTCATTCACTCAGTGACTCACTAACTCACCCACTTGTTCTCTGGCCTGAACTGTTTTTTCTTTCTTTTTTTGTAAACATTCCAAAATAAAATTGTAATGAACGTATCCATGTGTATGTCCGTTTATAATCAGCTTGCCTAGCATATCCGACCTGCTGCAATTAATTTTTTCTTACAGTGACTAAGTTTGCTGAAAATCCATGGATAATGTAAAATGGATAAATAAATGAATGGATAAACAAGTAAATAAGTAAACAAGTAAAATAGATAAATGAATACAACCAAATACAATAATAAATACATAAAGTAAAACAATCAAAACAAATTAACTAACAGATGATACCATATATTTATTCAAGTGAATTTTAAATCTACAAACTACATTGTATTCTATAGTCTTGGAGCACAGTCGTCCATTCCTTGAATACGCGGTTTGTGTAATTTATGTTATCTACCTCAAATGGCGTTATCGCTCTGGGCTATTTTTCCTCCCGAACTTTCTCCGCTGTAAAATCACTATAGCAGACCGTTTTGTTGTCTCAACAATTTACATGGAATGTCATCTGATTCCTTTCCGAAAGCTGCGCGCTGCAAATCTACTCCAACAATTTGGGGGAACAATTGCTCAGAGTGATAACGCCTCAAGTTAAACATGTGTTTTGAAAACTTGGTCATTTTTTATTTATTTATTAATTAATTAATTATTATTATTATCATCATTGATTATTATCATTAGTTATTATTATTAATTATTATTATCATCATTATATAATAATAATAATCATCATATCATCATTATAGATTTTTTTTTTTTTTTTACGTCTCTTCTGCACTCCATCACAATCCTAGAAAGACACTATGTCGCAAAAAAAATAAAATAAAATAAAATAAAATAAAACAATCAATGAATAAAACATAAAAAAAAGAAATACTATATAAAGACTGCAACACCTTACAAGCGTCACGTTAGTTTTTCTGTCTTGTTACGGCGACTGTGATTGGCTGCCATGATGGATGTAAACAGTCTGTTTCGAAGCGGGTTTCCTATTGGCTGCCACGGAAAGGTGTTGAGTCTTTGCGTCAAACATGAAATAGGGATGAGAAACCAAAGAAGGAGGAAAGGGTAGATAAGGTACGAAAGTTCAACACCTGCTTTTGAATACCACGAAAGCTCTATTTCTCTGACGTTCCACATCGTAAAAAATGTACAGAACTCCTAATCAAAATTAATAAAAACAAAAAAGGTAAATAAAACAACAAATGAATATATTTATATAAGTACAAAAACAGATAAACAAATGAATATTTAACAAACAAATAAATGAATGAACAATCAAAATGGATGAATATATAAAAGAATAAGATACTTAAGTGAATGAACTAGTAAATACACGAATAAACTGGCCAGCAGGAGGGTCATTTGACTGACAAGAAACAAAAGGTGAGAAAAGTAGATCTCAGAGGTGCTTTAGTCCAAATGTCAGCGTGGCATATTATCCCCTGAACGGACACGTCAGGACCATAGAAGTTGACCAAGACAGCTTCTCCCTTGTCAGCTACCCCTCTACTTGCCTAATGTCAACGGGAAGTTGGTCAACTTGTTTCCAAACTATCCTAGTGTCATCACTTACTTGCTGGGCAAGTTAACTTGTAGCTAGCACTAGTGGCTACTAAACTAGCCCCGTATCAACGAGGCTTTAACGTAGAATTGTCCACAGAGATGAATAAAATAGTCTGCCGGCAGCCCAGAATACGAAGATGTACTTACGACACCCAGAGAGGAATAGATGTAGTAAAAGGTCATTCCTTGACCAATTTATCTATTCATTTATTTCATTTACTTATTTTTTCATTCCATTTATTATTAATGTTTTTGTGGATGCCAGCTGGTCGAGCGGGTTAGAGCGTCGCTCCTTGCGGCGGCGGTCATGGTGACAGCTGTTCTATCTCTGCCGCCAGTGAGTTGGACCAAGGACACGACTCAATAAATTCCAAGCTATAAAGTCATCTGTAAGTGGGCACCGTCCTTGCTTCCAGAAATGGAGGTTGTGATGTTTTTTTTTCTCGCAATATTAAACCGAATTAATTTATTTTTGTAGGAAAAAAATAATAATAACAATAATGAAAATAATACAAATAAAATAATAATGATGATAAAGTGTCTGAAGGAACTGAAAAACAGACATTTTTCGAGAGACAATTCGTCTCCATTCATAAAGTAATGGGCCGTGCCTCTGTTCCATAAGGGTGTCACTTAAGCTCCTGAGATATCAATTGCAGTCACAGTCGATATCTCGTTGGTGACCTTTCGCAAGATGACACTGATCATTAATCAATTTATCTTTCTTGTTAAATGTTACATTTCCAATATGTATTAAACCTCGTTGATTCTACGAATTTATTTATATTCGATTCAGCTGATGTCCAAGATCCGGGATGGATGGCGTCTGTCGAAATACAGTAATTAGAACCAACCAGACTCACCGCGTAGTAAGTGGAACAGACATCAAACAGAGGCAACGAAACGTAGTACAATTTGAAGTTTAAAGATTCGCTTATCTAAACACCTAAACAATATACATGAATCCCTTTCAATTTTATTTTTTATTTATTATTATTATTATTATTATTATTATTTTCCATTACCATCACTACGTTTAGGCCACTAGACAACACTGGGTCTATACCAACACAACATAGACCTGGCCACAGAAACCACCGAACACCTCATCTTACACAGCTCTATTTTTACCGGCTTTTGCCTGTTACCTAGAGGCTGTGGGTCTCTAGCAAAAGATACCTAGGGCAACGGATTGACCATCCGGTAAAGTTCTATAATCAAGCAAACACGGATATCTAACATAAAATTTACTCTGACCAATAGCTCCTATTCTAATCTAACCTAACTTAACTAGTCGTATCAATTCTATAGAGAAAAGAAAAAGTATTTCAAATGCAAAACAGAAAAAAGTGAAAATGTGTTTGCGTGGAATAGAACCGACTTTCCTTATGGTCTGTGTCTGACCTCACAGAACCAAACGGTCACTTGTTAGCAAGCATTACAATCGCAAGTCAATATACACCACTGTAAAACAATGCACGCCGTTATAAGTGGTTGCGAAAGGGGCCTTTCAATTAGTGGCAGTGCTGCAGGAATACACAAGTAAAATCCCTTAACGTTTAGCCAGAAGAGAATATAAAAGTTTGCTGCGATACTGAGGAGGTTTGTGGCAATTCTTGTTGATGAAAGACCCCGTGGAAAAGCATCTGCGTCTACAAACACCGCAGTCCAAAAGATAGAACTTATAAACAATAGCAAGAGCTTGTTCAAACAAGGATAACAGCCAGCAAGAAAGAGAGAGAACGAGGAACATTTTACAGAAAGGGAGGGAAACTGGGGAGAGTGAGACAGAGAGAGAGAGAGAGAAAGAGAGAAAGAGAGAGAGAGAGAGAGAGAGAGACAGCGAGAGATAGAAAGAGGGAGAGACAGAGATAGATAGAGAGGGAACGATAAGGTATAAGATGTGGTTAGCATGACTTATTCCTTTCTGAAGATTGTGGCAATGCACTGGGGATTCTGTAGCAAAGGTAGATTATTCATTTTAGCTGAATTACGATCAGTTACAAGTTGGAATGACCAAATAGGAGACCTTTTCGTCCATAATGGTGCCGGATGCAGAAGTATATACATAAAAGACATCTAAACTAGTATATATATATATATATATATATATATATATATATATATGCAAAAATAATCACATTAACGCGTGACTAAATAATATTGCAGAAACCACAGGGAAAATAAAGTCGGAATACTAAACGTTTTCGTCTATTACATCCTCAGAGTACAAGAAATATAAAATATGATATAATATTATGTTCTATTTTCTCTTTCTTGTACTCTGAGGATGCCGTAACAGACGAAAATGTTTAGTATTCCGACTTTATTTTCCCTGTGGTTTCTGCAATATATATATATATATATATATATATATATATATATATATATATATATATTTATATATATATATATATATATATATATATATATATATATTTTTTTTTTTTTTTGCTAACCATAAAGGCAATTGGAAAGAAAATTCCCATGCGCTTTCGTGTTATACACATCTTCAGGGAATTACGGATGAAAGTGGTAATCCAGTAAGGTTTAAAAGACAAGAAGCAGTCAATGCACAAAAACTCACAAATGAAAAAGATAATCTTAGAGGATCACACAAATCACCAAATTACTTTTGGTCACTTACAACCTGATTACAAATTATGTTGATGATGAAGTTATCTAATTTAAAAATGTCATTACTAATATTAAGATTAGAACCTTGGGAATTCTGTTTCTTTCCGATTTTCTTTGTGGTTACTAGCAATTTTTTGAGATATCACACACACATATACATATACATATATACATATATATATATATATATATATATATATATATATATATATATATATATATATATATATATATATATATATGTGTGTGTGTGTGTGTGTGTGTGTGTGTGTGTGTGTGTGTGTGT
Organism: Oratosquilla oratoria; assembly: GCF_046742065.1. NCBI lineage: Eukaryota > Metazoa > Arthropoda > Malacostraca > Stomatopoda > Squillidae > Oratosquilla > Oratosquilla oratoria. Next base: position 34,904,372 of record NC_134791.1, on the reverse strand, counting down.
GTGTGTGTAAAGGTCTGAGCTCCATGTTGAAGGGGAGAAGCATAAACACCAGACTCAAAGTGGGAGGTTTAATGACCGACGTTTCGGTACTAGACCTAGGACCGTCTTCAGGGGTGTGAAGAGGTATGGTGATCAAAGAGATTTTTATATTGGACGTAGTTGGAACTGGGAGGTAGTCTGCGCTGCCGAAGCTATCCGGGCTCCCCTTTCCCCTCCAGTGGCTACGAGAAATAGATAACTGGTCACAACCTTACATAGACAATTGTACATAATGGATCTCATGTACATTCTTAAAATTCACAAAAAATAAATAAAATAAAATGAATAAAATACACACTTGTATGACAACTAAAAAGATACGTATAGTGGCAGAGTACCAAATAACTGGTCACAATCGTGCACAGACAACTGTTTACAATAGTCTTCATATACATGATTAAATTCACAAAGAAATAAAATAAATAAATACAAAATAAATACAATAAATACACATACGATGACAGAAACAAAACTTGCCACGTTCACATACAAGACCAACTCGACCTTCTATACACATAGGCATACACTATGTTCACCCACGTCACAAACTGATCACAACCTTGCACAGACAACTGCTCACCGTTGTTTCTATTTACATTTATAATATAATCCGAAGTGAAAAATCCAATGAAATACACACATACACGAAAAAGGAAATAAATCCAATCACGTTCATACACACTTTAAGCTCAACCTTATAAACACACAGGTTTGTGATCTTTGTCCACTTTGTGTTCTCTCCGATCAAGTTATCAATACTGATTATATATTATGTTGAATTTGTCATCGTGTTCCTTCTACCTATTTACGCTAACTTATTTGGTCGTCCACGCTTCTAGGAATAATCTTCTTTCCTTCGAGTTGTCTCTGTGTTATCACTCTCGCTCCTTCCCAGTCTATGTTGTGTTGTTGTTCGCTGATGTATTTGTAATGTGCTGAAGCTATATCTTTCCGTCTAACTGCCTGTTTGTGTTCTTCTATTCTGGTAGCGAGTTTCTTCTGCGTTTCTCCTATGTAATCTGCAACACAATCCAAACAGTCAATACTACACCCGCCTGCTGAGTGGGCGCTTCCGTGTCCATGACCCTGGTGAGGTTGTGAAGCAGAGTATTGCATGGGTTATGTGCTACCTGTATGTTTTTGTCCCGGAGTACCCTGGCCGTTACCACCGATGCACCTTTAATGTGAGGGATTGTGACCCTGTGTCCTGTGTGAGTTGATCTTGTGTATGAACGTGACAGGTTTTTTTTCTGTTATTGTATGTGTATTTATTGTATGTTTTTTGTATTCATATTTGTATTTCTTTTGTATTTATTTTATTTTATCTCTTTGTGAATTTAAGAATGTATGTGGAGACTATTGTGAACAGTTGTCTGTGGACAATTTTGACCAGTTGTTTGGTACTCGCTGCCATGATTTGTATCCTTTTAGTTTTCGTACAAGTGTGTATTCTATTCATTTTATTTGATTTATTCTTTGTGAATTTTAAGAATATATGTAAAACCCAATGTGTACAATTGTCTATGTAAGGTTGTGACCAGTTGTCTAGTTCTCGTAGCCACTAGAGGAGGAGGAATCCGGATAACTTCGGCATCGAAAACTACCTCTCCCAGTTCCAACTACGGCTATTCGATCACTACCACATCAAGCTATTCGATCACTACCACATCACAGCCCTGAGCGGGTGGTCTGTCCTAGGTAGTCCATAGTCCACACCCCTGAAGACGGTCCTACGACTAGTACTGAAACGTCGGCATTAAACCTCCCACTTTGGGTCTGGTGTTAACGCTTCTCCCCTTCAATATATACATATATATATATATATATATATTATATATATATATATGTGTGTGTGTGTGTGTGTGTGTGTGTGTGTGTGTGTGTGTGTGTGTGTGTGTGTGTGTGTGTGTGTGTGTGTGTGTGTGTGTGTGTGTGTGTGTGTGTGTGTGTGTGTGTGTGTGTGTATGTGCAAAATAACTGCTGCACACTGAAGTTTACCTGCCTACCTAACTGAATAGTTGACTTCTCGCTCAACTACGTTCCCTTGTCGAACTGCGGGTTAACTCCTGATGTGAAATGATCCCAAGGTGTTGTACTACGTTGCTTAAATTCACTAGCGGTTCTATCTTTCAGGACAGAATTGCGCATTTATTTACAATATCATCATAATGAAGATATTAAGTTAGGTGAAGATTGGCTTGTCAGATGAGGAGCCTACGCCAGGAAGCGCTGAGTAGCTGTGACTAAAGCCGCCACCTTTGCCCTCTTATGCGCTTTGGGGACTGTTCGGGCAGTTAATAGGCACTTATGGGACTTTGAGAGGAATGCGGGATTCTAATCCACACCAGCGTTCAGAGGTGTGGGAATAAATATTGAAACGTGACATTTTTCAGCAATGGGAGTGTTTGCGTGTTACGTTGAAAGGATGTGTTTGGTATTCGGGGACCATCGCCTCAACGTGAGGTTTATACCCTGAAGGAATTTTTTATATTTATTCATTTTATTCTCTATTTTCATTTTTTTATTCTCATTAAATGAAATTCAACGAAATTGTTCTTTGTGGTGATGTGAGAAGACTCTTCGTAAGTTGAATCTGTTCACATCCCAACTTTCTAAATGGGCGTTTCATAACCCGAGGTGCTGAAATCTAATTTTGGGAGTGTTGGGAAATGATGAATACATGACAGTACTTAACTCTCCTTTATCATCTTAATAATAATCAGATGTTAACCAGAGGTAGGGGTTACTAGACTGTCTAGACCCGACTACAAAGGTACTAGGGTCTGAAAAGGCTAAGAAACGCTGTTCTAGATAAAACCAATTTAGATAAATCCCAGTACAGTGTCTGCCTGAGCATTGGAAAAGGTGTGTGATAGAAAGAAGCACAAACAAGGGATCAATCAGCAAGATAGCAATAACATTACTTAATCCCTTAAGCGGACACTACTGAAAGGAGAAAAAAAAAAATGTTTACTAAAACTCCCCGAATAAACAGAACAAACTGAGGGAATAGGAAATGCAAACACGGGGTTTGAGCACTGCTAGCAGCTCACACGTGTTTTAAGATGGCGACTGCCGTGAGCTCTGGTAGAGAAAACATCATTTGATGACGAATGCTCTATTGATTTTGCAACGGTCCTCTCGTTGCAGTTCTTTCCTAAGTCCTCCATCGAAAACTTTTTAGAAACATTGTAAAAATTCTAGAAACGTTGTAGAAACGTAAAACGTGTAGGAACGTTGAAGAAACGTATAAACGTTGAAGAAACACAGAAGCGTTACAGAAACGTTGTAGAAAGTTGGAATTTTTTTAAGCAACGTTGTAGAAATGTTGCAGAAACGTGTAAACATAAAAAAGTTGCATAATTTTTTTTAAACGTAAACTTTGCAGAAACGTAGAGACGCTGTAAAAACGTTACATAAACGTTGTAGAAACGTTTCAGAAACTCGATAGAAACGACAAATGCTGTAGAAACATTGTAGAAACGTTGCAGAAATATTGTAAAAACGTTGCAGAAACGTTGGAAAACGTGATAGAAACGTTGAAGAAACATCTTAGAAACTTTACAGAAACATTATACATGCATACATATACCAAGTGCTTTTTCCCTCTTACAAGGGAGGTAGCTAAAGTCAAAAGGCATTATTCCACTCCCTCCCATTTCATCCCCACCCATTCCACCCCCACTTAACACCCCTCCCTCCCTCCCTAACTACCTCTTATCTTGGCTCCTCCCGGATTAAGGGTCCTCCCTACATCTCGCTCATGGCCCTGTTTCAGAACCAATGTAGCAAGACACAGCATCCACAGCAACGCCGCTTCATTTATTCAGCGACCCCCTTCTCTCCGTCCCCTCATGCAGTAGCATAGAAGACGGGGAGAAATCCCTTTGGGCTGCGTCAAAATATCTTTCACACATAACCAATCATTCTCCACTATCCCCTATCTTCTGCCTTCGCCCTTCCTTCCTCAACAGACATACCCCTCGTTCTCATTGCCCCTTTTATCCTATCCATCCATATCATCCTCGATCGTCCCCGTATGTTCACTCCACCCACCTCTGTCTTCCACACTTCTTTTCCTAATTTTTCTTCACTCATTGTTTCCATGTGTCCAAACCATCTAATACACTTTATAGAAACGTTACAAGACACGTTGTAGAAACGTTGTGGCCTTCGCCCGCTGCCAAGAACTATCACTTTGAGAACGAGATTCGAAGAGACAGCGAGGCCACAGCTGTTGACTGCTCTTCTGATATGAAACACCTATGTTTATCTATTTATCTGGCCGAGCGGTTTACAGGTTGAAGTGATGGTGGTTCAAACCCTGCCACGAGAGAATTGAACCAAAGGCAAGGTTCATTAAATTCCACGCTACAAAGTCTTTTGTAAGGGGCACCGTCCTAGTCTCCTGATAGTGGGAGTTCGCGACATTAAATCGATTCATCATTATCACTAAATCACCAAAATATCTTACATCATCACCTGTGGAGTTTGATAGACTCTTGGACTTATACACAATGGCACTCCACACTCCACCCAACCTTGCCAGGAGTCTCATCAATAGCGGCAATGAACCGTTACACTGAGGCTTTACTTGCCATCAAACCTTTGTTCATGTCTTTACCTCGAACAGTCTGAGTTCGGGGTAAAGGTATTAATTCTGATCGAGTTTGTCGATTTGTTTGTTAGCAATATTATGGTGAAGTGGCTGGATTAATTGACACATAAATGGTTCATATGATTTTTTTTTTATAATAGGTGCATTATGGATAAAGTACATCAAATTATGATCACAATTACTTCATTACAAGTATAAACAATTAATACTGTAAATTAGAAAAAGGTAACAAGGTAACGGTAATGACTAAACTTTAGTACTTGTACCAAGAAACATTCGATTTGTTAAGTAACTACATAGAAGACCTAAACCATTTATGAAAATAGTAATCCTCTCTTGGATGATCCAGCTTTCCATTTGAACAACAGCTACTTCATATTGATAAATAAAAACATGACATTTCAACAGAGTCTTTTGTCTAATAAAAAAGGGTATCCTTTGCTATCTTCTTTTGTATGGCTTCTATTACATGCTGTGTAACGTTACTGTATTCATTGCGCACATGAGAAAATAAATTGTTTTAAGATATGGCAGAAGCAAATGTATGGGTTATATACATATTTTTTTAACCAAGTTAGCCTTCAGATCTGTCAGTAGCAACTGGATCGGCTATAAATTCATTTTTTTTTGGGGGGGGGGAGGGAGGAACCCTGTTTTCTTATCTGAAATATATTTCATATCCACGTTACAAAAAACGACTCTCAAATCAAACCACAGATCTCTTAACGAAAGTAGATTGAATGTAGAAATGGAAAAGTAGACTGAATGTAGACATGAAAAGATGGGGAAAGCAGATTCATCAACTTGGAAATGAACAGCATCAGCTGCAGTGAAGAACTTTAATTAAAAGGAA
>NC_134791.1:34871362-34891362 GCF_046742065.1 Oratosquilla oratoria | reverse complement strand
AGAGAGAAAAAGGGAGTTTGGAGGTGGAGAGTGAGAGAAGGAAATGGGGAAGTAGGGTAAAGGGGAGAGAGAGGTGGGGAAAGAGAGGGAGAGGGAGAGCGAGACAGAGCGAGACAGAGAAAGAGAGAGAAAGAGAGAGAGGGAAAGAGAGTTGGGGATGGAAAGGGAGAGGAGAGGGGGAAGTAGGGTAAGGGGGAAGTAGGGTAAGGGGGAGAGAGAGGGGGAAAGAGAGAGGAGGGAGGAGGGAGGAGGGAGGGAGGGAGAGGGGGAAAAGAGAGAGAGAGAGAGAGAGAGAGAGAGAGAGAGAGAGAGAGAGAAGGAGAGGGGGAAGTAGGGTAAGGGGGAGAGAGAGGGGGAAGAGAGAGAGAGAGAGAGAGAGAGAGAGAGAGAGAGAGAGAGAGAGAGAGAGAGAGAGAGAGAGAGAGAGAGAGAGAGAGAGAGAGAGAGAGAGAGAGAGAGAGGATGAGAGAGAGAGATAGAGAGAGAAAAGAAATACATCTAGCTTAAGCACAAGAATACTTTACGAAGATGACTGATAAAGTAACGAAGCTTAAGCAGAGACAGAGATGTGCCTGAAATAAAGATGAAATAGAATATGAAAACGTTTGTTAGAAAAAGAGGTGAATGTTGCAATTGAAAATCTCTTTGTAGAATGCTTGCAAATCTCTTGCATGTTAGAATCCGGGAGATAGAATATACAAATGAAGAAATATACTAAGTTTTGGAGCAGAAATAATTATAAACGTATTATCTATAAAATTGAAGGGCATTAATTACTAGCCTCAGTAAGTATAAAGGTAATTAAATACTGGTAACAAGTACCTATGATATGCATAGAAAGGGAGAAATTGATCATAAAAAGTAATTATAAGGGCATCTGCTTGATAAGGATAGAAGAATAGGAAGGAATAGAAAGGTAATAAATTACTGACAACATATAAAGGAAGAAATAAGAACATTAGAATGGAAGAGACTGCAAGAGACCATAAGGCCTACACTAGGCAGTTCCATATCCCTTACCACCTATCATCCCTCATCTCATCTTCTCCAGGGTATTTGCAAAGTAGAGATAAAAGGAAAGGAGAGAAAAAGAACATAAGAATGGAGGAGACTGCAAGAGACCATAAGGCCTACACTAGGCAGTTCCATATCCCTTACCACCTGTCATCCCTATGCGTAAAGTTATCTCACCTTCTCCAGGGTATTTGCAAAGTAGAGATAAAAGGAAAGGAGAGAAAAAGAACATAAGAATGGAGGAGACTGCAAGAGACCATAAGGCCTACACTAGGCAGTTCCATATCCCCTACCACCTGTCATCCCTATGCGTAAAGTTATTTCACCTTCTCCAGGGTATTTGCAAAGTAGAGATAAAAGGAAAGAAGAGAAAAAAAAAACATAAGAATGGAGGAGACTACAATAGACCATAAGGCCTACACTAGGCAGTTCCATATCCCTTACCATCTGTCATCCCTATGCGTAAAGTTATCTCACCTTCTCCAGGGTATTTGCAAAGTAGAGATAAAAGGAAAGGAGAGAGAAAAAGAACAACACGGGAAGAGAAAAGACCAGACTCTTCATCAAGGTGCCGGGGCTCCTTGGGGCTTCTGGAAGCAACGGGGACTTGTACACAAGAAATAAACCAAGGTGCTTATAGGCAAAATCAGAATTATTCATGAGAAGGGGCTTGTCCCCCACACGTAAAAACTTTGGGGGCTTCTGGACATGTGTGTGGGGAAGAGGGGGAGGGGGGAGGTGTAGGGGGGATGGGAAGCTGACAGGAGGCCCGCCCAGACAAATTGTCCACTTAAACGAAACATTATGAAAACGATCGACGGTGTACTGTCAACCTGTGTATCTATATACGAGCGAAATTTACTGAAATGGCGTGTAACACTTTGGTAAACAAAGAGTAGATGTGGAAAGTGAAAGACAAAATATAAAAGAACGAATAAATGATGGAAGAGTGTATGTACTTCAACGTAACCAGAGTACTGATGAAACACACACACACACAAATAGGATGGGAGATATGACGAGAGAGTGGGTGAGAGAGAACGACAGAGATGAATGAGAGAGAGGACGAGAGAAAATATGTACTCGTACATTTAGCCTGAGGACACACACACACACACACACACACACACACACACACACACACACACACACACACACGCACACGTAGACAAGTTATGAGATAATGATGGGGAAAGGACACGATGGCGGTGTAGTGTGAGAAAAATGGGGCAATATGGCAGGACTAGAGTGGAGCAGAAGAATGGGGTAAGGGCCGGCTCGACTGCCTGATAGTGATGCCCGGAGTCTATTGTACGAGACAAGACGGAAGAAAGAAGGGGAAGGGGGAAGAGAGGGGAGAGGAAAGAAGGGAGAGGAGAAAGGGGAAAAGACTGAGGAGAGCGTGGAGAGGAGGGAGAGGAGAAAGAGGAGAGAGGAGAGAGGAGAGAAGAGAGAGAAGAGGGAAGAGAGGAAAGAGGAAGGAAGGGAGAGGAGAAAGGGGAGAAGACTGAGGAGAGCGTGGAGAGAGAGGAGAGAGGAGAGAGGAGAGAGAGAAGAGCAGAAGAGAGAGAGGAAAGAAGAGAGAGAAGAGGGAAGAGAGGAGAGAGGAGATAGGGGAGAGGAGAAAGGGGATAAGACTGAGGAGAGCGTGGAGAGGAGAAAGAGGAGAGAGAGGAGAGAGAGGAGAGAAGAGAGAGAAGAGGGAAGAGAGGAGAGAGGAGATAGGGGAGAGGAGAAAGGGAAAAAGACTGAGGAGAGCGTGGATAGGAGAGAGAGGAGAGGAGAAGAGAGAGGAGAGAAGAAAGAGAGGGAGGAGGGAAGAGAGGAGAGAGGAGATAGGGGAGAGGAGAAAGGGGAGAAGACTGAGGAGAGCGTGGAGAGGAGAGAGAGGAGAGGAGAAGAGAGAGAGGAGAGAAGAAAGAGAAGAGAAGAGGAAAAAACCGAAGAGAAGAGAGAAGAGAGGAGAGGAGAGAAGAGGGGTGAGAGGAGAGAAGAGAGGTGAGAGAAGAGGGAACAAGGAAGAGAGACGAGAAGAAAAAGAGGGAAGAGAGAAAAGAGAAAGAAAAAAGGGATGACAGAGGAAGAGGCGAGAAAAAAAGGAAAAGTGAAAGGAAAAAGAAAAATGAAAGAAAAGAGAAGAAGAGAGATGAGGATGTGACACGAGGAGTAAGAGAAAAAAAAAAGGTGAAGGATAAAGAAACAAGAGAGAAAAGAGAAAAATATGAAAGAGAAAAGAGAAGATAAGAGAAAAAAACAGGAGAGAAAAGAGAAGAGAAGACAAAGGAAGGGAGAGAAAGCGCAAAGAGAAAAGGAAGAGAAAAGAGAAGAGAAGAGTGGAAAGAGAGAAACGAGAGAGAGGACAAAAGATAAGAGTCAATAACGTTGGGTTGTCTCCAAGGGGGTTGGTTCCACCTGGACGCGAACCTGAGAAGCAGAAGCAGTGGAGAGGGGGAGAGGGGGGGAGGGGGGCAGGGGGGCAGAGGGGGGAACCGAGAAGGCCAAAGAAATGACTCGGTGGGGGGGGGGAGGGACGTGCACGTACGCATACATGCATACATACACACATGTAACACACACACACACATATACATACATACACGTACACACACGTGCACACGTACACACACACAAATAAATAAACGAATGAACGAAAATTATAAAAAAAAAAAAAATAGAATGAAATTAAAACCAAATAAAATAGAATTAAATTAAAAACAAACGAACAAATAAACTAGACTGATATAAAATAAGAGTCGGAGGAAACCAGGAATGCCACAAGAAGGAAAGAACCTAACGAGATCGGTAACGGAGAAGGGTTAGAGGGCGCGCGCGAGAGAGAGAGATAATTAAATAGATAAGCCCAAAGAATGAGGAAGTCGTCATGGAAGAAAAGAGAGAGGGACGGAGAGAGGGAGAGAGCGAGAGAGAGGGAGAGAGATAGAGAGAGAGAGAGGAGAGAGAGAGAGAGGGCTGGGGAGGGAGGGAGAGCGAGGGAGAGAGAGAGAGAGAGAGAGGGCTGGGGAGGGAGGGAGAGCGAGGGAGGGGGAGAGGGAAAGGGAGAGAGATAGAGAGAGGGAGGGAAGGGGGAGAGAGACAGTGTGAGAGGGGGAGGAGAGGGAGAGGGGGAAGGGGAGGAGAGGGAGAGGGGGAAGGGGAAGAGAGGGATAGGGGGAAGGGGGAGAGAGTGAGAGAGGGGGATAGAGAGAGCGATAGAGAGAGAGAGAGGAGGGAAGGGGGAGAGAGAGGAGGGAAGGGGGAGAGAGAGAAACAGAATGAGAGAGAAGGGAAGGGGGAGAGAGAGAAAGGGAGAGAGGGGAGGGAGGGAGGAGGAAGGGAGAGGGAGAGAGGGAGGAGAGAGGGAGGGAGAGGGAGAGAGGGAGGGAGAGGGAGAGGGGGAGGGAGAGGGAGAGGGGGAGGGAGGGAGGGAGAGGGAGACGGGGAGGGAGAGGGAGAGAGATAGAAGGGGGAGGGAGGGAGGGAGAGAGAGAGGGAGAGAAACAGAGAGTTAGGGAGAGAGTGGGAGGGAAAGAAAGAGAGAGGGGGAGGGAGAGAATGTAAGGAAGAAGGGGACGAGCCGGGCAGGGAAGTGGGGTGTAGGACTTGGGGGGGGGGAGTAGGGCTAGGGGGAGTCGGACGAGGGGCAGCGAAGATGGAGGAGCCAGAAATGGGGAGAGAGGGAGAGAAAAATGGGAGAAAGGAGAGGGAGGGAAGAAACAGCAGATCTGCAATGGGACTGGATTTATTGGGATTCCTTGACAAATGGGGAAGCTTGGAGCTGTTATCTCCTCCCTCACACAAAAAGAAAAAGAAAAGGAAAAAGGAAAAAGTCTCAAAAAAAAAAAAAAAAAAAAAAAAAAAAAAAAAAAAAAAAAAAAAAAAAAAAAAAAAAAAAAAAAAAAAAAAAAAAAAAAAAAAAAAAAAAAAAAAAAAAAAAAAAAAAAAAAAAAAAAAAAAAAAAAAAAAAAAAAAAAAAAAAAAAAAAAAAAAAAAAAAAAAAAAAAAAAAAAAAACGAATTTGAAAAGAAAAAGAAAGCGCGCGCACGAAACGAAGCGACTGACTTGAGGATAGGAATCAACAAAAAAAAAAAAAAAAAGGAAGAAAGAAAGGAGGAAGAGGGAAGAGGAGGAAAAGAAAGAAGAGGAAGAGAAGAAAGAAGAAGGAAGTGGAAGAGAGGGAGGAGGAGAAGGAATGGGAAGAGGGGTAAGAGGAGGAAGACGAGGAAGAAAAATAAGAGGAGGGAGAGGAGGAAGACGAGGAAGAAAAATAAGAGGAGGAAGAGGAGGAAGAGAAGGAGGAAGTGGAAGAGAAGAGAAGGAAGAGGAGGAAGAAGAGAAGGAAGAAGAGAAGGAAGAAGAGAAAGAAAGAGGAGAAGAGGAGAGGAAGAGAAGAGGAAGAGGAAGAGAAGAGAGGAAGAGGAAGATGAGGGAGGAGAGAGGAGGAGGAAGAGGAGGTAAGAGGAGGAAGAGGAAGATAATTAAGAGGAGGAAGAGGAGGAAGACGAGGAAGAAAAATAAGAGGAGGAAGAGGAGGAAGAGAAGGAGGAAGTGGAAGAGAAGAGGAGGAAGAGGAGGAAGAAGAGAAGGAAGAAGAGAAGGAAGAAGAGAAAGAAGAGGAAGACGGCAAGGAGGAAGAGCAAGCGGAAAAGTAGGAAGAGGATGATGAGGAGGAGAAGGAAGTGGAGGCGGAGGAGGAAGAGGAAGAGGAAGAGGGGAGGAGGAAGAGGAAGTGGAAGAGATGGAAGAGGATGAGAAGGAAAGGAAAGAGTAGTAAGAGGACGAAGATGAAGAAGAAAAACATGAGGAGGAAGAGGAGGATGAGAAAGAGGAAAAGAAGAGGAAGAGGAGAAAGAAGAGGAGAAAGCGGAAGAGGAGAAGAGGAGGAAGAGGAAGAAGAGGAGAAGGAAGAGAAGGGAGGAAGAAAGAAGAAGAGAAAAGAAGAGAAGAGAAGAGGAGGAAGAGAAAGAAGAGGAGGAGGAAGCTTGTGAAGACGTTAAACACAGGTCATATTAAAAGAGAAGGCATAGAAAATGAAACGAAAATATAACGAGGATAAAAGAAAAGGAAAAGGATGATGTCAAAAGAAGGAAGGAAGGAAGGAAGGAAGGAAGGAAGGAAGGGAGACAAGTGTAACACAAGAGACAGACAGAAGAGAAAGAAATAAACGAGGTGACGTGAAGTGACCTGATGTGACAAGGCGTGACGTGACAGCGTGACGTGAGAAGGCATGACGTAACATAGTGTGACGTAAGATGTGACGTGATAATTTGTTACGTGGCATAGCGTGACGTGAGGTGACGTGGGATGTGGTGTGGTGAGGCGAAGCGAGGTGAGGGGGAGAAGTAAAAGAGAGAATAAAAAATAAAGAGAAAAAGAGAAACCAAAACAATAGAGACGTAGAAATGAAGGGCAAGGAAAGAGAAAAAGAGAAAAAAGAGGAAGAGAGAATGGGAGAATACAGGAGAAAGAGGAAGGACGGAAAGGGAAAAGCAATGCAAGAGAAAAGAGAGAAAGAAAGGAGAAAAGAGTTTAAATGAAAATGTGTAAAATAGAGGAGAAAGGGTAAGAAAGGCGAGAAATGATAATAATAAAAAAACAGGAAATAACAGACAGGAAAAAGGAAGAGAAGACAAACTGCACAAGGGGAAAGGAAAAGAGGGGAGGCGAAAGGAAGAGGAAACATAAAGAGAGGAAGGAGACGGGGGAACAGACAAAAGAGCAGGAAGAGGAAAAGCAGGAGAGGGGAAGGGAGGGGAGGGGAGGGTAGGGGGAAAGAGTAGAAAGGATATAAAGGAAGCGTGGGGAGAAATTGGGGGAAAGGAGAGGGTGGGATAGGGAGAGAGAGAGAGAGAGAGAGAGAGAGAGAGAGAGAGAGAGAGAGAGAGAGAGAGAGAGAGAGAGAGAGAGAGAGAGAGAGAGAGAGGAGAGAGGGGAGATGGAAGGGGAGAGGCAGGGAGGGTAGAGGAAGAGAGGGAGGGAAGAGGAGGGGATGGGAGAAGAGGTGAGGTGAGGGGAGAAGAGGTGAGGTGAGGGGAGAAGAGGGGAGGAGAGGAGAGGGAAATCAAAATAAGGGGAGGTGAGGGAAGAGGAAGGGAAGGGTAGGGAAAGGAAGGGAGGGTAGTAAGAGGAAGGGAGGGAAGAGAAGGGGAGGGGAGAGGTGAAGGGAGGGGAGGGGAGAGGAGGGGAGGGGAGGGGAGAAGAAGGGAAGGGATGAGAGGGAAGAAGAGAGGATAGGAAGAGAGGGAAAAGAAGGGGAGGAGAGGGGAGAGGAAGGGAGGGGAGATAAAGGGAGGGGAGAGGAAGGGAGGAGAGAGGAGGGGAGAGGAAGGGAGGAGAGAGGAAGGGAGGGGAGGAAAGGGAGGGCTACTAGGGGAATTGGAAGGTAAAGAGGAATAAAATGGTGGTTCGAGATGCGGCTATCAAGAGGAGGTCGGCAAATGGGAGGTATCAAGAGGGGAGACAAAGGGTGAAGAGGAATTACGGAGAGAGAGACAGGGGATGAGGGGAAAGAGAGGGGAGAAGAGGGGAAAGTGTGGGAAGAGGAGAGAAGCAGAGGGAAAGTGTAGGAGGGGGGAAGGCAGGTGTGGCGGGGTGAGGAGAGGGGAGACGAGGAGAGGGAAGGAGATTTAGGTTAGGTTAGGTTAGTTTAGGTTAGGATAGCTCAACTTAGTTCAGGCTAAACCACTTTAGGTCAGGTCTCATCAGGCCAGGTCAGCTAGGTCAGGTTGGTTAGGTTAGGTCAGGCTGTTTAGGTTAGGTCAAGTTGGTTAGGTTAGGTTAGGTTAGGTCACGTCAGAAAGACCAGCAAGATCAGGTCAGGTCAGGTTAGGTTAGATTTATGGAAGTAACAGCAAGGACTACAGGTGTGAGAGAGTAAAGAGCAGAATATTTATCGACGAAAAGAGGGAGAAAGAGAGGAAATGAGAAAGATGAGGAGACAAGGACAGGAGGAAATAGAATAGAAGAGGGGAGGGAGAATACAATAAAGGAGAGAAGAAAGACGAGAAGGGAGAGAGAAGCGAATGACGCATGTAAAGGGGTGGAGGAAGGATAGAAGAAAAAAGGGAAAAGAAAAAGAAAAAAAGAAAAAATTAAAAGGGGAAAAAGAAATAAAAATGAAAAAAAAAAGTAAATGGGAGGAAAAATAGTAAAAAAAAAAAAAAGGAAAGAAGAATAAGAAAAAAGAAAAAAGAAAAAAGAAAGAAGAAGAAGAAGAAGAAGAAGAAGAAGAAGAAGAAGAAGAAGAAGAAGAAGAAGAAGAAGAAGAAGAAGAAGAAGAAGAAGAAGAAGAAGAAGAAGAAGAAGAAGAAGAAGAAGAAGAAGAAGAAGAAGAAGAAGAAGAAGAAGAAGAAGAAGAAGAAGAAGAAGAAGAAGAAGAAGAAGAAGAAGAAGAAGAAGAAGAAGAAGAAGAAGAAGAAGAAGAAGAAGAAGAAGAAGGAGGAGGAGGCAGTGGAAGAAAGACAAAGGGAACAATTCGATGATGAAAAAATAAAAGTGTGATCATGACAGAGCTAAGAATGCGTGAGAGAAGAGAACACAATATTTAATAGGATGAAGTCTCACTTCGAGTCTCACAGCCTAGTTTCGGTCTCACGGATTAAACTAATGCTTGAGACGACGGTAGGTGGCAAGAAAGGGCTCAGGTGAGGTAAGAAGGGGGAGGTGGAGGAGGGAGGGAAGGAGGGAGGGAGGAGGGAAGGGAAAATGAAAGGGAAGAGGAATAGAAAAGCAAGAGAACGGAAGAGAAAATAAGAGAAAGGAAGAGAAGGGAAGGTAAAGAGAAGGGGAAAAAGGGGAGGGAAGAGAAGGAAAAGGGAAGAGGAAGATAAGAGAGAAAGGGAAGAAGAAGGAGAAGAGAAGGGAAGGGAGGAGGGGAGGAAATGGGAAGAGATGGGACAAGAAGGAAAAACAAGGGAAGGGAAGAATGAAAGAGGGGAGGGTAGAGAATGGAAAAAGAAGAGAAGGGAAGGGAAGGAGAAGAGAAGGTAAGGAGAAGGGAAGAGGAAAGAAAGGGAAAAGGGAAGGCAAGGAGAAGAGAAGGGAGAGAGAAGAGAAAGGAAGGGAAGGAAAGGGGAAAGAAAGAGGAAGGGAAGGGAGAAGGGAAGGCAAGGAGAAGAGAAGGGAGGGGGAAAAGAAGGGAAAGGAAGAGGAAGGGAAGGGAGAAAGGAGACGGGAAGACAAGGTGAAGAGAAGGTGAAGAGAAGGAGTAGGGAAGGAAAGGTAAGGGAAAGGGAAGAAAGGAAAGGGGAGGGGTAGGGTAGGGAAAAAGGAAGGGAAGAGAAGGGAAGGGAAGGAAAGGGAAAGCGGGAAAGTGAGAGGAAGGGATAAACAAATGAAGGTAATAAGATGAAGGGGAGATGGGATGGAAGTGAGGGGAGAGGAGGTAAAAGAGGAGGGAGAGGGGAAAGGAATGAGAAATAAAAGAAAGAAGAAAAGAGGGGAGAGGAGGGGAGAGGAGAGGAGAGGAGAAAAGAGGAGGGGAGAGGAGGGGAGAGGAGGAAGGTGAGAACGGAGAGAAAGAGAAGTGTGGAAATAAAGAAAATAAATACGAATAAGCGGATGAGAGGAAAGAGACAGAAGGGGAGACGAGGAGACGGAGGAGGAGGAGGAGGAGGAGGAGGAGGAGGAGGAGGAGGAGGAGGAGGAGGGAGGAGGAGCGGGAGGACGAGAAGGAGGAGGAGCTGGAGGAGAGGGAGGAGGAGGAGCTGGAGGAGAGGGAGAAGGAGGAGGAGGACGAGGAGTAGAGGAGGAGAAGGAGAATAAATGAATGGAACAGGAACAGTGGGAATAGGGGAAGACTGGAAGGAAGGGAAGAGGAGGAGGAGGAGGATGAGAGTGGAGGGAAAGGGAAGGAAAAGGAGGCAAAGAGATGGAAGAGAAGGAAGGATAAATAAAAGGAAAGATGGAGAGAAGAAAAAATATAAGAGAAGAAAAAAATCAAAGAGGAATGAAGAGGAAAGAACGGAAGAATGAGAAGTACAGTAGGATTCTTGAGTTCAGCAAGAGTTTGGTGTTCAAATGGAGTGCCCCACACGGAATGCAATCCATTTATAGCAACATTCTAGGGTGACGTCACTCTTCACACATGTTTGCAAAAAACAAATAATAAAATAAAAATAAATAAATGAATATTTTCTAATTATAACAATAATACAAATAAATAAGTAAACATGTGAATAAACAATCATTATAATGATAATGAATAAACATATATAAATGAGTAAACAAATGAAGAGTTATCTATATTCATATCTATCTAAATACCAACACATACATAAATAAACAAATAAATAATAAGAATAAGTAAATAATACATAAACAAGTAAATGAGGTTTATAAAGATTATAAAGATAAATGAGGTTTATAAAGATTCCATGATACTGTTGCAAATCTAAAATGTGATTATATATATATATACATATATATATATATATACATATATATATATATATGTTTTTAATCTATATTTTGTTTTATTATATTTCATTTGCTCTGTTTTGTATTTATTCTATTTTATTTTAATACATACATACATATATATATATATATATATATATATATATATATATATAAACTGAAAAATACAAAACAGAACAAATGAAATGTAATAAAACAAAATATGAGTTAAAAAACATAAAAACATTACAAAGGAAATGAACGGGAAATAGAAAAATAGGGAGGAAGAAGAAAGGCAAAGGACATCGATATAAAATAAAGAGAAAAAAAGAGGAGGGAGTGAGGGATCTTCAGATGAGGAAGAGAGGAGAGAAATGAAGGGGAAAGGAGAGGAGGGGAAGGGAAGGGAAGGGAAGGGAGGAGAGAGAGAGAGAGAGAGAGAGAGAGAGAGAGAGAGAGAGAGAGAGAGAGAGAGAGAGAGAGAGAGAGAGAGAGAGAGAGAGAGAGAGAGAGAGAGAGAGAGAGAGAGAGAGAGAGAGAGAGAGAGAGAGAGAGAGAGAGAGAGAGAGAGAGAGAGAGAGAGAGAGGGGAGGGGAGGTTAGATTGGATCTGGGGGACATAAAATGAAAATAAAAAAGTAGAGGAAGATTACGTAGAAGAAAGGGCGAGGCCATAAATGAGAAAGAGAAAGAGGGGAGGGAAAGAGGGGAGAGGAGGGAAAAAGAGGGGAGGGAAGATGAGGAAAGGGGAGAAGAGGGGAAAGAAGGAGAGGGGAGAGAGAAGAGAGAAGATGCGAGGAAAAGAGGACAGGAAAAGAGAAGGGAGGACAGGAGGAGAGAAGCGAGAATGGGGGAAAAAAGAGGTGGGAGGAGAGAAGAGATAAGGGTGGGGAAGAGAGGACAGGAAGGGTGAGGAGAGGAGAGAAAGAGAAGAGAAGAAAGGAGATTAGAAAATAGAACAGAGAAGAGGAGAGGAGAGGAGAGGATAGAAGAGAAGAGAGGAAAAAAGAGAAAGAGAGGAAAAAAGAGAAAGAGAAGAAAGGAGATTAGAAAATAGAACAGAGAAGAAGAGAGGAGAGGAGTGGATAGAAGAGAAGAGAGGAAGACAAAATGGAAGAAAAGAAAGGAGAGGAAGAGAAAATGGAGGAAAAGAGAGAAGAGGGAGACAGGGAAGAGGAATGGGAGAGGATAGAAGGAGAAAAGAAAGGAGAGGAGAGGAGGAAGAGGATAGAGGGAGAGAAGAGACGAGAGGAAGAAAAATGGAGGAAAGGAGAGGAGAAGGGGGAGAGGGGAGGAGCGGAAGAAAAAAATAGATGAGAAGAAAGGAGAGGAAAGGAGAGGAGGGGAGAAGAGAACAGGAGAAGGAAAAGGGGAAGAAGGAAAAAGAGAAGAGGGAAGAGAAGAGGGAGAGAAAGAGCTAAGGATAGGCGAGGTGATGGAAGCAGAGAGAAAGGGGGATAGATATGGAGAAACAAAAAGAACAAATAAATAAAAGGAAACAGAAAAGAAACAAATAAAGGAAAAATAGGAATTGGGAGAACGAATGAAACGAGGACACTTACGAAAAGATGTTGATGGGAAGAGGAGGAAGAAGGGAAAGAGAGAGGGCGGAGAGGAGGGGGAGAGGAGGGGGAGGGGAAGAGGGAGTGAGAGGGGGAGAGAGGTAGTCGATCTGATGGGGGCATAATGTGATGAGATGGGATGCATTGCGAGGGGGAGGGGAGGGAGTGGGGAGGGAGTGGGGAGGGCGAGGGGAGGGAGAGAGGAGGGAGAAGAGAGGGAGTTGGGACTGGGAGGGGCCACAGAGGGAGTGGGAGGAGGAGGAAGGGAGAGTAAGGGACAGATCCTCGTGGAGGGGAACAGAAATCTGGAGGAAGGAGAGGTGACGAAAGAGAGCAAATGTATGATATATTAAAGAGAAACATATCTTAAGAGAGATGGTGGAAGGAAGGAGAAAAGAGGAAGAGAAACTGAGAAGAGAAAAGAGAAAATGGGAGAGGAGTTAACAGTAATTGAAGGAAAAAGAGGGAATAAGGAAAAATAGGGAATAAGGAGAAAGAGGGAGGGAGGGAGAAAGGAAGAGAGGGAGGGAGAGAGAAAGGAAGAGGGGGAGGGAGGGAGGGAGGGAGGGAGGGAGGGAGGGAGGGAAGGAGGGAAGGAATGAGGAAGGAAAAAATGATGCGGGATTTGGTCTTACCCAATCTGATTCGTTGGAGGCAGAGTGATTCTAGGCAGGATGCGTAGGGAAGGAGGAGGGAAGAGGGAGAGAAGAGGGGAGAGAGATGAGAAGATAGGTAGGAGAAGGAGAGAAGAAAAGAGGAAGGGAGGGAGGGAGGGAGGGAGGGGATGAGGAGGTTAGTAAAGAGACTGAAGGAAGGAAGGAAGGAAGGAGGGAGAAAGAGGGAGGGATGGAGAAAGGAAGTGAGGGAGGGAAAGAGGGGAGAAAAGAAGAAAAGAGGGGAGGAATGGAAAGAGTGAGGGAAGGAGAGAGGGAAGACAGGAGGGAAGAAAAGGGAAGAAAAGAGGGAAGGTGAGAGGGAGGGAAGGAGAGAGGGAGGGTGACGGGACAGAAGGGAGGAGGGAGGGAGGGGAAGAAGAGAGGGAGGGTAGGGGGAAAGGAGGGAGGTGAGGGAAGGAAGGAAGGAAGGAGGGAGGGAGGGAGGAAAGCAGGGAGGGAGGAAAAGAGGGAGGGAAGGGGAGGTGGAGGAGGAGGAGGAGGAGGAGGAGGAGTAGTGACAGCACTAGAGGTAATGGCATTGGACAACGGTTGATGGTACTGAAAGTGATCGTGTTGAAGGAGAGGAATGGAGGGGTGGAAGGGGGTGGAAGGGGTGGAAGGGGTGGAAAGGGTGGAGGCGTGAAAGAATTAAAGGTGGAGGTGTGGAGTGGAGGAAAAAAGCAGAATAAAGAGGAAAAGAGAAATATAAATATAAATAATAAATGAATAAATGAATACATGAATAAAATAAACAAATTAGATAAACAAATAAAATGAATAAATTGATCAACAATATGAATAAATGAAATGGATAAATAAAAGAAAATATATGGATGAATATATAAATACAATATTAGAATAAAAAATTGATACAGAAATAACAAAACCAATAAATAAAACAAGTAAAAACAAAAATAAGCAGAAATTAAAAAGAAAAAAAAATGAAAAGAGAAGTGGAGGGCAGAGAGAGATTACACGGAAGAGAGATGGCAGTAATGGGAGGGATCACAAAAAAAAGAGAGAAAAAGAGAGAAAAAGAAAAGGTTGGAAATAGCAGAGATGGGAACAGATCAAGGAAAAACGTGAGAGGAAATGGAGGAAGGAAAAGGAGAAGAAAGGGAGTAAATGGGAGAAGAGAGGAGGAGAGAGGAAAGAGAAAGAGAGGGGGAGGATTGTGAAAATGAGGAAGGAGAAGGAGTGGGGAGGAGGAAAGGAAAGAGGAGAAGAGGTAAAAGAAGGAGGGGGAAGAGGAGGGTAGAGAAGGGGAGGAGAGAAGAAAAAGGAAGAGGGGGGGAGGATTGTGAAAGTGGGAAAGTGGAAGGAGTGGGGAGGAGGAGAGGAAAGAGGGGAAGAGGTAACAGGAGGGGAAAGAGGAGAAGAGAGGAGGGGGAGGAGAGAGGAAAGAAGATGAGAGGTAAAAGAAGGAGGGGAAGAGAAGGAGGGGGAAGAGGAGGAGAGAGAAGGGGAGGAGAGGGAATAAGAGAAGGGGAAAGAAGAGGAAAAGAAAGAGGAGGAGAGGGAAGAGAAGAAGAGGAAAGAGGAGAGACAAGAGGAGAAGGGGGAAGAAGGGCAGAGGTAAGAGGAGGAGAGGAAAGAGAAGGAGGGGAAAGAGGAGGAGAGGCAAAAGAATTAAGGAAGGGGAAAAGAAGGGGAAAAGGAGGGGAAGGAAGTCGAGAAGGGGGGAAGAGGAGAGGGAAGACGAGAAGGGGGAAGAAGAGGAGCGGGAAGAAGAGGAGAGGGAAGACGAGAAGGGGGAAGAAGAGGAGAGGGAAGACGAGAAGGGGGAAGAAGAGGAGAGGGAAGAGGAGAAGGGGGAAGAAGAGGAGAGGGAAGACGAGAAGGGGGAAGAAGAGGAGAGGGAAGAGGAGAAGGGGGAAGAAGAGGAGAGGGAAGACGAGAAGGGGGAAGAAGAGGAGAGGGAAGACAAGAAGGGGGAAGAAGAGGAGAAGGAAGACAAGAAGGGGGAAGAAGAGGAGAGGGAAGAGGAGAAGGGGGAAGAAGTGGAGTGGGGAGAAGAGGAGAGACAAAAGAAGGAGAAATAAGAAGAGAAGAGGCAAGAGGAGAAAAGGGAAGAAGGAGAGAGGGGAGAGAAGGAAGAGTAGGGGAAGGGAGAGGAGGGGAAGGGAGAGGAGTGGGAAGAGGAGAATAGGCAAGACGAGAAGGAGGAAGAAGGGGAGAGGGAAGAAGAGGAGAGGGAAGAAAAGGAGAGGGAAGAAAAGGAGAGGGCAGAGGAGAAGGAAGAAAAGGAGAGGGGAAGAGGAAGATGGGGAGAAAAAGAGAGGGAAGAGGAGGAGAGGGAAGAGGAGGAGAGGGAAGAGGAGGAGAGGGAAGAGGAGGAGAGGGAAGAGGAGGAGAGAGAAGAAAAGGAGAGGGAAGAGGAGGAGAGGGAAGAGGAGGAGAGAGAAGGAGGAGAGGGAAGAGAAGAAGGAGAGGGGAAGAGAAGAAGGAGAGGGAAAGGGAAGATTGGATGAGGGAATAGGTGATTGGGGGCATGGAAGAAAAAAGAAGAGACAGGAGGAGGAGAAGAAGAAGAAGAAGAGCGAGGTGTAAATTAAAGTAGGAAAGGGAAGAGAGAGGGGGAGAGGGAAGGGGAGAAAAGGCAAAAGAAAACAAGGGGAGAAGGAACACGAAGTGGGGGGGGAGACGGGAAACGAAGGAAGATGTATAGTAAACAAGAGGGGAGAAGAGGAAAAGGAAAGAGAGGGGGGAAGAGGGAAGGGGAAGAGAGGCCGAGACAAGGAGTAGAAAGAGGGGAGAAGAGAAAAGGGGAAGAGAGGGCGAGGCAAGGAGGGGAGAGTGAAAAGTAGGGAGGAAAGGGGAAAGGAGAGGAAATCAGAGGAAAGACAAAACTGTGAGGGGAGAAGAGGAAAGGGGACGGGGGAGGGGAGGAAAAGGAAGGGAGAAGAGGGAAAAAAAGAGGGAAGTGAGGGGAGAGGAGAGAAGGGGCTAAAGGAAGGACAATACAAAGTGAGGGGAAAGGGGCGGGGAAGCCAGAGAAAAGGGGAAACAAAGGAGAATATAAAACCAAGGGGAGGAGGGAGAGGGGAGGAGGGAGGAGGGGAGGAGGGAGAGGGGAGGAGGGAGAGGGGAGGGGGAGGAGGGGAGGAGGAAGAGGGGAGGAGGGAGAGGGGAGAGGGAGAAGTGAGGAGAAAGAGATGAGGGATAGAGGGGAAGAGGGAGAGGGGAGAGGGAAGAATAGGTGAGGAGGAGAGGGGAGGGGAGAGGGGAGAGGAGAGAGGGGAGGAGAGAGAGGGGGGCTATCGAAGGAATTGGATACTTAGATAGAAAAGGGGAGAAAAAGACAAAGAGGGAAGAATAAAAGAGGAATTAATCCAAGGAATGGGAAGAGAAAAGAACCGGAATACGAATAGGTGAATAGGACAAATGTAATGTCTGAACAAAAAATGGAATAAGATGGTAATGGGTGATGTTAACAGACAAATGGGTGGGCTGGGAAGGAGAATGGGTAGGACAGGACTGAGAATGGGGTTGCTAACCCGGGGAATGGGGAGGGTGACTAAATGGGATGAAAAGGGTGATGCACTGGGTGAGGCGGGGGAGGGGGTGGGTAAATTGAGATTGGGAACGAGAAGGGTGAGATGGGAAGTGGGTGAGGCCAGGGTGTCAATGGAGCATTTTGTCAGCAGTAACCAGCGCTTCTATCATTGGGGACAATATGGCGCCGAAGAGGTGGAGTTATGCATTTATTATGTTATTATTATCATTATTATCAATATTCTTCTTCTTATAATGTGTGTGTGTGTGTGTGTGTGTGTGTGTGTGTGTGTGTGTGTGTGTGTGTGTGTGTGTGTGTGTGTGTGTGTGTGTGTGTGTGTGTGTGTGTGTGTGTGTGTGTGTGTGTGTGTGTGTGTGTGTGTGTGTGTGTGTGTGTGTGTGTGTGTGTGTGTGTGTGTGTGTGTGTGTGTGGAAAGAGTGGTGTAGGTAAAGTCCAGGAAGGAGCAGAAGTACTTTATTCTCTAACGTTTCGACAGAGTCTTCTTCAGAGAGATAATGGTACAGGCAAATTTAGATACATTGTTTATATACTCAGCGGATCATCTCACAGGTCGCCTTGGGATAGAGTTCGCAGTATGTACGCCCTTGATGATCAATCTTGCTGTTACGTGTGCTAAATTTAGAAATCCTTCTCTATGATTGGTTGAACTAAAAGTGTTGATATATGCAGCTTCGATAGTTTTTCTTGTCTTTTTCATACCGGTGTGTAAGATTTTGGTGTTGTTCCAATTAGGCATATGGCCGTGTTGTGTAGCGTGTATTACTAACGAATTAGATGTTCTGTGGTGTCGCATGTCGTTCTTGTGTTTATATAATCTTTTTGTAATTCCTCGTGAAGTTTCTCCGAAATAAGCTGCATCACATCCACCACATGGAATCTTGTAAACCACGCTGTTTTCATTTTTCTCTCCCGTGTGCTGGTTATTGGACAAAATATCCCTTGTCTTCTGTCCTGAGGAGTGTACGATATCTATCCCTATTCTTGCGAGAAACTTGGAAATTAATTCACCTCTTGTAGAGTAAGGAACCACTAATAAAATCTTTTTCTTTCCTCTGTTCTTCTGTGACTGTTTTTTCTTCTCCGTGTTTGCTTAGCTTTATTTTTCAGTTTTTGTAAGAGACTCGGTGGATATTTCAGGCGGCTGGTTTACAAGATTCCATGTGGTGGATGTGATGCAGCTTATTTTGGAGAAGCTTCACGAGGAATTACAAAAAGATTATACGAACACAAGAACGACATGCGACACCATAAAACATTTAATTTGTTAGTAATACTCGTACACGCAACACAACACGGCCATATGCCTAATTGAAACAGCACCAAAATCTTACACACCGGTATGAAAAAGACAAGAAACACTATTGAAGCTGCATATATAACACTTAGTTCAACCAATCACAGCCAAGGATTTGTAAATTTAGCACACATAACAGCAAGATTGATCATCAAGGGGGCACATACACCGAATTCTATCCCAAGGCAACCTGCGAGATGACCTGCTTAGTATATAGACAATGTATCTCAATTTGCCTGTACCATTATCTCTCTGATGAAGACTCTGTCGAAACGTTGGAGAATAAAGTACTTCTGATCCTTCCTGGACTTTACCTACACCACTCTTTCCATACATTTGTCTTTTCTCTTGTCGAATATATATATAATGAGATATTACTCTCCGGTCATAAAAGAATACTGGGTGACTCTGGTCCGTAGGGATATCACTAAAATCTTTAAAATATTTATTTAATAAAAAATTAAAGAGCAAGGAGGGATGGGGACAGGGAAATGGGAATCCGAGACAGACGAGGGAGGAAGAGCGAACTGTGGCATTACAAGATTAAAAACTAATAAATACTTGGAGATATCATAGATTAAGTAAAGTCTTGTAAAGAATTATTGAGGATATATAATTGGCAGAAGGCAAGAGATTTTGCATTTCATTTAAAAGAAAACACGAAACTCATGAGATTACTGCGAGCTTGTGGTGGCAGAGAAAAAAAAAAAAAAAAAAAAAGGCATCGTACAAGACGAGAAATGCCATCAAGAAGATGAAGAATTAGACTTTCAGAAAGAATTCAAACATATTCAACATTTCACTTCAAAAATCGGCTCTCTCTCTCTCTCTCTCTCTCTCTCTCTCTCTCTCTCTCTCTCTTTCTCCCCAAGGGAATCCTTATGCAATCAGAGGGGATTTACAGGCTTTCAATTTAATCTTCGGCGAAAAAAGTATATATAACAAAACAAAATAAATAGTTAAGAATAGAATAGATAACCAATAAATAAATGAACAAATTAATGAATTCAGAATAAATAAATAATGGCTGCGTCAATATTCTAACAAGGGATCGGATTCGTCAAATTCAGTGCAGCTCTAAGTCTTTATACATGTTTAGATACCGTGTATACAATAATTCCAGTATATGTGAAAATAAAATAAGGATGAACATATCTAGAGTGCAGCTCGAACAACGTGGACAGTAACAGAGCAAGGTTGTGTTTAAAGAGAAAACAGTCCTAAAGCTTTTGTTCTTCAAGTCAGAGCAAAATTAGAAATAACAGAAGTCCTATTTGTTCAAATTAAGAACAACATGGCAGACAAAGAAAAAAAAGTCAAAATAAAACGTGTAAACTTTTCTTTGAAGCTAAGGAGTAAAGGACTATTATATGGTAAAAAAAAAACCAGTGTTTAGATAGTATACTATTCAAAGGTACTGGTACAAAAGAGATAAAAAAAATACCATTTTGAAAAAAATAGCGCACTCGAAAAACAACAGGTTTAAATCGGATAAAAAAAAAAAAAAGAGATAAAGAAAGACGATGGCTTGGGTATCTAATCCACAAAGTGTGTAAGAAGATTTAAAAATTCGAATAAAGGCGGAAGGACAGATATGTTAGAAGGAAATACAATTTCAAATCTTGGACGAAGGTTTTGCATCTGCTCACAAATCGCATCGGCAAATTGAACAACAAAACCGCAGATAAATAAACTCAAGTGAACATACGGACACACGCACAGACACACACACATTCACACGCGCGCACGGATACAAACACACACACACACACACATGCACACACTATACACATATATTTGTTACCAACATATATTTGTATTTGTGTTACTTTCCCTTCTCGTTTCTTGTATATGTGAGCTCTTCTACCTCCATTACGCCAGAAAACTTCATTCACCAAGTAGCAGTTTATGTTATTGTGGTACACATGAAAGGAGAAACGCTCGTGGGGTCCTGTTCATTACTCTCCAACTATTTCACCTACATTTGTGCGTCTATTGATACTCGTGCATGCGCGTGTATGCGTGTACGTGCGTGTGTACATGCGTGTGAGTGTGTACGTGCGTGTTCGCTTACTCGTATGTACGCGCGTGTGCACATGTAAATGTGTAAACATAAGTTTAAGTAGCGCACCATCTCCTTTAGGTTCGACAGTATTAGTGGTCAGACTCTGTCTCAGATCTTTATTTTCCTTACCATTTGTCTCTCTCTCTCTCTCTCTCTCTCTCTCTCTCTCTCTCTCTCCCCTCATTCCCTCCCCTCCCTCTCCATTTGTCTATTGCTCGGACTCAACGGCGGTCGCCGATTCTTTCCCTCTGTTGAATAAATCCTAGACCAGATCTGCTCGTCGGCTACAACAACATGTTAAGCCAAAGCCGAGAATGTTCGGATTCGGACGTGTATCTCTCTCCATGCGTTGCATGTAAACCCGGTGTTAAAGGATGTTCGTATCCCTGCACTCTTGGTTCCGGCGTCCTTGTACAAAATCCCAGATAGGGCAGAGCAACACGGAAGTAAGCCAGTCGCTTTTTTTTTTTTTTTTTTTTTTTTTACCGACCTGAACGACA
>NC_134791.1:34848862-34866362 GCF_046742065.1 Oratosquilla oratoria | reverse complement strand
GCAGCTAGGGGCTCTGTTGAGAAGCGAAATGAAGTTTTACGAAATAATACAACAGGGAGGTTAGTAGTTTACCCATAGATACGAACACATAGCCGTCTCGTTCTCTTTGTGCGCAGCTAAAATTTTAATCTGATGCCAAAAATGATTCCGATAACAGGTATGAACACGTTCTGTAAGATTAATGAAAACAAATGTCAATATGTGAGTTAAATGATATAGTGCAGATATAGTAGGTAGATAGTTATCATTATTATTAAGTTTTGAATCTGATGCCAAAAATGATTCCGATAACAGATATGGAAAAAGGGGTTTAAGGGAGTGTACTTCACAAACACTTTGCGTATATACATTAGCTATGAGAGTGTAATCCTTAGAGTACAATTCGGTCTGTGATCGTTCTCTAATAAGAATACGGGGTTGAAGGTAGACACAGTGCTTGAAGGTAGACACAATATTATAAGTAGACTTATACAGTGACCGGAAGGTTGGAGCGTAAATAACTACGTTTTTCCACGTGCCTGTGACCTTACTTATGATGCCCATAAGAAAGAAAAAACTGTTATTAAATGTCTCGCATACCCATATATTTTTCATATTGTAAGGATCAATAGATTGTCTAGTTGGAGAAAACCACAATATACTTTTGTATTTCCTTACTATATTTTTGCTTCAGTGTAATAATTAACACATAGCAGACCTTCGCTTATTTTCTTTTACTACCCCCACATTATTGGTGGCCCCACATTATTGGTGGCTTATTTTCTTTTACTACCCCCACTTGGGCATAGGCCTTTTCGCTACCCAGAACCAACCCCGAACGACCTGAGGAAAGGGGACGGAGTCAGACGTGAATAACAAGGAGCAGTTTCCATTTATGGTCAGATATATCCATATAAACGATTGGGTGGTGGCAGCGTATACCTCGATTTTTTTTATTTCCCAAATCGTTCTTATGTGGGTATCTCTGATCACTCCCATTGGAGGTGCTCTTGGTTAAACACATCCTAAATCAATCGACGGCACCACACATATATATACATATATATATGTATATATATATACATATATATACACACACACACACACATATATATATATATATATACATACATACATATATATATATATATATATATATATATATATATATAATATATATATACACATGCAAAGTAGACCACTTGGAAAAAGAAACTACCGACGCAATGCGCTTTCGTATATTACATCTTCAGTACTTGTTGCACTGAAGATGTAATATACGAAAGCGCTCTGCTTCGTTAGTTTCTTTTTCCAAGTGGTCTACTTTGCATAAGTGAACACACGTACCCGTGTTCTTATTAGCATATATACATATATCCATATAATGTATATACAGTATATATATATACATATATATGTATATATACATATATGTATATATATATACACATATATATTACATATGTATATAGATATATATAGATATATATATATGTGTATATATGGAGATTGGTATGTTATAACACATTTATAAAAGTTCACTGTAAACCCACTATCGGAGAAATAATAACGGAAATAAAGAGAAACTGTATATTTCGACTACTATCTGTAGTCCTCTTCAGCAGAATGCTTACAGAAAGTTAAGATACAAGTTTATATAGGGTGGTGAGGTGGTACATAAAAGGGTGGGATGGGGCAAAATGGGGGGACTCAGGTTACATGCCCTTGAAATGGCCGGGTCACGGAAGGACATTTAGGGCTATTTTGTCCGACCGCTCTTGACAATAATTTGTTTACCGCTAACTTCGTAATACAATCTGGGGGCCACTGTCCTTTTGAGGTATTAAAGTTAGGATGATGTTTTATTAGGGAAGATTCTACAATTTTCCTTCGATAGCTACAGTGTGATTTAAAATAATTGATGCATTATCCCAATCTAATCTATGGTCTTTTTGGCTGGCATGAAGGAACACAGCGGAGTTAACTTGTCCATATTTTATGGAGTTTTTATGTTCCTTTAATCTCGTGGACAAATCCCTGCCAGTTTGGCTCCAGTAAACATCATCACAGTCTTTACAAGGTAATTTATATACCCCGGAGTTTTGGTCCACATTATCCCTCCGGTGTACATTAACTACCTTTCTAAAAAATACTGTTTGGATAATTATAAACAAATTTAATTTGGTTATTAGGTAGAAGTTTGGAGACCGAGTTGATCGATTCATTAAATGGTACAATGATGTTATTGGTACCCCATTTGTACCATTTAATTAATCGATCAACTCGGTCTCCAAACTTCTACCTAATAACCAAATTAAATTTGGTTAACATAGGCTAGGTTAACCAAATTAAATTTGGTGAACATAGGCTAGGTTAGGTTTAGATTAGGTTTAATTTAAGTTAGGATTAGGGTAGGTTAACTTAGGTCTAAATTAGATTAAGCAATGTTAAATCAGGGTGGGTTAGGAAAGTTAATTTATGTTAAGTTAGGCTAAGTTAGGTTAGGTTAGTCTAAGTTAGGTTACTACATATTTTACATACCTTGTTTAAACTGGACACTATAACCGCATAAGAATGTGAAGATTTCCAGTTTGGCTCTCCCAGACTTACCCTGGAACAAATGAAATAATGGTTTAAACTCGGTGAAAAGACAGAAACAGGATTAACCTACATGATATGCAAAACCCAACCCTATTTTTTCTTTATATGTTTAAATTTATTATACAAAATACATAGGCATCTTGGGTGAATAATCTCCTGTATACTATTTTCTCAGTGTAGTTTGGGTATATCTGTGTGTGTGTGTGTGTGTGTGTGTGTGTGTGTGTGTGTGTGTGTGTGTGTGTGTGTGTGTGTATACATATTATATATATATATATATATATATATATATACATACATACATACATACACACATGTATGCCAAGTGCATATCTTATATGCTGCAAGATATGAAAAATTGTAAACTGGATACAGATAGTTATTAATTTCCATTTATTATGTAACTGATAAAAAGGGGACTAGTTTTAAGCAATCTGGGAAGAACTGGGGCGAGGTGGTGTCTGAGGGGAGATAGTGTCAAGTGCTACTCTTGTGATCGTGACTTCATCACGGACTATCTCATCACAAATCTCACGCTGCTTACACAGCGGCTAAACAGCCTCTCGTGCGTCCGTAGCCTAATCGACTTCGGCGTCGCCTGCCCTATCGGAACCGCGCCTTACAGACCCTGTGACGAAGGGAGGTTCCCCCATGTGGCACTAGAGATCGCCCGGGGGTTCCTTGCGACCTTCAAATCAGATGTTTATTCTTTGGGTCACGTCATCGAGTGCATTCTCTCCCGCGTCACCGTGACTTCATCCGCGGCCCACCTCGATCTGATCGCCCTCGTCGCCGCTGCCATGAAACCCAACCCAGAGGAGAGGATCTCCATGGGCGCTCTGGAGGCTAGACTAAGCCACATTTCTCAGGAATTGCAGAAACTGTCTACAAATCATCTTCAGAGGATCGTTCGGTTCCTCTTCGGATTGCTGGCAAAAGTGCGAAGCGTTATTGGACACGTCTTCGTCACTTGCAGGAATATTTTGGGCTGATGGCGACGGCCATTTTCTACGTCTTCTTCATTAAGGAACTACATCAATGCTGCCCACGAGGTCTTTCCATCTCCTCACTTTTCTACATAGGAATGAGCCAACAAAGGATGACACTTGAAGATATACAGCTTTATTGAGGGCTACTTTTGTCAAGGATTATTTTGTATTTTAGTCAGTTATGACGAATAACTCCAGTTCTCCCCCCAAAAAAAAGTAAAAAAAAAAAAAAAAAAAAAAAAAACTACCTACTGAGGGATATTTTTCAAGATTTTTTGTATTTCAGTCAAGGATGACTTGAATAACTCTGGTTAAAAAAGAAAAAACAAAGACAACAAATCTGCTTCTTGAGGGCTATTTTTCAATACTTTTTTGCATTTTAGTCAAGGCCGAATTGAATAACTCTGGTCAATGAAAATAGAAGAAAAAGCAAAGACAACAAATCTGCTTCTTGAGCTCTATTTTTCAAGATTTTTTTTTGTATTTCCGTCAGGGCTGACCTCAGTTCCCGAAAAGAAGAAAAACGAAAATAAAAGTATGCGGTTCTTCCTATTTCTGGCTACTTGTTTAACTGCTGGACAATTTTGAGCCTCTTGATGCCTGTAAAGGCTTCCCTCAGCTGAATAAAATAATCTGACGGCAGCAGAAAGACATATACAGCCACACATGAACGCTAAAGTAGAAATAAATCTTCCAGATGGCTTTTTGTCAATTCATTATCATCTACTATTTACCTATTCGTCAATTCATTATTATCTACTATTTACCTATTCGTTTATTATTTAACTATACCTATGCATTTATTCATTATATTCATTATTATTCATATTACTATGATTTTCATTTTTATTTATTTAGTTATGGACCAAAAGGTCTTGTGTCGGTATGCTCCTCCTTTGTAATCTTTTGTAATCGTTTGTCTCCAAGCTTAGTTGTACATAAAAAATAAGAAGAAAAGTTGAAGATGCAAGTGACCTGCACGAGATTTTAAAGCAGCGAAGCTCTCAGCAGATGGCAAACAAATTAGATTTGGGACTGCACTTGTCTGGATAACCTCTGGTCTCAACTGCTTCTTGCATGTACCAGTGGTCTTCGTTCGTAAAGCGATACATTTGACATTATGTTTATTCATTTATCTATTTACTTATCTATTTATTTGCTTCTTTTCTTTGTTCTCTGCCTCTCATCTTCGCCTTGTCTAAAATATATATATATATATATATATATATATATATATATATATATATATATATATATATATATATATATATTCATTTACACACACATACGTACATGTATTACCTTTAAGCCTTTCCTTGGAAATTGCGACTAAACTCTAGGGACTACCAGACAATTTGATTCAGCTGAAGAAATCCCAATCCACAAGAAAAGACTTAAACCCGTCTCGATTAACCCTTTTGCTGTGCCCCTTGAACCTATAATCCGTGTCAAAGTATATTCACTTAAGGAAAATATCATCTTCACAAGGTTAATATTCTTTACTAATAACTACAGAGCAAATTCTTTTTATTCAAATCTCCCTCCACTACCTCTTTCTGTCTCTCTCTCTCTCTTTTTCTCTCTCTCTCTCTCTCTCTCTCTCTCTCTCTCTCTCTCTCTCTCTCTCTCTCTCTCTCTCTCTCTCTCTCTCTCTCTCTCTCTTTTTAACATCTGTTTCTCCTCCACAGTCTATTTGCATGTCCGGTAGGCTCAGTCCGTGGTTCCTGAACTAGAAAATTTTAGTATTCTCTTCTCATTACCACGTCATGGATTCTTTTACTCAAACTTTCTTCTAATACCTTTCTCTAATTTTGATACTTCCGTCTCTCCTCCACAGTCAGTATGCGTGTACGCCATGCTCAGTCAATGGTTACTGAACTACAAACATTTAGTATTCTCTTCTTATTACTACAGATTACATTCTCTTCACTCAAATCCTCCTCTAATACCTTTCTCTATTTTTAATATGCCAATCTCTCCTCCACAGTCTCCATGCTTGTCCGTCAAGCTCAGACCATGGTTCCTGAACAAGACACCTTTAATATTCTATTCTAATTACTATAGAGTACATTAAACCTTTAGTATTCTCTTCTTATTACTACAGATTACATTCTCTGTACTCAAATCCCCCCTCTAATACCTTTCTCTATTTTTCATATGCCAATCTCTCCTCCAAAGTCTGTCTGCATGTCCAGCAAGCTCAATCCATGGTTCTGAACTGGACACCTTTAATATTCTATTCTAATTACTACACAGTACATTATACTTATACAAATTCTCTTCTAATACCTCTTTCTCTATTTTTGATACTCTTATCTCTTCTCCATTGACTGCATGTCCGGCAAGCTCAGTCCCTGGTTACTAAACAGGACACCTTTAATATATATTCAAATTACTACACAGTACATTCTACTTACACAAATCTTCTAATACCTATTTCTCTATTTTTGATACTCCTCTCTCTTCTCCATTGTCTGCATGTCCGGCAAGCTCAGTCCATGGTTACTGAACAGGACATCTTTAATATTTTACTCTGATTACTACACAGTACATTCTACTTACACAAATCTTCTAATACCTCTTTCTCTATTTTTGAGACTCCTCTCTCTTCTCCATAGTCTGTCCACATGTCCGGCAAGCTCAGTCCGTGGTTCTTGGACTAGAAACCTTCCTCTACCTGCCTTTTCCGGCCCTCGTTTATATATTCAGACCCAAATGGTGGCTCATTATGCCGTCCATGTTCCTTCCACCTCCATCGCCTGCCTTCCTTCTTTTCCCTCCTTTATGTGTCACTTTCTCTTCCTCATTTTTTATCTTCCTTCTCCCTATATTTGCATACGGATTTACTCAACTTTTCTTTATTTACTATATTTCTCTCATCTTTGCCTTTCCTTCATTTCATTTCCTATTCACCTCATGGTTTCTTACCTTTCCTTGTTATGTCTATCATACCCTTAATTTCTACTTTAAGCTTTAAGTAAAATTCTTTGTTTTGCTTCCCCATTTTGTATTTCATATACACCTCTTCAATGAAACATTCATTCTCTCAGCGTACAGCTTGAACTGGATAACTATTCCCGTGTACATTCAAATATCATACAAATAATTTCTTTAAGGTAGACAAAAATATGTTGCAGTCCGTATATTACCAGTACCTACAATGTTCCTGTTGAAATACACGTGCACACTTGTGTATCATTTCTTCACCCATTACTACTCCCTGACAGCAACTCCGTCTCTTACAATCTTGAGCCTTTGCTCTCGTTCTTTATGCTCCTTAGATTTTCTCTTAGGTTTTCCACCATCTTTCTTATCACTTTTGCCTAGTATCTTTCTACTGACCTGTCTTCCTTATTTCATCCACAAGCCAAATCTATTTCAACAAAGCTCTACACCTATTTTGTCCCACTTTCACTTTCTTGTTTCACACATAACGTGCCACTCTATGTAGTGTTCTTCCCTAACTTCATTAACCTTTCTATGAATCCATATTATCACGAACTTCTTTCGACAAATCAGAAACATTTACCAGATCCATGAACACAACATGTTCTTCCTGAACACCGTGGATTCATTTCTAGCACATATTTCTAAATTTGTACATCTTATCCCTAGATCCTCTAACACATATTTCTAAATTTGAACATCTTATTCCTACATCCAGAGCTGTTCTGAATCTTCCCTGTAGCTCACCTACAATATTCACCTTCATTTCCTTAATTCCCAGCTTTATAACTAAGATGATTGAGTACGTTAATGTATCTATAAGTTACAATATGTTCTCACTCTCATTCATCCGATATTCGTCCCTCTTGTATCATTCAGAATACTTTGTAGCCAGTCGTTTATACGTGTATGCATGTGTGCGTGTGAATATGTATGCGTATATACGTGTATCTAAGTATACTAAGTATACATGCATGTGTGTGTACATGTATGCGTATATACATACGTGCATGTATAGGAGTATATGTATGCGTATGTACAATGATATATGTGTAAATATACATATATATATATATATATATATACACATATATACAGTACATATGAGCATGTGCCCACGTGTGCATATGCATGAGTCCATTATGCATTATTGTATGCATGGTGTATGAGCCTGTGCATTATATATACATTATATATGCATGATGAAAAAATAACAAATGCTATTAATGTTTCGTCTATTTTTAAAGGATAAATATTATCAAGGCAAAATTCCCCCACGCAATATGATTTTCCTTTAGAAATATTAAGTAAAAATTGGGGGCATCTCCAGTACCGATGAACCAAAACCAGAACCCAATTATTGGTTTAAATTGGTCAGGATTAGCCGAATAGCCTAATTGTTCCAAGCTCTCTTGTCCAACAAGTATAGTTACAAAGAAAAGGAAGTTCAGTTTAATGTGAA
Organism: Oratosquilla oratoria; assembly: GCF_046742065.1. Classification (NCBI taxonomy): domain Eukaryota; kingdom Metazoa; phylum Arthropoda; class Malacostraca; order Stomatopoda; family Squillidae; genus Oratosquilla; species Oratosquilla oratoria. Next base: position 34,858,385 of record NC_134791.1, on the reverse strand, counting down.
CTCCAGCTCCCATCTGAGTGTTCACCAAATCATATCTCCCCACATCCTACCCTACCTGTGACGAACGTCGCGCAGAAGGTCGAAAATGGGATACTTCTAGCACCAATATCACCCTAACGAGCTCGTTGGCTCTGCCCGTCACACACTATCACATGTAACCTCCTCATGGTTCTTGATCTCGAGTATCCATTGCCTCTTAGACTCCAACACGTCTTCCTCGTCAGGGTAATTGCCACTTCTTTCCACTCTGCTTCAGTCTCATCCATTAACGTCCTCAGAACAAACACGTCCTTCCATTATTCCTATGTCACCTGTTTTCTCTTTCCTTTCCTTTCAATATAGTTTCAATCGAAGCAAGTACACTCATTCTTCCGTTCTTGTATATTCCTACGGTCTTTCACCATTGCTTTGTCACCTGCGTTCTCTCGTTTCCTTCTTGTCTCTTTCCTTTCAATATAGTTTCAATCGAAGCAAGTACATCCATCCTTCCGTTCTTGAATATTCCTATGTCCTTCCAACACTGCTTTGTCACCTACTTCCCCTCCTTTCTTTTTCCCTTCAATATATTTTAAATTGAAGCAGGTACATCCACTCTTCAGTCCCTCCACCATTCCTTTTTCCATCTACTTTTTCTTCTCTTTTCTTTCAATATAGTTTCAATCGAAGCAAGTACATCCATTCTTTCGTTCATGAATATCCTCTTAATTAGTCTTTTCATTTCTAGTTTATGTACACATACATACATGCTACATTTTTCTTTTCTTAGTTTTCATTTAAAAGACAAGGAAAGGTCTGATTAGAGTTATTTTCTGAAAATACCTTGATCAAGTCACAAGTAAAAGAAAAATAGTTGAACTTTGATGGTAATTAGAAGACTGTGTAATGACAGATTATCACGAGACATCAAATGAAGAAGCGAGATTAATTAAAAACACAAAATTGTTTCCTTTTACTTTCATTGAGACTGAAGACTATGGAATGAACAAGGTCATGAACAACTCTTCATTTAGAGTAAATGTTAAATACATTTGAGAAAATTTTTTGGGAGAGGCTAACATATCATGCTTAAATAAATATTTCTCGAACAAAAGAAATCCTATTGAGCTACTTGGAGCAGAAAGAGCTTATGGAAAAAATCTCGAGCAAATACTATTATTCTGCTAAGTACTGTGAAATATAAGGATCTTACAAAACAAATATTCTCATAAAGGATCAAAATGCATATTTAAGCATATATCTTTGTATATCGAACATCTATATGTATGCATACATGTGAGTATATACTGTATACATAGATATATATAGCTGTGCACATATACACACACAATATATATATATATTTTTTTTTTTTTCGGTGACGGAGGGTTTCTGATACTGAAGAATGAGTATACAAAGACGGAATTATTTGAAGGTGGAAGAAGAGTAACAAATAATAAAAACAAGATTCCGGAGCGCCCAGACAAGGCAATACTGATTTACAACAAGGAATAAGGTAACGAGTGACTTCCAATAACCGAAGACGAGCTACTTGTGGAGTGGAAGATGAGAATAAAAGTTAACAAAAGCAAAATAACGAGAACGGGGAAGGGGACTGGAAGGCTGTAGATCAAATCGAAAGTAAATAGAAACGTGGTTGGAGAGTTTGTATATCTGGAGTAAAACTTAAGCCAGATGAAAAAATGGGGAAGGAAAGGGACGGACTAGCACAAACGATACGATGACCTTAACAGATATCTTTAGGTAAACAAAAAGACCGTCATCTAAGGTGAAACAGTGGAGAGTAAAGAGGATTCAATACTCTTGTATAGGAGTGATACAGAAAAGGATATAGATGATGGAGGTGTATAAGGCGCGTCTATAGAGGTAGGAAATAGACGAGACAAAAAACGTGACATTAAAAGACATCGACCAAAGATGAAAAGATGGGTATGGTTTTGCTGATAAGGTTAGGTCAGTGGTTCTTAACCTGGGGTACCTCAGGTACCCCCAAGGGGTACGAAACCTTGAACCTAGGGGTACGAGACATGATAGCCAGTGCAATGGTACTATATATTTACAATGAGAAATCAAAGTAAGGTTTGTATCACCATCCTTTTCATATGTTTGCATTGTATTTGTATTGGATGGAGGTACGAGAATTTTTTCTGAAATATCAAGGGGTACGGGCACTGAAAAAGGTTAAGAACCACTGGGTTATGTATATGAAGACAATGTGTAGTGTACGATTGGGAAAGAAAGTAGATAAAAAAAAATAATGGAGAGAAGAGGAGACAGATGAATAAAACGAGAGTATGGGAAAGATGGGAATGAGTGCGTGGTTAGAAAGAGTAGATGATGAGATGGGCCAAGCGTGTCAGTGCAGGATAAAAGGAGTGGCGAAGAAAAGACAGGAGGGAGAAGAAGGTGAGGATTCTACGCCAGGAAGCGCTGAGTAGCTGAAGCCGAAAGCGTCCCCTTTGTCCTACTAAGCACTTTAGTGACTTTTTGGACAGGTAACAGGCACTGGCTGAGCGGGTTAGGGCGTCGTTACTTGCGGCGAAGGTCAAGGGGATGGCGGTTCGAATCCTGCCACCGGCGAAGTTGAACCAAGGCCATGGTTCATTAAATTCCACGCTACAAAGTCCTCTGTGAGGGGCACCGTCCTAGCCTTCCGATAGGAGGAGTTTGTGACGTTAAACCATATCATCATCATCAACTGTCACTGCTTGGAATTGGAAAGGAGTGCGGGGTTCAAACCCAGGACGCTTCCGATGACGCCACCAGGAGAAAGGAGAGGAAGGGAAAAGAATAATTAAGGAATAGCCGGGCCAGAGAGGAAACATGGAGGCGAGTGTGCGGAGGGGGAGGGGGTGGAGTGAGAGAGTAAAGAGGCGATGACCTCCACAATTGTCTTTGATTGGCAGTGGCAGCGCGTTCATTTTCTTCTTTTGTGCTTCAAAAACGACCCTCACATAATGAGGCAACACTGGTCAGAGTCGGTTGGTTTTCAATCGATGGTTGTTACCTTGCAAATGAAGTGAAGTTTTTCATGAACTGGTCACCGAATGACGTTGGATTCGTTTGGTCCACGCAAAACCTTGTGTCCATGGAGAGAGACAAAAAAAAAAAAAAAAAAATCACTAAATCGTTTCGTATCTTTTCTTATCTGTTTCATTTGTAATTTGATTCTATTACCTGAGATACCATCACCTTTGTTTCAGCTTGATGTTAATCAATTCTCCCTTCTTCATCTTCTTCCTCTTCAATAAAAATAATCTACAGAACTTCACAAAGAATATGATCTAAACGAGGGAACGCTCGTATTGTCTACATTATTAAAATAATGATGATAAAAAATTAATTCAACCTTTTTTAGCATATAGTAAATGTTCTAAACAAGCTAGGGCAAGCTGTATCTACAGTACATTACTGAAATAATGACCATAAAGATAATTTGCAGCAAACTTTACTCAGCACAAAAAAATATGGTCAGCATAATAATGACTCATTTATCATCTATATCACGAGAACAACATCATTAAGGATGATAATACTAATAACAATGATAATGATAAATATTCTTGAAATATTGTAACAGATCATGCAGAAAAGAGATCGAGGTCCCTTAACTCACTATCCCACTCCCACGAAGGGGGAAGTGAAAAACCCCTGGTGGTACAAAGGCCTGTCAGTTGTTGCAAGCCGCTGTTATTTATTTCTTTATCTATTTATTTACTGCCGATGTTTGGGTCACCTCCTCGTCTAGCCAGGGCTATCGGGAACCAACGCAAGAGGCACGCACCAGGGGGAAGTGAAAAACCCCTGGTAGTACAAAGGCTTGTCAGTTGCTGCAAGCCGGTTATTTATTTCTTTATCTATTTATTTATTGCCGATGTTTGGGTCGCTTCCTCGTCTAGCCAGGGCTATCGGGAACCAACGCAAGAGGCACGCACTAGGTCCCGGGAAACGAACTCACTACCACCTGCTCATGAGTTCGACACGGTATCCACTGGGCTACCACGCGGCCGCTATGATTTAACCAACTTTTCGTTTTAATTATTTCATTCTATCTAACGTCATATGACTTCATTCAGCTTTGGAGACACTTATCAACCACATAAATTCAATCAAACTGTCTCAACTCAGCCAAATTAAAATCATTCAACTACCTAGATTCTCGTCAAATGTTGTGAATTTGAAAATCTGAAAGATGACTTCGCTTTCGTTATTCTCCACTTCTCTAAGGACAATTCAACAATGTGTCTAATATTCGCATAGGTTCAACTCCTCATGGTTCGTCAATCAGCTTCTAAATACATGACGCAAAGTTTATTTGACATTTGTAGTTTCGAAAAATAAAATATTGTAACCCAAGTCGTTTCTATTCAAACGAACTCATTTGACGAGGGCACAAGGTAATGGGTTTTGTGATCCACAAACACTACGTACTTGAAACAACACAAGTATCATGAAAACCTTTCGAGCTGAAGACAATTCCCTCTTAAACACAGGTAAGTCTTGTCTACACGAGGGAAATTATTTAATTAGCGCTCATTAATATCTCTAATGGGCCAATTACCTACCGATACTCACCGTATCATGATAAAAGAAAAGAAATGAAGAGAAAAGAAAAGAGAAAAGAGGAGAAAAGAAAAAATTATAATAATAAATAAAGATGAATAAAAAGAACAACAAAAGAGCAAATAAAACAAAACAAATAAAACAAGAACAACAAAACAAAAGAGCAAATAAAACAAAAGAACAAATAAAACAAGAGCAAATCAAACAAAACTCCAAATAAAACACGAGCAAATAAAACACGATCAAATAAAACAAAAGGGCAAATAAAACAAGGGCAAATAAAAAAAAGTGCAAATAAAACAAGAGCAAATAAAACAAAATAGCAAAGAAGAGCACATAAAACAGAAGCGCAAATACAACAAAGGAGCAATTAAAAAAAAGCAAATAATACAAAATAGTAAATTAAAAATAAGAGGAATAAAAGATAAAACAATAAAAGAAGATGAAGACGAAGAAGACGAAGAGGAAGAAGAAGAATAAGGCTAAGAAGAATAAGAATAAAAATAAGAAGACGACGAAGAAGAGGAACAAGAGTAAGAATAAGAAGAAGACGATGATATGATAGAGGGAGAGCAAATTAACATCACATTGAATCAAAGGTGACAGTATCACAGGTAATAGAATCAAATTACAAGTGAAACAGATAAGAAAGAATTAGATTATCTTATAATGATAAGGGAAGATAATCAAGCAAAACACACCACGAGGCGCTTAGCTCCATAAGAACAAATTGCGTTACACGCTCGAAACCAACAAACCAACCAACAAACCAACCAACTAACCGCCCGTCACACCGGCTTCTTGGTGTAGTGACATCGCGCTCGATTGCTAAATCAGATCTGGTTTCGAGTACCCGTCCAGATATGCGCGCGCGCACGCGCGCGCGTGTGTGTGTGTGTGTGTGTGTGTGTGTGTGGGGGCGTGTGTATATATATATATACATATATATATATATATATATATATATATATATATATATATATATATATATATATTTAAGATTATTTCAGACAAATGAGAGAGAATGTGGGTGGGGAAGGGCAAACGAAGATGTGTTAGGAATAGAGTTTATTGCCCTAACGTTGCGACCAACTTGGTCTTCTTCAGAGGACTACAGCATTACAGACGGATCACAATTCTTATATTCGTAGTGAGAGGGAACCCGCCAAGGTATGAGCGTCATGTTTTCCCTTTGGCTAACGATTTAATTATTAGGACACTTGCTGCTTTCGAGAGGCATTTAAATCCGTCTCTGTCGTTGTTGTTCTTGTTGGCGGCGATATGTGCAGCTTCCACAGTTTTTCTCATTTTCTTCTCAAATCCCTCGTGTAGAATTTCTGCGTTGTTCCAATCAGGTAGATGTCCACAAAAACGATCTCAGGGCTCATAGAACATCTAACTCCCTGGTTCGTCACCTGGACAAATGTGGACATCTACCTGATTGGAACAACGCAGAAATTCTACACGAGGGATTTGAGAAGAAAATGAGAAAAACTGTGGAAGCTGCACATATCGCCGCCAACAAGAACAACAACGACAGAGACGGATTTAAATGCCTCTCGAAAGCAGCAAGTGTCCTAATAATTAAATCGTTAGCCAAAGGGAAAACATGACGCTCATACCTTGGCGGGTTCCCTCTCACTACGAATATAAGAATTGTGATCCGTCTGTAATGCTGTAGTCCTCTGAAGAAGACCAAGTTGGTCGCAACGTTAGGGCAATAAACTCTATTCCTAACACATCTTCGTTTGCCCTTCCCCACCCACATTATCTCTCATATATATATATTTATATATATATATATATATATATATATATGTGTGTGTGTGTGTGTGTGTGTGTGTGTGTGATTGTTTGTGTGTGCATGAATGTTTTTTGTGTTTGTGTGCATATTTGTGTGTGAGTGTGTGTGTGTGTGTGTGTGTGTGTGTGTGTGTGTGTGTGTGTGTGTGTGTGTGTGTGTGCGCGTTTAAAGCATTACCCACAGATCGGTCATATACGATCTCTAACCTCTCACCCAGAGGAGTAATATCTGTCAATCACGAATCGAACACGTGATCCAAGACTATGATGAATCACACGACCGATACAGTCACTGAGGTATAAAAAATACATCTTTTACGAAAGGAAACTAAATGAAATGTGGGGACTGTGGGAGGAGGTGGGAGGGGGGGAGAGGGGGGCAGGAGAGGGGAGAAGGGGGGGCACGGCTGGGGAGGGGGAGGTAACATGCCTATTTCGTCCGTGATTACTATGGAGGAAAACTAACAAGAGCTAAAATCCTCTCATTGCGACAAGAATCTTCACCACATTATTTACGCGCTTCTTATGGTCCTTTGCACAGCTCACAAGTGGCTCATAATATTCTTAAATCATTATTTCTAGAAATGACTCATATTCTCAAAATATCTTTTATAGACATAAATTCTCCACCTAAGCCATCATTTCCAAATTCGGTGTAGGATAAATTTTGGATACAAGCGTCATAGACCCTTTTTGCATGGAACTATGAGCATGAATAAAAAGTCGTTTTCTTTTCTAAAGCATCGGTGACTATAATGAGGTAAAAAAATATGTATGAATTTTTTCAGATTATTTCCGTTTCTCTCTTTTTCACACACTCTCACACACATTCTCTCTCACTCTTACACATACTCTCTCTTCCTCTCTCATACACACACTCTCTGAAACACATGCGCTCGCTCTCTCTCTCCCATATTCTCTCTCTTCTCTTATGTTTTAGTTCCGAGTATTTTATAATTTTCTTCCTCTGTCCGTCAGAACGTTGTATTATATGTATGCCTGAAAGAACAACAAGGCCCATAATGCAACATGAACAATCTCTACCCACGTCATATCCGAGATTTAACGTTGCTTTTATCACCTTTTACGCAGGACGAAAAATATCGCAGCAACCAGCTTTGTGATGGATTTACCTCCGTGAATAGACATTTTTTGTCCACTCATACCTAATGATCTTTCCCAGTGACGTCATCATAAATCTCATGACGTCATCATCAATCTCGTGACGTCATCATTATAAATCACGTGACTTAGCATCATGGCTCATTAAAGAGTCCCAGGAATATAGTTTCTGAACATCACTTTGAAAAGAGAATCAAATACAATGCTCAGATTTCTACAGAAACTTTGTGGCTTCAACCTTATCCCCCCCTGAAGTTTGTAGGCTGGCGGTTTCCTCACATTGAATAAACACAAGAGAAACTTTCAATTAATCGAAGACTTCTGAAGCTTTTAACAACAGAATGATCCACCTGAAGAAGATGAGGAACCTACGCCATGAGGCGCTGAGTAGCTGCGGCCGAAACCGTCACCTTTGCCTTATTGTTATGCGCTTTCGGGACTGTTGGGGGTAGGTAACAGTCACTGATGGGAATCGAAGAGAAGTGCAGGATTCGAACCTGGTGGCAGATAAGATAAACACAAAACTCAAACACATATGATAACGAGCAAACTTAACACCTATTTATTCTTTTTTCTGTCTTACGTATTCAAATATTTATGTTTCTTCATATACATCGTGTGACCAGTGAATCAGTTGTTACTATGTTGTATTAATAGATATTTTTCTTTTCCGTAGTTACATTGCATTTCCTCTTGTTCTCGTTATTATTATTATTATTATTATTATTTTTTTTTTTTTTTTTTTTTTTTGAGAGAGAGGGTTATTTTTCCTCCGAAACATGAACATTTTCTGAACACTTTTGTTACCTTCCCTCGCGAGCGCGCGATTGAAATAAATATATATAGGTATACATATAATAACAACTATAATAAATAGAAATAAGAGATAAATGAAACAAAAATAAATAATGAAAAAATGAAATTGAAAAACAAAACAAACAAAATAAACCAAATTAATGAATTCATAAATAAAACATATAAACGAAAATAATAATAATAATAATAATAAAAGCGAATACAACCAACACATACATTTGGCAATGGCTCCTTACTCCTTGCGTCTTAACCACGTCCAAACAATACATTTTTCCTCAGTTTCCTTTTCCTTATTCAGATCTCACCCCTTTTACGCCAACCTCCTCTCTCCCTCGTCTAATTAATTTCACAATTCCCACTTTCCTCTCCCCTTGCATGTTGGGTAATATCATTTCGCCTTAACAAAGGACTGAGCGTCCAGCCTCATGCACTCACCAACAAGATTTCGATTTTTGTCAATGTACCAACCACATATTAATCATCTGTATTTTCTTTAACATTATCGCCTTTCATAGTCTTATCTGCATTTATTTACTACATATTCTTCCATTGGGGCAAAATAGCAATTATGATAAAGAAAATTATAATAAATTACTTCATCGAAAACTAAAAGGTTTGCTTACGTCCTCTACGGAGTTTGTTGGATGTGGTGTGCAATGTAACACGCAAATATCATTGGAGGTGGAATCCAATTATAAAATGCACATGCAATTACATGCTTAAGAAGCTTAAGATTCATGAGCATGGACACACACACACACACGGCGCAGTTGGTAGAGCACTGAACTGCCACAATAGTGGCCCGCAGTTCTCGGTTCGAATCCTGCCCAGGGCCGAAATTATTTCGGTACCGCTGCGCTTCGGGTCGTTACTCTGACTCTCGTGGGCGGGGAGTTGGGGGTGTGTGTGTGCAAGGTCATAGCATTACCCAAAGATCGGACCTACGAGCTCTGAGCTCTCTTCCAGGAGGGAAATAGCTGTCGATCACGAGTCCAACACGTGATCCAAAGACCAAGTGAACACACACACACACACACACACACACACACACACACACACACACACACACACACACACAGCCGCAGGAGCCCACCACACACAAACTGGAAAGTGACACTCATTTCATTGTAATTTCCCCAAATTCAATTTGTGTGTGTGTGTGTGCATTTTCTCTATTCACGTATGCGTAAGTTTGTGCATGTGTCCGTAAATGTGCGTATGT
>NC_134791.1:34838862-34843862 GCF_046742065.1 Oratosquilla oratoria | reverse complement strand
TGTTTTCGAAAAGTTCCAGGAACAAGCTGTCTAGAGGTTAAGAAAATTAGAGTGCGATTTATCTCAATTTTCAGCTCCTCATCCAGCAAATCAATGTGGACTCTCATGAAAATATTAATACGAAAATGTCATGTCAGGGACTTGGGGGACAACATGCAAACTTCCCTAATTCCATTAGGAAACGCAAAGATTTGTCATGTGTTTACAAGATTCCAAGAGACAGAATACATATATACAAAAATACAAACATATATACATATGTGTATATATATATATATATATATATATATATATATATATATATATACTTATGCAAAATTACGACAGGAGAAAGTAAACTTGAAAACGGTAAGTACTTTCGTGTAACATCCTCAGACATCATATTGCATATTTTGCTTCACGGTGGTGAGCCCTGCATACATGTACATTAAATACATATATACTAAGTATATACACATACATATAGTTTGAATATAAACACGCATATATATCAAATATATATATATATATATACATACATACCAAATACACAAACATATTTATTATATATAGGGTGCTTCAAATTTTTTTAAACCTACATGGATGACTCATGGTTTTTCTATTGACCCTACACTACTTTTTTATTCACTTATTCGTTTATTTATTTATTCATTTATCTTTCTTTCTTACAAAAAAAATAACTGGAGGACACTAACCTGGACAATCGAAAAATAGTTTTCCGTGTAAGACGGGTAAAAGGCCATTATGAAAGTTTCCAACATTATGAAACACCATATATGTGTATATATATATGCAGACATGTATATACTCGTATATACATAATTACATATATACATATACATATATTCATATACGTGTACATACATATACATTCATATACATATGAATATATACATGCATATCTATATATCTTAAACATATCTATCATTAGAAAAGTCTAGATTTACCTCTCCTGTCTCTTCCCATTAAGGATGAAATTTAATTTTGTATCAAAGTTCGAGAATATTCTGTAATACATTGTCATTTACTCAACAGCATACAAAGGACAGGATCTATTAATTGGAATAATCTTTGCATATAGCATCCATATTAGACATTTATCATAAACAATGGCACAAAAAGAAAGTGCAACACAGTTGACAAATTATTTCCTGATATTCTGTCACATTACAAAATGTTAATATCTTGGAGAACTGCAAATCGTATTATGACCTGATGAAATGAAATAGGAAGAGAACATGATATTTTTTAAATTGCTACAGTGAACCAAGAGGCAAATATGTTATATTATTTTCGTAAACGTTTTAATGCAACATGAAACTGGTGAACTGTGTATGCGTGTGCGTCTACCTATTCATCTTTCATCTTTATCTGTATCAACATTTCTTTCCTCTAAAGTTTGTGTGTGTGTGTGTGTGTGTGTGTGTGTGTGTGTGTGTGTGTGTGTGTGTGTGTGTGCGCGCGTGCGCGCATGTGTATTTTCTTATATACTGAATGTATATATTCACACACACGCACACACACACACACACACACACACACACACACACATATTATATATATGCATTTACTGTTTATTTCAAAATGAAAACTCTCACCTGATTAAGTGTTTATTTACATTTATAATTGCTGCGAACGGGTACAAAATTGTCATAAGAGTCACGCTCCAAACATCCCGATATTTAATAGAAATAAGTAAATAAACAAATAAATATAATACCTATAGTGTAATATCTACCAACTCCAACCATATACAGGAAATACATCACTCCTTAATCCATCTTTTTAGTTATTCTTTCGAAATCCTCCTAAACTATCGTCCATGGCCTTACAATAAACCTTTCTTCTTTATCGCTTCCAGGATCGTGGTGGTCCAACTCACGCTCCAGCGAACCCTCGTTTCATTTTGTGTTCAGCCTGATGAAAATCATTTCAACATTGGAAAGCAACCCAGCTGCAGCAAATACTGTTTATCAGTATTAATTATATTAATACAGGGCAGCTATTCTTTGGTCACGAAAAAATATATATACGTATACAATTTCCTATTCCCCCAACCCTACCAGGAACATCATGAATTTCATCACTACTGTAGCTCCGTCGAACAGTAAACTCGTCCTGTGTCCGTCTCGATTATTCAATTTTGATTATTGCGAGAGTAGAATTCTTTCACAAGGGATCCGTTCTCCGACTTCGAAGTGCAATAATCTAGCTAAACCTAACGTAGTCTATCCTTACCAAGACTAACCTAGTTTAACCTAACCTAGCCAAAGCTAACCTAGCCTAAATTAACCAAGTCTAAGCTAAGTTTAAGCTAACCAAACTTAACCTAACCAGGCTTAACCTAATCTAACCTAGCCTAGCCTAATCTAAACCTGATTTAATCTATCTTAATCTAAACTAACTTGAGCTGATTTGATTATACTTAAGCTAACTTTATTTTGATACCGGCATTAGAATGTAGATACAACCACATCAAAGCATCTCGGAATAAATATAACGCCGCCAGAAGGCTCCATGTATCCACCCCAACACACACACACACACACACACACACACACACACACACACACACACACACAGACACACACACGCACACACACACACAAGCGAACGTCCTGACTAACACGTAAAATTCGAGCTCCCGAGAAACATTAAAAGTGGAATGTCTCAACCATGTTACATTAGCAGGATACCTAGGTTGTGTTAAATGGGGAGTGCTCGTAGACATCCGAGATGGTTAGATTACAGCTCAAATAGTGAGTATTGAAGTGAAATGGAAGATAATGATGACAGGCCAAAGAAGCCCCCTGGCGGTGGAGCGGCGAACCGTAACGTAAACACGTACCCAGAGCCATCTATCGGTACAATAGCGAAGCACATTGTAAATATGAGCTTCAGATGGCATCTGGGTCCGAAAAGATTTTTTTAGTGGCGATGAGGGACATTTTTTCTGGATTCAGTGGGTACGAGAGACTTTTTAGTAGAATTATAGACATAGAAAAGGAGATGAGACTTATGAAGGAATCATGGAAGCAAGAGACTAACGATCTATGAAGGCGAATCAAGAAATGAACAAGGAAATTACTTAAAAAAAAAGTAAATATTGAAATAAATAAAGAGGTAAGTGCACTAAAAAAAGAACTGGCCGAGTTAAAATGTAAAAATGAGAGGTTGAAAAATAATACCACTAATATTGCGACCATAAAAATAAATGGGGAATTCTATTACTCGACATGACTATAAAACATACAATGATATAATGAATAATAGAAAACACTAGCTTAAGAAATAATGAAGAACCGTCGAGACTAGATTTATTATATGTCAGAACCTGAAAATGTGGACAAAATTGAAAACAAGACACCAACGGCGAAGAGTGACCACATATTACTTGAATTAGAACTGTGGATATACGAGAATGTAGAGTGAAATGAGAAATACAGAAAAAGAAGACTGATGTATAGTAAAACGGACTTTGAGAAACTTAGGATTTTTTTTTTTTTTTCTTAAAGCGAGCTGGGAAAATTTCTACAATGAAGAAATACAAGTGGAAGAAAAATGGATGATTCTGATGAAAATCTATAAAGCAGGCGTGGATGAATGTCCCAAAGGAAAAACAAGAAAAGGTGTATATTAAGTGATGGTTTAACAGAAGGTTCAGCGAAGCGAAAGATAGAAGAGATAAAACTTGGAAAAGATAGAGAAAAGACAAAAATCCTAAAAAGTGGCAAATATATATTAATCAAAGGAATATGTAAAAACACGCAGGGAAGAAAAAAGACACTATGAAAAAGACGTAATAGAATAATGTAAGGATCAGCCAAAACTATTCTATAGATACATGAATGGTAAACTAAAAAACAAACAGGAAATAGTGAAACTACGCCAAGGGAATATGAAATACACAGAAGATACAGAAATGGCTGAAGTCATGAGCAAACACTTCAAGTCTGTTTTTCACTAGATAAAATGTACAACATCGGGATGAAGGGAGAGAAGTGAACGCCCCCTCCTCCAGTGAGGGAAATAATAGTAATATGGAAAGAAATAATGAAGCAAATAATGAACCTTGATGCCAGGAAATCGCACGGCCCAGATGGAATCGCAAACTGGATATTAAAAAAAATGTAAAGACGAACTAATAGATAAAATATATATCATAAATTGTTCACTCAAAGAAGGAAAAATACCAGCAGACTTGAAAAATGCTGATATCGTATCAATACATAAAGGAGGAAACGAGGAAGACACAACAAATTACAGACAGGTTTCCCTTACAAACACGGTAGCCAACTTTTGTGAAAAAGTTATAAGAAGTAGATTCATAAAATATCTGGAGAACAATATACTAAATCCGAGACAACTCGGATTTAGACAGGGAAGATCATGTGCCATGAATTTGATCTGTTTTTACTCAAGACTACTAGATATAACACAGGAGAGGGACAGATGGGCTGATTGTGCTTTCCTAGATCTACAAAGAGCTTCCGACAAAGTGCCACACAATAAACTATTAAGGAAACTGGAAAACATAAAAGGGATACAATGTAAACTACTGAAATGGATGGAGGATTTTTTTAATTAAAGAAAAATGAGAGTAGTGCTCAGAGATAAGAGTTCTACTTGGGAAGAGGTGACTAGTGGAGTTCCACAAGGATCAGTGTTGGCTCCATTAATGTTTCCTATTTTTGTGAATCACATGGACGAGAGTATGGAACGTTACATGAGCTTCTTGGCAGATGACCCAAAACTGTTAAAGAGTACTGAAACGGACTGTGATTCACTGCAGAGAGATCTGAACAGAGTTTGGGAATGGAATCAGAAGTGGGAAATGTACTTCAACATAACAAATAGCACTATGGGATTTGGAAAAAAAGTAAAAAAAAAAAAAAAAAAAAAGGATATCAGGACAACATAAAATTGGTGCAAAGGAAGTAAAGAGAGTGGGATCTGAAAAAGACCTGGAAGTGATCATCATCATCCCCTGACACACAAAC
>NC_134791.1:34824423-34831923 GCF_046742065.1 Oratosquilla oratoria | reverse complement strand
ATTAACAGATGTAGCTAGATAAATAGATACATGATTAAGTAAACTATAAATAAATGAAAAATTAGAGAGACAAATGAATACACAGGTAAATAACTAATGCTAACAGAACAAAATAAAGTAAAATGGATAAAATGATTGGATAAAAAAATCATGAAGAAATAAAGAAATAATCCCATAAATAAAAACAAGAATAGATAAGTAGACAAATTAAAGTCCAAACGAACAAATGTTTAAACAAACCATTGGTAAAAAAAATTTACCCGTTTTGATATTCAGCTTTTCACAAGAAGAAATTCAATATTTTCCCTCTAGACCAACACGATCCCACCCCATCACTTCAACTCCCAGGTAAAGAACGACTGGTTTAGAGGCTGTAGACACTTTCCCAGATTGATAAGCACACTCAGCCTTGAACGGACACAAATTTCAGAGCTTTCTTCTCCCATTGCGCTGAGAAAGGGCGTCTTGTTTATGAAGCTTTCTTGACCAAAGTTAAGAGCTTTGGCAGACTACAAAAGCTCTCCTAGGCCACTCTTATGGTCACTATATCTTTAGAACGACGAAAATTTTATTCACAAAATGACAAGAAATATCAGCAGCAGTCATGGTAGTGGTGGTGGTAGTGGTAGTGGTGGTGGTAGCGGTAGTGGTGGTAGTGGTAGTAGTAGTAGAACACAGCGTGCAGGCTTACCCCACTGGACAAGAAGCCTGGCTGTGGTCCAATTGGTGTAGGCGAGATACCGAGAAGAATAGTAGGGAAAGCGATCATGGAAGTCGCGAAGGACGAGATGCGAGAAGCGGCAGGTAATCTTCAGGTGTGTGCGGGACAACAGGCAGGATGCGAGCCGGCGATTCATGCCTTGAGGAGGATGTTTGAGACTGCAAAACAGTCTTATAAGTCGAGACATCCAACGGCTTCAACAACATAAACAGAGAGGCCACTATACATAACATCAGTCTTGGCAAAATATGAGGAGAAAAGATACAGGGGACCAGCACAGCTATTCGTCACCAACAGAGTTGGGAAGAAAGAGACGAAAGTGGAGGTCATCCAATCATCGGAAGGTACTACTCTGGGAGACCCGGTGACCATGGCTATGTACGCTCTTGGACTCATGCACCTGCAGCAGATGATACAACATGAAGACACCAGGGTTAAGCAGGTAGCATATGCTGATGATCTCGTGGGGGCAGGTAAAGTAGCGGATGTAAGAAAGTGGTGGGATCTGGTGCAGACCCACGGTCCGGACTTGGGCTATATCCCGAATGCAAAGAAGCCTGTCCTCATAGTGAAACCAGATTACTTTGAGGGGGCCAAAAATATTTTTAAAGCTAGTAAAGTGAAGAGGGGAAGACATCTTGGTACAGTGATCGGTTTTGAATTCTTTAAAAAGCAACATATCAAAGACAAAGTTAACAAATGGCTGGCGGATGTTAGGCTACTAGTCTACTTCGCATACTGAACCGCAGGCGGCATATGCCGCATTCATATATGGTGTTAACACAAGTGGAATTAAATTTTAAGGACGATACTGAACAGCACCGAACTACCAATTCATTTTGAAGAAACCAACAGAAAAGAGATAATCCCGGCCATCGCCAACGTACCGACACCAAACGAGCAGGACAGAAAACTAATTGAATTTCCACCAAGAACAGGAGGGCAAGGCATCTCAAAACAGCTTAACCTTGCCAGCAGAGAACACCAAAACTCCCTGAAACTCACGTCCTCCCTGACAAACAGCATCGTGTCACAAGATCAGGAGACCAACGTGGATGAAATCAGAGAAATTAAAAGAAACATATCGAAGGGTAGGGAAGCGAAGCAGGAGTTTCTCACCTTATCAAATCAGCTATCGAATCATATGAAAAGAAAGATAGCAATGTCACAGGAAGATGGGGCGTCCAATTGGGTGAGAGCACTACCAATCAGGGTAAAAGGATTCAACCTAAACAAAAGAGAATTCACGCATGCCCCGATGTAGTTGGGCATTGCATAGGCTGCCTAACAGATAATCTTGTGGTACACAGTTTGATCCAAACCATGCGATATGTAGGCAGAGTGGGTTCAACTGCATGGGGCATAGCGAGATAAGGGATCTCACTGCCCAAATGCTTCGGGAGTTATGCAAGGATGTGACTAACGAACCAACATTACTCTCCCTAGGAGGGGAGAACTTCAGGCACCGCACTTCCAACACATAAGTCATGCACGAGTGGACGTCAGCGCAAGAGGTTTCAGGACACGGGAACAACTGGCCTTCGACATATGAACATTTGATCCAATGGCCTCCTGTTACAATAACCTAAATGAACGTAAAAAGTCTCTTCACATGTGTTCCATCAAATAAGGTGATAAAGCTCCTTAGAGACAACATCAAGGAGAAAATCGACTTCCCTCTAATCCCAAACGACTTTGTCGATTTGATACAATTTTGTGTGGAATTCAACTATTTTAACTTCCAGGACCGCTGTTTCCATCAGAAATTTGGCATAGCAATGGTTTCTCCGTTGAGTGCAGTCCTTGCAAATATGTTCATGGAATCTTTAGAAGCAGGATCTTTTGCTGACGTCGTTCCCGAGCATGTGACCTGGCTCCGCTACGTGGACGATATCCTACTAATCACACCCAGGGGATTTAACCTCCATCGCTTTCAAACTGCATTGAACGAGGTACAGCCCACCATTCTGTTTTCCCTAGAAGAGAAAATTAACGATTCCCTTCCTTAAACACACACATATCAAAACATGGTGACCATCTGAAATTTAAAGTATACAGAAAACCCACTAATAAAATTTATTTAATTCATTTATATTCCCACCATGACAGGGTCAAGAAAGTAGTGATAAGCTTCTTAGGGCACTCAATATGCAGTGAAGAATACTTAGAAGAGAGCTAGTACATCAGGGAATTTTGTTTTTAAATAAAAATGCCCAGACTTCCTTATAAATAGATGCAGGAAACATGCCATCAAGATTCTGAAAGACATTAGGCAGCAGGGCGGGACAGTCAAATTTCTCGTGTTACCAACCAGCTACTTCGCCACCAACCTAACTCGTATTCTAAAAACCACCAACTTGAAGTAGTGTGCCAGACCAGTAGGACAATTAAAGACATTACAAGGACGAAAATAAACATTGGCAAAACGCCGACCAATAAAGCCGGTGTTTATCGGATTCCGTGCTCGGGATGTGAAAAATCCTACATTGGGGAAACATCACGCGATCTAAAAACCCGGATACGAGAACACCGATACGATGTCCGCCATGATGTCACCACCAACGCGTGTGTTGCACACAGGAACAGTAGCAACCACTTGATGGACTGGGAAAATGCAGAACTTCTAGTACATGAACCCGACAAGATCCGTAGAAAAATTTTAGAAGCAGCCATCAGACAAAAAAAACAACACAATTGAACAAAACAGGGGCATCTTCAATATCTCACCTCACCTAATTCTTTTAATACCCATTGCCCACAAAATTTTAAGCCATCCCTAGTTGCCCTCCAACGCCTTCCCCCGGAGTAGACATTTGCCCACCCTTCTTATTTTCTTCTCCCTTTTGTTCCTCGGTTCTGAGCTAATGTCCTTCACTCAGCCAACTGTTCCATCTTATCCTCAACCTTTCCTATTCCCCGAAATTTGGTCCCCTTCTCCTTAACCTTTCCTAATATTCAGTGACCCCCTCCACCCTACCTCCCTTCCTTTCTCCCTCTCACCCCCCGTTCCCCCAGTTCTTCTTATTTAATTTCAGTCATGTGTATCACGACTATGTACTTGAAAAAGCTGTAACAAACGAAAAGTCGTACTAATAAAGGCTCCGTCCTCACGTTTGGTGTTTATTTCGATAGACTTGTCGGCAACGGCCACTTTCATACAATAACCTAACTGTTGAGGCGTCGCACTCCCGAAATGGGAATAAAAAAATCAGGATGTACGAAGAGCATATACAGAATGTGGACCAGGGCTCATTCACTCCGATAAACTTACGACTTCAGGCGGGATGGGTCTATGGGCAAAGCCATTCTACGCTCGTCTAGCAGAGGTAATGTCAGAAAAAAAAAGTATTGTGGCGTGGATGAGATGTAGACTATCATTCTCACTCTTAAGATCAGCTTTCCTATGCCTAAGAGGTAGCAGGTCCTCACCTCCGAAATCAATATTCATACAAGACCTCGAGTTTGAGCAGATTGTAGCAGAAAGTATGAGAAATTAATTTCTGTATTAGACTTAGTTAAAGTTAAATATTATGAAATATAAAAGGGTAGTGGACAACGAACTGTCTGTGGGAGACAGATCCTGACTGCATTCACCACACAGTTCTACGAGGATGAAGGTCGTTGAAAAGTAGTAGTTGTTGTAGTAGTAGTAGTAGTAGTAGTAGTAGTAGTAGTAGTAGTAGCAGCAGCAATAGTAGTTGTAGTAATAGCAGTAGTAGTATTATAGACCGTGGCACTACAAAGCAAAAGGTCTTCAAGATTGTGCAAGGTGAAGTTTGGTAAAGTGCATCCAAGTAAAGGATCCCTAATGGTCTCATCTGGTCCATAGTATTCTCCATTCATTGCTTCAGAGCGCTTGTTTGGTGTAGATGGGGAAACTTGGTGGTGGTGGTGGTGTGGTGGTGAGATGCATACGCCAGGAGACGCCGAGTATCTGCGACCAAAGCCGTCACATTTGCCTTAGGCGCGTTGGGGACTGCAGGGAGAGGGTACCTGCTGGCAATCACAAAAGGGTTTGGGACTCGAACCTAGTAGCCCTTCCAATTGCGACACAGTGAATTTTTCGTGGTTATAAAAGTAGTAGTGAGGACCCTACGCCAGGAGGCGCTGAATAGCTGCGGCCGAAGCCGTTATCTTTGCCCTAATCGCTAGGACTGTTGGGGTAGATCACAGTCACTGCTGGGAACAGGAGAAGAGTGCGGGACTCGCACCAACAATTAAAAGAATGCGAGACCATCACGCACCTGATTACGTCAGCAGCGCCCTGTTTATAAAGATTACTGCAAAGTACCATGATGATTGTCTCTTTCAAAACTTTATCAAATTTCTACGCCAGGAGAATGTCCTTCTCGGTGATTAGAACAAAGACCCCTAAAGAGAGTGAGTGAGTGAGAGAGAGAAGAGAGAGAGAGAGAGAGAGAGAGAGAGAGAGAGAGAGTGAGTGAGTGAGTGAGAGAGAAACTACACAACTCAATTCCTTGACAATGTTCCAGGTGAAGAAACGGACTTAAAGATTGAAGGGTCTTGGGTGTGAATCAAGTAGTCGCGGGCAGAAGTTTTGACCTATCTAAAGTATTCCATGATACAAAATTTAAATTCTTTGTTGTTTCAATTTTTCCATTTACTCAAGAAGAAAACATAATAATCTAAATACTACATGTTAAGATGTATCATATACTTGAGAAAAAATTTTGCTTGTGACTGTACGTGTTGACACTGCCCTCTATGTACTGGGGCGTGTAGAATCCTTCACCAGGCAGGATAAAGACTAGAAGGATACAGGCCCGGCAAGATAAAGGATTAAAGGATACGGGCTCAGCAGGATAAAGGATTGAAGGATACGGGCTCAGCAGGATAAAGGATTGAAGGATACGGGCACGGCAGGATAAAGGATTGAAGGATACGAGCCCGGCAGGATGAAGGCTTGAAGGATACAGACTTGAAAGGTAATGGACCTGGTAGGATAAAGGCTTGAAGGATACGGGCTCGGCAAGATAAAGGATTGAAGGATACGGGCACGGCAGGATAAAGGATTGAAGGATACGAGCCCGTCAGGATGAAGGCTTGAAGGATACAGACTTGAAGGTAATGGACCTAGTAGGATAAAGGCTTGAAGGTAATGGACCTAGTAGGATAAAGGCTTGAAAGTAATGGACCTAGTAGGATAAAGGCTTGAAGGATACGGGCCCGACAGGATAAAGGCTTGATGGATACGGTCCCGGCAGAATACATGGCTTGAATGATACAGGCCAGCAGGATAAAGGCCCGGCAGGATACAGGCTGTGTCTGTGTTGGTGGAGTAGGATGGAGTCATCTGGCTATTGGTCTCCACTTGGAGTCACCCCCTGGGGTCCTTTTCCATCACCGTGGACTCTTGTTAGTGTCGAGACGTTCTTGATAGAGCCATCAGTGGACTGAAAAATGTAACACACTCGCCTCCGATTGTATTGTGTTGTATTATATTGTATTGTGTGTTGCATTGTATAGTATCTATATATGTATCTGTGTGCCTGTATATATATATATAATATATTATATATATATATA
Source organism: Oratosquilla oratoria (assembly GCF_046742065.1). Classification (NCBI taxonomy): domain Eukaryota; kingdom Metazoa; phylum Arthropoda; class Malacostraca; order Stomatopoda; family Squillidae; genus Oratosquilla; species Oratosquilla oratoria. The sequence goes on along the minus strand of NC_134791.1, from coordinate 34,825,655 downwards.
TGTATACGTATGTATACACATACTGTGTGTTAGCTTTGCAACTGTATATGATATAGATTTAAGTTATCAATAACATGTATATGCATACAATTACTACTTCCACAGAAACACAGATGGAGTTACAACGAGTTACATGGACAAACGAATAACAACAGGCACATTGGTCCTTACATAGCTGTTTCGGTACCTAATCTACCATTATCATTATTTCTTTACACACACACACACACACACACACACGCATACACACACACACACACACACACACACACACACGCATACACACGCACACACACGCATACACATACAAAGGTAGTTATAGTATAAAGATGAAAGAAACTTGAGAGACTAATGGCTTGGTGAAAGTAGGAAGTGATGCTGACCAGGGAAACCTGGAAGAATGAAGATAACGATGAAGGACGAAGAGAGGAAAAAAAAAGAGGGATATTGTAATCTGACGCTCCAAATTAATGCAAGAATTTTGATGTGGAAGAAATGGCCACATTTCTCATGAATTTTCAATTATTGAAATGGAGGTTGGTGGTTGAGGAGGGTTTTACTTAGGCAAGTCCTTTGATTAAGTAATGATTTTTCTTCCTTTTTTACGAGTACGAAACTCGAGAATGTATGTCATGGACTTTAATTAATTTTCTTTCCATTCTAAGATATCAGAGGCTTTGTCAGAAAATGCACACGACAACAGCAGGCACCAATACAATTTCTATACCGTGACACATTATCAAATTATCAACTGTTATCCTCATCTTAACTAAACATAGTTATAGAAGAGAATGAAACACTTCTACACTATCTAGAACACTACACCGTTCTCCAACCATATTACGAGAAAGAAAAATTCAAGAAACGCAAGTGGAAGCAAGAGTGAAGAGAATTAAATACTTCTACACTATTCTCCAACCATACTACGAGAAAGAAAATTTCTTCAAGAAACGCAAGTGGAAGCAAGAGTGAAAGCCTGAAATCGAGTGCCAGAGAGAAGGGAATCGAACATAACACATATGACTGCAATCGGCGATCCCCCTGTCATGTCGAACATATGGTCCGGACTCTGGCCCTCCGGAGACGTCTTCCTCTCGGTTCCGGCGCCCTCGTCTTCCGGGAAGATTCCACCGTCTTTCATATTCACGTGGGCTCGCTTGAATTCTTCGCAGAGTCTTACCCCTGCCAAACGGGTTCTCATGTCTTCCGTCTTCAAGAAATTTTGAGTTTCC
>NC_134791.1:34811923-34819423 GCF_046742065.1 Oratosquilla oratoria | reverse complement strand
GGCAGCGAGGTCGCCAGGAAATCTTGAGGAGTGACAACGCCCACACGAAAGAAGACAAAACGGTGGGTCTTTCGCTGGGAGGCAGAATTTTTCTAGAAGAAAAAGAAGAGGAAGAGGAGGAAGAAGAGGAACAAGGCGAGGAATTCAAAGAAAAAGAAAAAGAAGAAAAAGAAGAAGAAATAAAAAAGAAAATGAAGATGAAAAAGAAAACGAAACTCTTAGTAAGAATCAGTTATACTTCCAGAAGTGTACTTGAAGTACAAATGTACCATCTAATCATAGGAGGATTTTTAAACATTTGTCTTTTCGTAGTGGAAAAATATATTAGTATAGGCTCCCTCGTGTCCCTTCTATGGCACCAAAAGGGACATAATGGCGGCATTCTTCTCCCCCTGTCTACTTTCATCCACAAGGCGCTAAGACAGAAGTGATAATAGGTTATGGATGGGTGTGGACAGGTGCTGTATGAGCGTTAACTCGGCCACCCCCTTAATATGGGAGAAAATTACATTTAGATACATGCTGTTAGTCTGTCGCCAGCGAGTTGGACCAAGGACATGGTCCTTTAAGTTTCAAGATACAAAGTCCTATGTAAGGGGGCAACGTCTTAGCCTCCTTATAGGGGGTGTTTACGGCGTTAAACCTATACGGTACGATTTTTATGATTGTTGCAGTCGATAGAATAAAAGATAAGAAAGCGATATTTGTAAGAAATTGTATACTTTATTTCAACTTTTTATTTTTATCTGCTTAATATTATTATTATTATTATTATTATTATTATTATTTTTAGTAAAAGTCAATTATGTTTTCATGGAGAAGATAAGGAGCCTACACCAAAAAGCGCTCAGTACCTACGGCCGAAGCAGTCACCTTTCCCCTATTATGCGTTTTGGGGAATGGGGGGGCAGGCAACAGTCACGGCTGGAATCCGAAGAGAAGCATTGGATTTGAAACCAAGACTATGCGAATGCGAGACCAGCCCGCCTCCGATTACGCCACCAACGCACTTATTGACAGAATACCATAGGATTAGAGGTATGTTAGATATCTACAACATATACATATATATATATATATATTTATATATATATATACATATATATATATACATATATATACATATATATATATACATATATATTTATATTATATAATTTATATATATACATTATATATTTTATATATATATATTTTATATTATATATATATATATTTATATTATATATATAATATATATATATATTTATATTATATATATATAATATATATAATTTATATATAATATATATAATTAATATAATATATAATTTATATTTATATGTATATATATATATATATATATATATATATATATATATATGCATGTAGAATTAAATACGACAGCATTCTGACAATTGTTCAACTTTTTCTTAATGTTTTCTATTTGTCTTATCAACTTTTTTTTTCCAGTTGTAGGGTGAGCTGATACAAGTTCTCCATATGATATTCTCGAGCTTTCGTCTTCAAAGAGACATCATCAGGATTGACAAAATTTCTGCAATAATGAATACAAATGTTGGTACATATAAGTTACAAAATAAATTACAAAAATACAAATACAAATATACAGGTAGAACAAAAGATATATAACGAGAGTTATTACTTACGTCTACAAGGAAAGTACAAATGATAGAGAGAGAGAAAGGTTTAAATACATAAACTGCTATCCGAGTTCCCATTACGGAGTCTGGCTGATCGTCTGAGTGGTGGGGGAGTGGGGGGTGGGAGGGGAGGGGGAGAGGGGACCTCAATGTAGCGATGTCTCAGGTTAGCGCTACTGTACAGCTTGATACTGGACGTCATGTCCGACTGAATGTTTATAGTGGGGGCAGAGTCCCTGATGTGGAATGCCTCCAAGAGTTTCAACCTTCTAGGGTCCTCATTGTACGCAATAATTTTGGTACATTGAACTAAGGTGTCTCTGTCAAGACTAACTTTTCACCAACAGGACGGAGCGATCAAGGACCATTATTTAAAATATCACAATCGAAATAAAGACAGAGACACCTTAGTTCAATGTACCAAAATTATTGCGTACAATGAGGACCCTAGAAGGTTGAAACTCTTGGAGGCATTCCACATCAGGGACTCTGCCCCCACTATAAACATTCAGTCGGACATGACGTCCAGTATCAAGCTGTACAGTAGCGCTAACCTGAGACATCGCTACATTGAGGTCCCCTCTCCCCCTCCCCTCCCACCCCCCACTCCCCCACCACTCAGACGATCAGCCAGACTCCGTAATGGGAACTCGGATAGCAGTTTATGTATTTAAACCTTTCTCTCTCTCTCTATCATTTGTACTTTCCTTGTAGACGTAAGTAATAACTCTCGTTATATATCTTTTGTTCTACCTGTATATTTGTATTTGTATTTTTGTAATTTATTTTGTAACTTATATGTACCAACATTTGTATTCATTATTGCAGAAATTTTGTCAATCCTGATGATGTCTCTTTGAAGACGAAAGCTCGAGAATATTAAATGGAGAACTATGGAGAACTTGTATCAGCTCACCCTACAACTGGAAAAAAGTTGATAAGACAAATAGAAAACATTAAGAAAAAGTTGAACAATTGTCAGAATGCTGTCGTATTTAATTCTACATGTATCAAAGAAAACCTGCTTCCTTACTTCACGAATATACATATATATATATATATGTGTATATATATATATATATATATATATATATATATATATATATATATATATATATGTATATAGTAATGGTTACTGGGCCGAAGATATGAAAGAAGAACTTGTAAAATGTCAATGGTTCTTGTGAGAATAAGTAGTACTTGAGGAAGTAGCGTACTGTCCAATTATAGTTGAAGTTTCCTTCTTTGTAACGAAACCATTTTAAGAAAATCATTACGGGGGGGGGGACGGGAAACGTGATAGTAATGTATTTTAGTATAAAAAAAATGGGTCAATATTATTCTATAGAAAATGGAGAAACAGGACAGAGTAAAAAAATTAATAATATAAATTAATATAGAAAATAAATTAAATAATGTCTTTTTTTTTTTTTTTTTTTTGAATTATCGGGAGACATATTTTGTTTACGGAAAAGAAAAAACAATAATACAAATTGAAACAGAAAATAGATAAAAAAAAAATTGGAATTATGTGCAGATAATTTGCAACAAGTGTAAAGAACAAGTGCAATATCAGTGTTTCTGATAACAAGACACGTGTAAACGAAACAAGTACTTATATTTGTATATCGGGGATAAAAATAATCATGATTATTTAATCACATCTGTGTGAGCTCACATGTAATATGCACGACTTCATTTGGAGTGTTTGGCGATTAATATGTAAAAAAAATTTATATATAAAAAATCATCAGAAATGATGTAAACTAGAAAAGAGTGTAGTTTAGAATAATTTAGTAAAATGTGTCACCGTAACATTTAGGCAAATTATTACCCAAAACGATTTTAACCTCTAATGATTTAACGACGTACAGCATACAAACATATGTACGATTGTATGTATATATATATAATATATATACACACATTCACAAAGATGTGTATACAAGCATATGTACACGAGTATACATACAAGTACGTAAATAAAAACATACTTGTACAATCCTATGTGTACAATGCTGCGTGCAAGCCAAAATCGTAAACACATGTATACATGGTACATGGAAATAGTGTATATACAACATGTATACACAAATATGCATACAAGTGTATGTATAGTTTATATGCATACATAAATGTATATGCACATTATAGCCCTCCTCGGTAATTCTCACAATAGGAACTCGCAGGTCAACTCTCATTAATACATCTTCACTTAGTATAACAAGTATTTACTAGTCAATATGTGTATTCCTTGCCTACCATAGAGTTAGTTTAAAGAGGGAATCGAGCATTTCTCTTTTAAATTCCAAATTCTCAAGCCACATTTTCTCTTTCTCTTCGAACGAGTTCTCGTGACCTCAGCCAATATGTTTTGATCTAAAAAGATCTCCCAGCTGTTGTTGTATCAGCAAGTAAACATGGGTAGAATTATTTTTTCTGATTTTACGACTGCCGCTTCCTTTCAACACAAGTGTATTAAAAAATACAAAAGATATCATCAGATGACATTTCATGTTGAAAACCAGTCAAACGACGTGTCTATTTCAAGAACACCTTATCAGAGTTTCTCTTTCAACAACAAGTTTGGTGAATCTAAACTCAAAAGAGTGAATAAAGGACGGGTGCCTGGCCCCCACCTCTACCCGTCTACCACGCCGTCATTCCGTCTGATTTTCTCGATTTCCGTCCCTTTCATAACAATACCATTGATGTCTGTCTCGCGCCAAAAGCGGTAGCCATCGCACTCAAATTTTTCTTTCATATCCATCGGTTCACCTGACCCAATTCCCACACTCTCCTTCAAGCTGCCTACTACTCCACTTCCTGTTCCATCTCCTCCACCACATATTCCACCTCCTCTCCCTCAAGCCTCCTCCTACTCCACTTCCTATTCCATCTCCTCCACCACATATTCCACCTCCTCTCCCTCAAGCCTCCTCTTACTCCACTTCCTATTCCATCTCCTCCACCCCATATTCCACCTCCTCTCCCTCAAGCCTCCTCCTACTCCACTTCCTATTCCACCTCCTCTCCCTCAAGCCTCCTCCTACTCCACTTCCTATTCCATCTCCTCCACCACATATTCCACCTCCTCTCCCTCAAGCCTCCTCCTACTCCACTTCCTATTCCATCTCCTCCACCACATATTCCACCTCCTCTCCCTCAAGCCTCCTCTTACTCCACTTCCTATTCCATCTCCTCCACCCCATATTCCACCTCCTCTCCCTCAAGCCTCCTCCTACTCCACTTCCTATTCCACCTCCTCTCCCTCAAGCCTCCTCCTACTCCACTTCCTATTCCATCTCCTCCACCCCATATTCCACCTCCTCTCCCTCAAGCCTCCTCCTACTCCACTTCCTATTCCACCTCCTCCATCCCCTATTCCACCTCCTCTCCCTTAAGCCTTCTCCTAATCCACTTCCTATTCCACCTCCTCCACCCCCTATACCACCTCCTCTCCCTCAAGCCGCTACCGCTTCAAACACCTTCACCTATTCCACCTTCTCCACCTTCCATTCCACCTCCAACATCTTCAACTCCACCTCCTCCTCCACCACCACCACTTCCTCCTCCTCCTCCTTCACCTCCTCCACCTCGTCGTCCTCCTCCTCCTCCTCGTCCTCGTTGTCGTCAGGGGGATTGGTCCGTTAACTCTGCTCCGTCTGCTAACTCAGGTTCGTTTAACCAAAGATTAAAATATTGCCGTAATCGCAACCTTTCCTTCACGACCTTGACTCCAACTTTCGCTCTACGTTTAACTGATTTTGGTGGAATTGATGAGTGAAGTGTATGTGCATCTGAGATAATGTATGCGTGTCGGAATGTGTGTATGCGTATGAGTGTGTAAATGTCTATGCAAGTGTATATGCGTTTAAGCAAGTGTGTATATGTCTGTGCAAGTATGTGTGTGTTTGAGTGAGTGTTTATACGTTGGTATAAGTGTGTAAAGATCTAAGCAAGTGTATATGCTGACGTGTGACTGTGTGATTATATAAGTGATCATGTGCGTGACTGTGTGTGTATGTGTGTGATTCTACGAGCAACTGTGCGTGACTAGTTGAAATTGACTGTGTGTGTGTGTGTGTGTGTGTGTGTGTGTGTGTGTGTGTGTGTGTGTGTGTGTGTGTGTGTGTGTGTGTGTGTGTTAGTGTGTGTGTTAGTGTGTGTGTGTGTGTGCATGTGTGTCAGAGAGAAAAAGAGACACTGAAGACAGAAAGCTCCATGTAGAAAGAGAAAATAATACAAACCGCACAAATATATACCATACATACATATATACATTATATACATATAATATATATATATATATATAATATATATATATATATATATGTGTGTGTGTGTGTGTGTGTGTGTGTGTGTGTGTGTGTGTGTGTATGTGTGTGCGTGTGTGTGTGTGTGTGTATACACATGATGTAAGAGCTATAACGTTATGGTGGTTTTGACATCGCAAGCGAAAGAAACACCTAAGGAATGATGGTGAAAACAAAGTGGATTGTAGAGGTGCGAGTATGGGGTGTAGGGGAGAACATCATATAATGGAGGAAGATGTAGATACAACCGAGACAGATTGCGTTGAAGCACAGGCAAGGAAACGAACACGCAACGAAGGGGAGTAGTGAGTGTGTGTGTGTGTGTGTGTGTGTGTGTGTGTGTGTGTGTGTGTGTGTGTGTGTGTGTGTGTGTGTGTGTGTGTGTGTGTGTGTGTGTGTGTGTGCGCGCGCGCATGCGTTTCTATGCGTATTTGTACGTGTTTTTTATACATGCATGTGTATGAATGAGAGCAGGGAAGAGAGAGGGAGGGAGAGAAACAGACAGGTAGATAGAGCCAGAGACAGAAAGGCAGACTAATGGAACATAAACAAGACCGAAAAAAATATTTAAGAAAAGGTGTGTATTCATTGGCAAAGAATTTTAAGCATACCAAGCCCCACATCACTTTATTTATAAGCCTGGCATACAAAAGCATCCCTAGGGAGCACGTGTATAGAGGCGAAAATATAAAGTACACGCTTGTTGGCGAGTTTCTTGGAAGCTGAAGACATATGGGACTAAGGCCTGGGCCAGGAAGGTCTTCGGGGAGCCAAAGAGGTGATACAAAAATGCATGTAACCTGAAACGAGAGAGAGGACCTCACAAAGGAATCCACCGTCTTGGTGCAATAGGTCTTTGACCTTCTGATGCCAGGGTGAGAATCCTTGATGAAGAGGTCTTTGTCGATGGATAGCAAGTTTACAAAGTGGGAGTCTCCATGGGGTGGGAGGCTGGGGTGGGGGTGGTGAGGTTGGCAGGGTATAATTGGGAGTTAGTATGGGGGTATAGAAGGTACTCCAGAGTTGGGATGTATACATGGCAGGGTATATTTGGGAGTTGGTATGGGTTATACAAGGCACCCCAGTGTTGGGATGGGTACATGGTAGAGTTTATTTGGGAGTTGGTATAGGCTACGGAGGGTACTCCAGTGTTGGGATGTGTACATGGTAGGGTATATCTGGGAGTTGATATAAGGAATAGAAGGTACTCCAGAGTTAGAATGTGTACATGGTAGGGTCTACATGGTACGTCAGAATGTGGCCTGGATGAAGGAACGGGCAAAGACACATCAAGGGAGTAGCACCAGAAGCGGAAAAGATATACGGTATTAAAACGAAACAGGGGTAGGAGCGGAATAGGCAGTGAACCAGAACGAACAAAGACTGGGTCAAAGAGAACGACATTACACGAAGAGAGAAAAGTGAAACTGAATGAAAAGCGAGGTGTATATTTGTATATATATATAAAAAGGGGGAGAGAGAGAAAAAATGGGGCAGGGAAAGGGGGAGTTCAGTTGAGAAGGATGTAAAAATCCAGACGG
>NC_134791.1:34786923-34806923 GCF_046742065.1 Oratosquilla oratoria | reverse complement strand
TACAAAATGAAAAATCTAATTCCTACTAACCCATAAGAGTAACAATTCCATGAATAGTAAAAAATACATGCATACATACGCACACACATACATATACATACACACACATATACATGCAGTACATATAGTATGTACAGACATACAGTACATACATATATACAGTACACACATATATACAGTTCGTATTTACGTAAGTACATACATACAGTCCACGTATACATACAGTATATACATACATGCAGTACATACGGTACATACATAAATATATGTACCGAAAGACATTTTCCCCCTTGTAATGGGGGTGGCTGAGTCAATACATACATCCACCCTACACCCATCGCACGCCCATCCAAAAACCCAATCACACCTCGAGGATGAAAGATCATCCCTGGCTCCCGCCCTACTGCTCAGGTCAGAGGTAAAACAGGAGAACACAATAAAAGGGATAAAATGCATAATTACTTAATACTAAAGCATTGGGCAACATGAAACTAGCGAAATAAATGAAGGAGAAACGAAGATAAAAATAAAATAGAATAAAAGATTTATTTTATTTTTTATTTTTTATTTATTTATTTATTTTATTTTATTTTTTTATTATTTTTTTTTTTTTTGGCGGTGATTTATCATACTTCGTCCCTCGACTGAAAGTGAGCGATCCAGATGTGACAGAAATTGCAGGTTTCTGGAAAATGTCCGAAAAATTACGGGAAAATATCTACACACGAATAGCAGCGGTTGGACACCTTAAAAACAACTTGAACGATAGTCAAAGAAGACTATTCCGTTTCACGTTCGTTAAATATTGACAACAGCGACCGAAAAAAATACAAACAAAACGATGAAATAAAAATAAAGGGTAAGACACGTTCAGTACAAATGTTACATACATACATATACCAAAGGCTTTTTCCCCCTTACAAGGGAGGTAGCCAAAAAAAACAAAGACCTAGAATCTACTCCCACCCATTCGGTCCCTACTTACTCCAATCCCATTCACCCCTCTCCCTCCTCCTTATATTGGCTCCTCGTGGATGACGGGTCATCCCTGCATCTCGCCCACTGCCCTGGATCAGAAGCAGTGTCACAAGACACTGCACATCCACAGCAAAGCCACTTCATTTAATCAGCTCCCACCCCCTCTCCGCCCCCTCATGCAGAAAAAGAGAAGACAAGGAGAAATCCCTTCGGGATGCGTCAATTTATTTTTTCACGCATATTCCCTCACACCCCATCCACTCCCTTTCATTCATCACAAACATTAGTAAACAAAATCTTTATATATAAGTGTACATATATATATATACATATACATACAAGTATACATATAAATGTATATGTACATATATTTATTTTTTCACACATATTCCCTCACCCCCCATCCACTCCCTTTCATTCATCACAAATATTAGTAAACAAAATCTTTATATATGTGTACATATATATTATATATATATATACACATACAAGTATACATATATATGTATATGTACATATATATACACACACACACAGACACACATATATATAAATACATATATATATTTTTTTTTGGGTGGGAGGGAGACAACATGACAAAAGATGCATCTGGTTCATCCCTGGCATGTGGGAAATTCCTTCGGGAATGCTGTGCACAGTTGGCAAAGTCCTAAGGCCACATGAGAACCGAGAGAGAAAAGCAAATGAAGAGAGAACTATGAAAACCGCAAAGATTATAAAAAAGTGTAACGAGAAAAGAAGAACTATTTAAGAAGAAGACGTGATAAAATTATAAAATCCAAGTTTCAAATATTTTGGAAAAAAAAATTGTAAATTACGAAAAGAAAATAAGAGATTAACGTGTTTATGAAAAAAATGAATATATAAAAGGAATAAAAAATACCATACAACAGACGTGAAAGAATTATTAACAACAAAAATTCGAAATATAAAAAATATATATATACATAAAGAAAAGGTAATAAAAGATGGAAGTGTTTATGAAGAACGTATACAAAAGAAAGAATAGAACGAGAAAGAGTAAAGGAAAGATGGCGAGAAAAAAACGTGTTTGCGAATAGAACAAGAAGGAGAAGGAGAAAGGAGAGAAAAGAAAGATGAAGGAGAAATGTAGTCGTGAGAAAATAGATGTCAGGAGAAAGGATGGTCAGAAGGAGACAAAGGGATGAGACAAAAAGGAAAGTGAACACGAAGAGGAGGAGGAGGAGGAGGAGAGAAAACAAGCGGGATACACAAGAGGTACAAAGAAGTAAGGAGAGGAAAGAAACGAACAAAATGGGAAGAAGCGCAGACAGAAAGAGCGATCTAATGATGATGGGGGCAGGGGAGAAGAGGGGGAGGAGGGAAGAGAAGTGGGGGGAGGAGGAGGAGGAGGAGGAAGGATTAGGAAGAGATAAGGAGAGGGGGAGGACGGGGAGGGCAATTGGAAGGAGAGGGAGGAGGGGGCAGGAGGAACAATTCGATGGGGAAGAGGAGGACGGGGAGGACAAATGGCAGGAGGAAGGGGAGGAAGGGGAGGAAGAGGAGGAGGAGGAGGAGGAAGAAAGGAGGAGGAGGGGTTAGGAAGAGGATTGGGAGAAAGGGAAGACGGAGAGGACAATTGGGAGGAGGGGGAGGAGGGGTCAGGAGGAACAATTCGATGAGGAAGAGGAGGGAGGGGAGGAGGAAGAGACGGGAAGGGAGAAGAGACGGGTGAGTAGGAAGAAGAGAAGGATGGTGGGGAAAAAGAGGAGGCCGAGAGGGAAGAAGAGGGGGAAGAAGAGGAGAACGGGGAGGAAGAGGAAGAAGACTGGGAGGAAGAAAAGGAAGACATGGAAGAAAAGGAGGGCGAAGAGGATAACGAGAAGGAAGAGTAGGACAGAGAGAAAGAAGAGAAGACATGGAGGAGGAGAAGGACAATGAGAAAGAGGAGGAGGACAGGGAAGAGAAGGAGGACAGGGAGGAGGAAGAGGGGGACAGAAAGGAGGAAGAAGGGGACAGGGAGGATGAAGAGGTGGACGGGGAGGAGAATGAAGAGGAGGAGTACAGGAGGGAAGAAGAGGGCTGGGAGGTGGAAGAGAACAGGGAGGAAGAGGAGGACTGGGAGGTAGAAGACGACTGGGAGGTGGAAGACGACTGGGAGGTGGAAGAGGACTGGGAGGTGGAAGGGGACAGGAAGAAGAGGAGGACTGGGAGGTGGAAGAGGAGGACTGGGAGGTGGAAGAGGAGGACTGGGAGGTGGAAGAGGAAGACAGGGAGGAAGAAGAAGGGGTCAGGCAGGAGGAAAAGGATGATAGAGAGTAGGAAGAGGAGGTCATAGAGGAGAAATAAGAGGGTGGATGGAGAGAGGATGATGGGAAGGAGGAGGAGAGGAGTAGAGGGGGGGGGAGGAAGACAAGAAGATGCTGCGGAAAGAAAATATCGAATATCCTAATGGCGAGGGAGTCAGAAGCTCGAGTAAAATGCGGAAGCTTAAAGAATTTGAAAAGCGAAGTAGGACAGGATGCACTGATGGTCGGCATTCAAGGGAAGTAAACGCGAAAAGAGACTACAGATAGAGAGAGAAAAAAATTCAACAGAATTGAGGAGAATGAGAAAAAGGAGGACCATAAGAATACAAGAGAAAAGGATAATGAGGGATTTGACCGAGTCAAAAGATATGCCGTGCCAAAGACGTGAAAAATAAAAAACCGAAACACAAATGCGAAAACCTGTCATGAAGGGGACGGAGATGCCTCACCGCGGTGATAGACAGAAGAAACGCACAGGGGGGTGGGGGGGGGGAAGATCAAACCCGTGTTTCGCGTTTAGCACAACATCGGGGAGACCAGATATTATCGTGGCGTTGTATAAAAAGGGTGGACAAATGTAGGGCTTTCAGGACAATGGGGAAAGGCCACGTGATGAATGGGACAAACAATTCAGTCACTTTAAATGCAGAGGAGGGGGGCGGCACATCTGTGTTGCGTCATTCACAAAAGAGGACCAACACAATGGCGACACACGCAAAGGATTCAGGAATGTCAGCTCAATGAATATCATTGGAGACGCAAATGCATGGGATTTAATACACTTTGGAGATTAAGCAGTTAAAGTTAATTCTCTCTGGATGAGTGGTCTGTTTAGGCTGAATAAAATCCATCAAGACAACGCTTAAACGTTTAGGGACCGAACGGTCCTCGATAATGAATAGGATCACCCAACATTAGTGGAAAAAAAATAATTACAGCGAACACGGAGTTTATAATGTAGGGTAAACAGGGTTGCACAGTGTAATTAAACCTAAACAAACCTTGTTTAAGATAAATGAACCAGATACCAACTGAACACACAGCGTGAGGGTAACTCGTCTCTACTCTAAACAATGATGCCAGCCAACTATGCTTCATCTACTATAACATGAGAGGGGAGGAAGGAAAGGTTCACAGCGTTGCCAAATCATAATTACACAACCATAATTGGAGGGAAGCCATCATTTCCCCTGACGCCAAGCATGAAAGGAGGGAAAGGGGAGAGGCTACAAAGTATTTATGCAAAACTTTCCTAAAACTGACGAGAAAAAAACAGAAGAAGAAAATTTTTTCAAAGAAGAAAAGAGGGAATCACAGAAGACCCCGTTCTTTGCTCGAAAAGAGTAGGAAGGAAATGGGCGGGGCTATAATTTTCCGAAGGGGAAGAATGGGAAGAGCTGGAAAAGAGCCTTTGCTCCACATCTAAACTGTTCGAGATTCTTCTTCTTCTTGTTATTGGTTGTAGTGTTTAGTTTACAATCTGGATTTTGACATTGAGATTAGTACATCAAATTTCCCTCTAATTGTTGTTGTTGTTGGTAGTTTACAGTCTGGATTACGACACTAGGGTTATGAAGAACACCAAATTACCCTCCTTTCCATACATGTTGTTGGTGTTTAGTCTGGATTATGACACGGGTTATGAAGTACACCAAATTACCCTCCTTTCCATACATGTTGTGGGTGTTTAGTCTGGATTATGACACGGGTTATGAAGTACACCAAACTACCCTCCTTTCCATACATGTTCTGGGTGTCTTGTTGTTGTTGTTGGTAATTTACATTCAGGATTATGACACTGGGGTTATGAAATACACCAAATTACACTCCTTTCCATATATATTGTGGTTGTCTTATTGCTGTTGTTTGTTGTTATTGATGTTGGTAGTTAGTTTACATTCTGGACTATGACACTGGGGTTATAAAGAACACAAAATTGTCCTCCATCCCATATATGTTATTATTGTCTTCTTGTTGTTATTACTGGAGGTGATTAGTTTAGTCTTGATTATGACACCGGAGTTACGATGTACAACGATTCGTCCTCTCAGGCTTTTACCAAACATGTTATGATCGTATCTGTGTTCATCCAATACTGAACAGGATACCGATCTTTCTTCTTAATGCCCTAAAACTAAACTCCTAAGTATAATATCATACCTTGTACATGTGATAATCCCAAAATAGTCTTATTGACCTGGAGGTTAACTCCCAAGCCTAAATGGGTCAAAAATTGACCTAAGCCCCTTGACGGACGGGTCAGAGCCTTATCCGATTAGAATTGTCTGTTGTGCGTCAGGAAATCAATAGGCCATTGCGAATGTAAGCGGGTTACAGCCGGCCAGCCGGCCAACCGGCCGGCCTGTGTGAGTGGCGAGGAGATCGCGGGGTGGAGAGAGTTATGTTGCTAACCTGGTCTCAATGGTTAGTTGTTTTTCCCCTTGATTTCTTTATCTTTTATTCATTTATTTATAAATTAGTTTATTTTCTTCATTGGTTTTTCTCACGATAACGAAAAATGCACATTTTGAAGAATGGTACATATGATGAGGATTCTTGAGGATTCTATTCATTCATCTATTTATATACTTATTTATTTATTCATTTACTCTATTCATTTACTTATTCTATTTACTTGTTTATTTATTTAATTTATTGGCCTCGCTCGCCAGTTCTCAAACTCTTCTGCTTCCCTCCACCCTTCCAACCTTTTCACCTCGATTCCATAAATAAAATAGTTTTCTTTATATTTAATCTAATCCTCGACACTTTTAGAGAAAGTGTGATGCCCTCTAGATGATGTACCATGCAGAATCGATAAGTTTCAATTTTATAGAAAACTAAATATTCTATTGGTAGTTAATCGATATTTCATACTTTGGTGTTTATGTCTGTGGTCACCCTGCCCCATAATCCGCCCCTCCCATTACCCTCCCCACGACCCACCATTACCTCAACCCCCACCAATCTCCTTACCACCATTCCCCCAACTCCTTGGTTTCCCCCAACCCCCTACCATCCCCCCTACTACCAACCATTCCCACTACCCCCCTACCACTCCCCCTTCCCCCATCATTCATCATCAGCTATATCCCCCAACAACCCCAACATCTCCTCCCAGAATCCTCCACTCTCAGCTATTCCCCTAACCCGTGCTAGTAACCCCCCTCCCAAGTCCTCCTCCCCCCACCCACACCATCCCTCCACTACTTCCTTCTGGGGCCGGAGGGGGGTGGGGGGGGTAACGAGAGGTCCTCCTTCAGATGGTCCAGAACGATTTTGTCCGGCTGAAGGGCGGACCTGTTTGCCAAAAGGCGACTTGGAGTGACCCAAGGTGACCTCGAAGGGCCCAAGCCTTCTGACCTAAGCTCACCTAGAGTGATCCAAGACTTCTCACCCAAGGTCTCCTCGCTCTTGGGCGAGGTCGAACGAGTCTGGAGGAAACAATGAATTAAATAAACAAAATAAAATAAAGAATAAAATGCACAGAAATAAAATAAGATATAAAATCAAGTAAAGACAAAATAATAAAACAAAATGAACAAAATAAAGATTTAAATAAACAAAAATAAGATAAGAAATAGGACAAGGCAATAAAGACAAAAAATTAAATAAACAAAATAAACAAAAATTAAATGTAAATTAAATAAACAAAATATGATATAAGAAAAGATAAAAACAAAATAAACAATAAATGAAGTAGTAAAACAAAAATACATAAAGAAACAATTACATATGTTGTGTGTGTGTGTGTGTGTGTGTGTGTGTGTGTGTGTGTGTGTGCGTGAGAGAGAGAGAGAGATAAAGAAACAATTACATATGTTGTGTGTGTGTGTGTGTGTGTGTGTGTGTGTGTGTGTGTGTGTGTGTGTGTGTGTGTGTGTGTGTGTGTGCGCGTGTGTGTGTGCGCGTGTGTGTGTGCGCGTGTGTGTGTGCGCGTGTGTGTGTGCGCGTGTGTGTGTGCGCGTGTGTGTGTGTGTGCGAGAGAGAGAGAGAGAGAGAGAGAGAGAGAGAGAGAGAGAGAGTCGTTATACAAATGGAAATAAGCTCCACCACTGGGATTCGAACTCCAATGGTGGAGCTTATTTCCATTTGTTATAACGACTCTCAAATTGTCGGAAGGCTCGCCCGTAAAACAGATCGATGAAACAAGTTTACATACTCCACTACTCAAGCGTCGTTGGGAAATGTCCAGGTCGCAGGCCAGGTCGTTCCTTTTAATGGGCAATGGATTAGTACAACGGTATCGCATTTGCCTCGTAAGAAGCAGTCGCTCATGCAAGAGTTCGAATCCCAATGGTGAAGCTTATTCACACACACAATTATATATATATATATATATATATATATATATATAATTATATATATACATATATGTACACACACAGATGAAACCTTCAGAAGATAGGAGTTTCTAATATGAGAGATTCCCAATATGTGAAAGAACTGTTCTAGTCCCGATACCTTGACCTTTAGATCCGTGGGAACGGTCCAACCTGTCAGACTAAAGAAACAATGACGCAATTCTAGGAAAGATTATATATACTTACCTAAGCCCGGGGACAAGTTCTTCTGAACAAAAGATCTAAGTAAATATATATATATATATATATATATATATATATATATATATCGAGCCAATATGTCTAACATTTTGCACCTGTGTACTACATACATTCTTAAAAACACCTGTGCAGGTAGTTAGACATACACAAGACAAATCTTAGGTTTCTTAGGAAAATTCAAGCATTGAAATCACCTGGACCAAAATATATATAAATTCAACAGAAAGGGGCAATGCTACAAATACTCAGACTAAATCATGACTAAATTATACATACAAGTTACATGCATAGAATGGGCAAGAGTAGGAGGATGAAGAGAAGAGAAAGGAGTAAGGCGTGGAAAAGGTGGAGAAGAGTAACGAGTCAAGAAATGGGTAGTGGAGGCGGAGAAGGGGAAGAAGGGCGGGTGGAGGGTTGGGAGGGAGGGTGAGGAGGGAGGTTGAGGAGGGAGGGTGAGGGGTGTGGGAGAAGAGAGTAAGAAGAAGAGGGAGAGTGAGAGGGGAGGGGGAGAAGGGAGCGTGAGGTGGGCGGAGGAAGTGGAAGTGAAAGAGCAAAAAGGGGCGATTAGATAAACCAAGTTAGACATAATGAAATGATGATTATATGATTGATGATGATGATGACGAGGACAGTGATGATGTCGATCATGATGATGATGACGATGGTGACGATTGTGATAACAGTGATAATAATTATAATACTTGTAAAAGGCTACATGTTCAGAAGGGGGTGACAATATTCATGGTGGCATGAAAAAATCAATAAAGACTAAATAAAAATGAAAACAATAAATATATATATATATATATATATATAAAATAATATAAAATCAAATTAAACAAGCTGATAAATATAAAAAACAAAACGAATAAAACTAAACAAAATGAAACACAAAAATAGGATATATTGATCAAAATTAGTTAAATAAAACATCACCGAATATTATTTCTTATCTGGAGAAGTCTCCTGGCGCCACAAGGCCAAAAACTTTTATTTCATTATTTTCTACAAAATATTATTTCTCCCTTGGAGGCGTCTCCTGGCGCATCAGGGTCAACAGTTTTTATTTCATTATTTTCTACTAAATATTATTTCTTCCCTGGAGACGTCTCCTGGCACTACAAGGCCAACAATCTATCTTTAATAAAAAAAAAAAAAAAAAAAAAAAAAAAAAACTCTCCTGGCATCACAAGGCCAACTACTTTTATTCGGTGTTCTATCTATATTATATATATTATATATATTATATATATATATATATATATATATATATATATATATATATATATATATCTTCTCTGGAGACGTCTCCTGGCGCCACAAGGCCAAAAGTGTTTATTTCATGATTTTCACTAAAATATTATTTCTTCTCTGGATGCGTCTGTTGGCGCCACAAGGCCAACAACTTTTCTACAAAATATTATTCATTCCCTGGAGACGTCTCCTTGCGACACAAGGCCAAAATGTTTATTTTATGACTTTGTACTATTTGTTGTATTGTTTATTAAAATAAACGACAAATCAAATTGTAGAAAAATACGAAATAATTTTTTTTGGCTTTGTGGCTCCAGGAGACGTCTCCAGAGAAGAAATAATGTTTTGTTATTGATGTCGGGCTTGCGCACATATCAAGGAATCATCGAGATTAACAAGATGAGGAGGCGGTATGAAGACTACACCAGACGATTACCTGCGCAACATTTTGCTAAGATAGCCAGGACAAGTGCCCGTAAGGAGTTGAGGTAATGAAAGTTGACCAAAGATAGAAATAAATAATGAAAAAAAATATATATAAAGGAAAAATAGTAAATTAAAAAAGAAAAATAGAACAATAAGAAAGTAAACAAACGAATATATAAAATGAATAACAAGTAAAATAAAATTAAATAAACGAAATAAACAACCCCCCCAAAAATAGATAAAAATACTAAATCGCGGCAGTGATAAAATGCGAACACTTGTATAAAAACAGGTCGGAAGTCATAACAAAACGTGCCGTTCAACTTGGATACCATTCCATAAAATAAAAATAAACATCATAATCATTATGATCCGGTAAATCTTGAAATAATATATCCTGTTCAGTAGCCGGTAGAGTACACGCTGTCCGGCAACAGGTACTTCAGTGAAATTCAATATTACTTTGTTCTACCAAGTCAAAAGTCATATGTTGTAATATACATTCTTTCGTATCTTAATAACAGAAAATCTCTACCTCCAACAGCGTTCCAATTATAGTGCTCTGTGAGCATGTAACATTTAATTTGACCTCTGGAGGTCACCCAAGGTAATTTTTTCTAGTAGGGAGACTTGGGGCAACGGATTGGTAGACAGCAAGCGAAGGAACCTATGTTTGTTCCTATGTGTATGTTTCTGTGTATGTATGTGCGTATGTATGTGTGTATGCATGTATGTATGCATGTATGTATGCATTTATGTATGTATGCATTTATGTATGTGTGTATATACGAGTGTATGAATGTAAGTATGCATGTATGTATGTATGTATGTACGCATGTAAGAATGCACGTACGATGCATGACATACATGCTTGTATGTATTGGTCTATGCATGGATGGATGCATGTATGTATTTATGGATACATGTATGTATACATATGTATGTATGTATGTATGTATGTATGGATACATATATGTATGTATGGATACATGTATGGATGGATGGATGGATGTATACATGTATATATGTGTGCATATATGTATGTATGTATGCATATATGTATTTATGCTTGTATATTATATATATATATATATATATATATATATATATATATATATATATATATACACATCTTGATAGATAAACAACATAAACCAAATCTTACAGGCAAATTACGTTGTTACGGTGTTACAGAGATGAGATGCATCACCACACAAAGCCAAGCTCAAGAAAACCAGCAGTATTTGGTTCGGTTACAAATTCTGGTATCGTCGAAGGAATGTGTAATATTGGAAACACGACACGTAATGAAAAGAAAAAAAAAAAGACACTGATAATGCAATATTCGACGCAAGAGGAATTTCGAATGTGGCCAATACGCTGGGCCACCAGGAACGAAATACTAGAAGGAATTCTAGAAATGGATGACAGATCTAGAGGAATGAGAAATGTGTGAAATAGGAAACGAAATTGAAATGGATCACTGTACCTGAGGAAAAGAAGGATATGATGAAGATGAAGAAGAAGAAATAAAAACTAGGGACAAACGAGAGAAAAACTATCCTATCATCATACGACGATCCGGGAGAGACAAAATGAAAAAAAAGGGGAAGAGAAAGAGGATGGAAGAAGAGGAAGAGGAAGAAAGAAAAAGGAAGGAGAAGGGGAAGAGGAAGGAAGAAGAGGAAGGGGAAGAGAAAGAGGAAGCAAGAAGGGGAAGAGGAAGGAAGAAGAGGAGGCGGATGAGGAAGAAGAGGGAAAAGAGGAAGAGGAGGGAGAAGAGGAAGAAGAAGAAGGAAGAAAAGGAAGAAGAAGAAGAAGAAATAAAAAAGCAGCAGATGAAGAACCAAAAAACAATAAAACAAGATACCAAAATTTGCGGAAGTCGATGATGATCTGATGTTAGGAGGAGGAGGAGGAGGAGGGGGAGGGGGAGGAGGAGGGGGAGGAGGAGGAGGAGGGGGAGGAGGAGGAGGAGGGGGAGGGGGAGGACGAGGGGAGGAGGTGGAGGTGGAGGTGGAGGAGGGGAATGCGTGAGAGAGCACTCGGCTGACAGCTGACAGGTTAGGCTATGCAGGCGTCAGATAACAGTGAGCCAAATCTAAGACTTCGGGTGAGGTAAACCGAATCTAGAAATGAGAGGCTTCCAGACCAGTGCAGAAATAAATATATACCAGGAATTCCAGCACCAAGATAACGAAACGTCTGTTCTCGGATTGGCTAGACAGAGGTGCTCAGAATATCCAAACGAAAAGGCCGGAGGGAGGGGGTGAACATCATACATACTCAAAAATCTTCTCCAAAAACGAGGAGTTTAAGACAAATCCACATACTCAAAAATCTTTTCCATGAACGAAAGAAAGAATACAATTTGAAATGAAAGTGGAAGACCTACTCACATACTCAAAAGTCTTCTCCAAAAACGAAATTTTGGAAGGAATGGATTTCGAAACGAAGGTGGAAGACCCACCCACATACTCAAAAATGTTCTCAAAAACGATAAAAAGGGAAAAATGCATTTCGAAAATACGGTTGAAGATCCACCCACATACTCAAAAAGTTTCAAAAACGCAAAAAAGGAAAGAATGCATGTCGAAACGATGGTGGAAGACCAAAACTTACTAAAAGATATTCTTAAAAAAAAAAATCGAAATGAGGGTAGAAGATCAACCCACGCACACAAAAATATAAAAACTTAAAACCTAAACTTGGGCCGAGGTTTGGTTCTTGTGTTCTATGATATTTGGGCCTCGACACAACACCTAAGGCCCTTCGAGTTTCTGGAAGGTTCCTATATCTAGAACCTTTCTGAAACTCGAAGAAGGCTAAGACCAAGACTTTGTCAACTAGGTTACAGATACGGAGTTGTCCTTTGGTGCAAAAATATTATAGAACATAAAAACATAAGAACCTAAGAATGGAGGAGACTGCAAGAGACCATAAGGCCTACACTAGGTTTTACATATCTTTGTAGGAATAAAGGCTCTCGACCTTTTCCTATGCTAAGTTCCCTCAGAGTTACTAGACCATTTTCACACAACCTCTCTAATCTGACACCGAATATACAAGGTTTTCCAAAATTTCTTACCCGTTTCCGATCACCGACGACCAAAAATCAAGCGATCGATCGGCGACACAAAACCGATGCAAGGAATTGAAATGGAAAAAAGTTAATGTGGTTAATAAGGTGAAATCTATGTACTGGGGGCTATTCAGTGTGTGTTGTAATATATCTATCGATCTATCTATTCATCTATCTTATTACTGACTACCAGCGACTTCCAAAGACTACCTGCAACTTGCAACTGGCCGGCGGTGATCGGAAACAGGTCTTAAACTTAGTGTGACTGGAGCTTGGGAGTCAAACCTGGCGAACGTGGAGACCAAGAAAATGGTCAAACTCTTCCAATCCATCTGTTGGCAAATTTGTCATTTAGAAACTCTCCAAATGGAGGAGCAAAGTGGCAAGGAGCACCATCTTGATAAAACACTGTATTCTCTATCAGTTCTCTTTGTTCAAGCTGAAGAACAGAGTAATTCTACAACATATCGAAGTAGCTGGCACCATTAAAAACACGACCTTTAAAAATGAATGGTCCAATGATTTGATTACAAAGGATTACAAAGGCGGAGCATGCCGACAGGAGACCTTTTGGTCCATATCTAGGTCAGATGCGAAAAAAAAATCATAATAATAAATTAACAAATAAAAACTATAATAATGTAATTAACAAATAAAAACATAAATAAATGCATAGGTATAGTTAAATAATAAACATACAGGTAAATAGTAAATAATAATAAATTGACATATAACTAATAAGCACACCACACATTTACTTTAGGAGAATCTCTTATGTTCAACAGAATCGTGTGGATTTTCAGTTTCCCAAATTCGGTAATTATACCAGTTGACCTTCCCTTAGGTTGCAATTTCTCCCGTTCTTCAATCCTTTCCTTGGATTTTTCCTCAAGTCATTCTCATACAAAAATTTAATTACCAAAAGTCTAATTTATGTATAAATCATTACAGAACATCACACACTGAAGACGAAAAATAAAATCACCGATGTTATATAGAAAGGAAAATTATTCGAAATTTCTTCTCAGTAATTGCAAAATAAAAACAATAATCAGTATAAATGATATAAAAAAAATAAGAGAAAACAAAATAAGGAAAGGAGGAATACGTTAATTAAAACTGGAGAAACGTGCTTATGCAAAGGCAAAACCTTCGAAGATAAAAACAACCTCTGGGGATACGTTCCAAGTCTATGTAATTATCATTTTTCTTCATTTTTTTCTGATTTCTCTTAATTTGTTAAGTGTGTCCTACACTTTTACTGCCAGAAAGTGTAGCTTAAGTTGCACATGTAATGATATGTTATACTTGGCTGAACATATGGTAATACAGACAATATAAAGATATATGGTCAATTTTTATTGGTTCGTGAAAAATTCTGGATAATCTGACCACAAATTAAGGAGTCAGTATTTATCCGAGATCGAATATCACTTGGATAATATTATATATATATATATATATATATATATATATTTGTGTGTGTGTGTGTGTGTGTGTGTGTGTGTGTGTGTGTGTGTGTGTGTGTGTGTGTGTTACACAATTCTGTGTATCGAATCGTGGATGTCAACATCACTCTCGATGATCGACACGTCCACTCGATTGAGTCCATGGAATTGTTTTTCGAGGACTCAAGAAAGGAAGACCAATGACCACCCGATTTATCTTCAAGGAACCTCTCGGAAAAGGATCTTTCGGGAGTGTCTTCTCCGCTGAGCGGATTGAGGATAAAACCAAGGTTGCAGTCAAGAAAATACCTTTGGCTGAAATTTACGACTGGGCAGACCCCAAGAAGAGGACCATGCCCCTGGAAGTCGCCCTCATGAAGACAGTTCAGCATATCTCCGAGGTTGTCAAGCTCCTCGAGTTCCTCATGGAGCACGGCCACCTCTTTATCGTCATGGAGCTGATCCCGGACGCAATGGATCTTCGCGCCTACACCTCGAAGTACGGGGAGCTGAACATCGAAGACGCCAAAGACGTCTTCTTGCAGGTTCTGACAGCCGTGATATCATGCCACAAAGCTGGAGTCTGCCACCAAGACATCAAGATGTCTAACATTCTTATCGTCAGAGACGAAGTAACCGGAAAACTAACCGCAAAGCTTGCGGATTTCGGTATGGTTACCTTCATCAACGACTCTTCGACTCCTGCCGATCGCAAAGAGAAATCGGCTGTACAGAGTTTTGGATTTTTATTGTTCTGCTTTGCCTGCAAGAAATTCCCAAACGACGGAGACAAATGGGAAGTCAAGTTTCCGAAGGACGTACCAAAGAGCTGCCAGAAGCTCATTAAAAAATGCCTCACCAGCATATCAGAGAAACTCCTTCACCTGGGAAACATCGAATCTCACCCCTGGTTGACAGACCAGGAGAGCCAAAGGGGTCAAAAGTCTTGTAGAACTCCGTGCTGCTGCCTTCTACGGGTTCTGCGGAAGCTCAGAACTGTAGGTTGAAGTTTCTGCCATTCGTCGTCCTTTCCCTGGATCTTTCCTTAACTCATTATCATACTCAGAAAAGATAATACTTGTAGCTTTCCCTCGGCTGAATAAAATCATCAATACGCCAATTTTTATCATTTTGGACGTTGGCGGCTCTCTCATCTCATCCTAACTGGCAACCTTTCTCAGTAGCAAGTGACGAGACTTCTTCCGTGCAAGCTCTATGATTGACGGGTGTTTTTTACAGTTGTTATTGCTAACAGGTAAGCTTTAGCACTTATTACATTTTGCAATACCAGAAACCAATCGCTAATGCAAATACAGGATACATATTTCAGCCAAACTGTTTTATTCAGAAATATTGTCCGTAATCAGAAAAAGTATTGTTCTTTAATCATAAGATTATAATTTTGAGCTTATGACATTTTAGTGAATAGATAAAGGCGGGTTTGTCCGTATTGCTAGATATTTAGAATACTGAAGTTCTTTGTTGATTGTACGAATTTATTAAGTAATAGAGAAACGACTGCCTCTCTTATCTTACCGCACATTAAAGTCATTTCTCACATTTATTTTATATGAGAGAAGAAAAAGGACTGTTTGATGGACTGGGTTCAACACTGCCAGCATGGAAAATCTCTTTCAATGCTAGATTTCGCAGCTACCTAAAGGACAAGAACTTAAAACTGGCACCATATATTGATCCAAGATTCAAGACTACTTTCTTAGAAAATAACTACCAAGGAATGCCTAATGAAGAGTCTATTGCGGTTTAGTTCAGCGAAGAAAGTCAAAATATCTGAACTATAACTTATGGAAATTTTGACGCCTCTCCTGAAATAGCACAAGGCATAGACTCATCTGATGTGTCTGAAGAGAAAAGTGATAATGAAAGTGACTTGACCTTCAGCTTTGAAAAATGCTTCTCTGAATTAAAGAAAACGGGACAAGAAAAAATGGAGCTAACGCCTGACAAAAGATATGATGCAAGTAGCGAAACTAGGAGCAAAATTATTTTAATAGAACATGAAATGTCCAAAAATATTTTTTGAATCTAGAAAATGATAAGAATCCTTTGCAGTGGTGGATATTAGATAAAAACTAATTTCCTATCATGACACTTTTTGCCAGGAAATATTTGTCTGCACCTCCCTCTTCTGTTGAGAGAGAAAGATTATTTAGTGTTGGAAGGAATATTTACTCGCCGAAAAGAAATCGACTGAAAGGTGAAACCGATGAAATGCTGATGTTCTTACATTACAATCTAAAAATATTGGGACTTGAATATGAACAAGTACCTTCAAGGAATTTACTTAATTTTTTCCCAACTTTTACCCTTTTCATTTCATTCTATAAGAAACTTGTTTCTTTTTTGCTATTACAAAACCATTTATGTTCCTTCTGAATGCGTAATTAATAAATGTACTTTGTCCAAAATGTATTTGTTTCTTAAACCAGCTTCAGGGTCTGAAAATAATCATGAATTTATTGCAGGTATCGGAATCGGGACTCGTATCGGAATCGGAATCGGAATTTTAATTAGATATCGGGGCTCGTATAGGAATTGTTTTAAATTTGGTATCGTCCCGTCACTAATATACATTACATATAATATATATTATATATATATATACATATATATATATACATATACATATATATACATATATATATATACATATACATATATATACATATACTATATATATACATATACATATATATATATATATATACATATACATATATATATATATATACATATACATATATAATATACATATACATATATATACATATATATATATATATACATATACATATACACATATACATATATATACACATATACATATATACACACATATATATACATATATATATACATATATATACATATACATATATATAATATACATATACATATACATATATATCGACATACGTATACACATACATTATATATACATATGCATATATATACATATACGTATAGATATACATATATACATATATATATATATATACATACATATACACATATATACATATTTATACATATACATATAAATATACATATACATATATATACATATACATATATATATACATACATATATATATACATATACATATAAATATACATATACATATAAATATACATACATATACATATATATATATATACACATATATATATATATATACATATACATATATATACATATACATATATATATATACTATATATATATATATATATATATATATATATATACATTAGAATGCAGCTATACTGCAAATCTAATGCCATGCAAATTATTGTAATAAAAACGAGCAAAAACGCGCTAGAAAATTATATACAAGAAAATGGCTCAAGCACAAAAAAAAATCAAGGAGATTAAGATAAAGTAAAAGAAAGGACTGAAAGAAACCAATTCAAAGAGAGAAATACACACACACACACACGACAGACTCAAACACTGAACTGTGAGAAAAAAATCGAAGAAACCTAGATAAAAAAAAAGAAAAAAAAAAGAGGACGTTTTGCAAAGGAAGAGAAGAGCACATAAGAGTCAAGTTGTAGAGAACAATAAATCAAGAGAAAGACGATGGAATGTTTAATACACAGAGGGAAAGCGGCACGGAAAAGAAAAGAGAAAAGGAGAAGAGAGTAACAAAAGGGTCAATGCGGAAAAGGGACGAGTAGTACAGGAATTACCTGAGAAAGAAATTGAAAAATAAAGTAAGAAAAGAAAAAGAAAAAAAAAGAAAAGAAAAAAGAAAAACGAGTACAAAAAAAAGAAATGGAAGAACAAAGATTTCCTGAAAGAAATTGAAAAATAAAGTAGGAAAAGAGAGAAGAAAAATGAGTACAAAAAATAAATTGAAGAACAAAGAGATTTACATAAACAATTTCAAAAAATGAGAATCGTATATACGAGCTGAAAAAAAATAGAAATAGAAAGTATTGAAAAAAAAACCTGAAGAACATTGAAAGAAAAATGGAACAAAGAAATTCACACAAACAAATTTGAAAAATGAGAATCGTGCATATGAGCCGTGAAAGAAAAAAATGAAAAAAAAAATCCTGAAGAACATTGGAAAAAGAAAGGATCAAAGAAATTTGTATAAACAGTTTTGAAAAATGAGAACCGTGTACATGAGCTGTACACAAACATGATGGGATCAGCAAAAAAGGACATGAACGCCAGTAAAACTCAGTTCATAACATAATCATCATTCGCTTTATTCTTATCACGTCGCCAAGGTAACACGTTTGGAATGATGTAACTTAAACTTTTGCAGACAAACGTTTGCAAATAAACGAAAGCATATAAATGTTGGCAAAAACGTTGCAAAAAGATTCAAATATCCGATTTTAACGTTTAATTTTTCAAACGTTTACACACACACACACACAATATATATATATATATATATATATATGTGTGTGTGTGTGTGTGTGTGTGTGTGTGTGTGTGTGTGTGTGTGTGTGTGTGTGTGTGTGTGTGTGTGTGTGTGTGTGTGTGTGTGTGTGTGTGTGTGTGTGTGTGTGTGTGTGTGAAACGTTTGCAAAAGTTTACAAATCCTAAATTCTTGCAAATAAAAAATTCAAAATAAAGTTTACACAAAATTGTTTCCAAATAAAAGTAAAATGTTATCATCTTATGGGGAGTCGCATAGTGTACCATTTCACCTTTACCTTCTTAAATCAATTCAGTCTTAAGCTCCCGAGCGAGGATTCTTGTTCCTGGATCTACTTCAATTTCTATATTTCGAAAAATAAATAAATAAATAAATAAATAGATAATGACATTACTTTGTATAATGTATTTATGTTGTATCTAAGTCGAAATTAAGTTTTACTTCAATTGTACTTCAATTATATTTAAGTTTCACTTAAGTTGTACTTCAGTTGTATCTGGATTGTATCTATCTTACCTATGGTGCATCTTAGCAGTATCTATATTTATCTTAAATATGTCTAAGTTGTACTTAAGTTGTATCTAAGTTGCACTTAAGTTGTATTTAAGCTATAGTTAACTTGCATTTAAGTTGTATCTAAGTTAAAATATATATTCTATAATCTTGCATTTCTGTAAAAACTATTTTGCCAACATATTCCAGCTCAGGTATTCTTTTGCATTTCCATTACCTAAAATTGTATTTTCTTGCAGAGAAAACTCGTGTCTGATCAATATTTTGAGGTTTCATCTTACAGCACTTTTCGAATAATAAACAACAAATGCGAATGAAGAAACAGAAATCTTGTACATTCAAATATGTTCAAAGCAGAAACTGAATACAACAGAAAATAAAAAATAAAAATAAAACCAAATGTAAACAAGAAAAATAAAAGGAGAAGAAAATAATAAAAGAGAGATAGAAAGGGAGACAGAGAGGGGGGGAGAGAGAGAGAGAGAGAGAGAGAGAGAGAGAGAGAGAGAGAGAGAGAGAGAGAGAGAGAGAGAGAGAGAGAGAGAGAGAGAGAGAGAGAGAGAGAGAGGAGAGAGAGAGGAGAGAGAGAGGAGAGAGAGAGGAGAGAGAGAGGAGAGAGAGAGAGAGAGAGATTGCAATAGATATTTTTGGCCCAGAGGGAAGGCTTACAAATTAAACTTCTGTTCGCTAACGGACATTAATTACATGGAAGGACTGTCTTAGGAAAAGGTCTTTCGTTCCATAATTCAACTTACGAAATATGCGTCAGTTTTATCTCGCTGATTACGATAAGGATAACTCTTTCGATTATCAAACGTGAGTCACGGTAGTGTTATTTTGAATCATCAGGAACGACGGATAATATTTACAAAGGATATAACACACACAAGCATACAAGCATGCACATACACATATAAACACGTAACATATGTGAGGTTTTGATCTCAGAGATCTTATTCCATTTATCACCACATTATTATATTCACCTAAGATCCGGGAGGTCCGGGGTACCAATCGTCAAC
>NC_134791.1:34769423-34784423 GCF_046742065.1 Oratosquilla oratoria | reverse complement strand
TTTCTTAATTTAGTAGACAAATCTTTCATTATCCTGCAACTCGAATTGTGTGGGCGCGTAGCAGACATCTATTTTTGTACACAAAATCAAATACACTTATTTGCATAAAATTGAATATATAAATTCTCGTTTAAATTGTGTGTGCACACATGTGTGCGTGTATTTATTTAATTGTAATACCTAACTGTAATAAACAGAAATGAAGCTATACTCATGGATTTCCATCCCTGTACTTTCACATGTGTGGGTGTGTGGGTGCGAGTGTGTGTGTGCGTGAGTGTGTGCGTGTGTGTGCGTGTGTGTGTGTGAATTTGTTAATTCATGCATCTATATGTAATCTAGTGTGGTTCCAGGTTTGTTTTATGTACAAACGAATGTAAGTGTCTCAATAGTAAGTGTTGCCCCCGAGTTTCCATTGACTGGAAATCCGCAGCTTTATGGTGTTCGGCAACACTCCCAAGATTGTTCCACAAACCTCATTGGTTACACTTTTCGCGAGTAAAATGAAAACAATATATTTTCTTCGTGTGGTAGAACTGCACTCGCCCCAGCTGGGGCTGACCTTGCAATTCGATTTATCGCAAACTAACGACCTGTCAGCCACGTCCGGGTCACTTAGCCTCAATTTGGTTATTAGGTGACGACCCCAAACCCACGACCACACGCGAAGGATCGCGTAAAACTAAGACGCGAAAAACAAATTCGTATTTCAACGCGAAAAGGCTAATTCGTTCTCACGAAGATTTCAACTTAAATTGAATTAAATCACCTGGCGATAGTTGGGATATAATTGTGTCATTGTCACCCAGAATCAACTATCTTATTAGTGTAATACGTTTACCAGAGTTTTTAACCACCACCTTTGCCTTGTGTGTTTGGATAGCCTGAAGTACGTAGCACTCAACCTTAACTCTATGACGATAAATGATTTTGGAATTTGTTGGTCTTTTTAACATCGACGTGGCGCATTGTGAAACTGTTCTTGTAGTCAGCACCAGAAGATTTTATTCGCCTCGATAACGGGACCTGGCCCAGTCTAAAATTAACCAATTACCCGTTTATTCTATCAGCCTCCGGGTGATTTTATTCCTCTGACAGAAACCTCAATATCAAGACACGTCATACCTCTTTTGACGAACACTTCCCGTTTTTAAACTTCGATAAAAAATCAATTAATATAACAACCTTAGCTGCCGCCAAGTTATTTCATTCCCCTCAGGGAACACCTTCGACCTTCTCTCCCCACAACCTCCTCACCATAAGCGTTTAGACCCCGCTCGGGAGTTGGTCTCGGACATTCCTCGATAACATCTTTTACTGCATACCGCAACAATATATATAAATATATAAATATATATATGTATACATATATATATATATATACATATATACATACACACACAGTGAGACTTCTCATTAACGGACGTTAATTAGCTGTGTTTGCGGTGCTTTCGGTGTTTTTGGTGCTGTTGTTTAGTGCGTGCAATCACTATGCCACCCAAAAACCACTCCAAAACACAGCGAAAACACCGCAAACACAGCTAATTAACGTCCGTTAATGAGAGGTCTCACTGTATATATATATATATATATATATATATATATATAT
Organism: Oratosquilla oratoria; assembly: GCF_046742065.1. Classification (NCBI taxonomy): domain Eukaryota; kingdom Metazoa; phylum Arthropoda; class Malacostraca; order Stomatopoda; family Squillidae; genus Oratosquilla; species Oratosquilla oratoria. The sequence goes on along the minus strand of NC_134791.1, from coordinate 34,782,814 downwards.
ATTATATATGTATAGTACACACGCACACACACACACAAACAACACACTGTTTAACAGTACCAGAGAAGGTACACAAGGACGGACACTGTAGCACTACAAGGTAATCTTGAGAACTCGCTAGCACATCGGGTTAGAGCGATGAAATCTAGAATTTAGATAGATGGAGGTAGTTAGTGGACGTTTACAAAGCCAATGTGCTAGCCAATGAATATATGGGTATATGGACATCATCCCCTCCCCCAACCCCGAGCTCTGACAAAAGTATTTTTTGTCTAGCCGCCTCGTAGGGCGGGTCATGGGTAGAATAACAGATATTAATGAAAATATCAAGAAACACGAAAATTGTGAAAAATAAGAAAAATAAAATTAGAAAATAAGATTAGAAATATAGGCAAGATAGACATACGAGAGAAATAATAAAATAAAATTTAATATAAATAACAATAATAATAGCAGTGCTCATGGTGCCTCAGGCATTTCAGGCAACAACAGTGCTGTCTTTAATCCCAAAGACAAGCAGCTCCACAATTTTCCAGTGTTAGCAAGAAAAAAAAAAAACAGAAAGAGAGAGAGAGAGAGAGAGAGAGAGAGAGAGAGAGAGAGAGAGAGAGAGAGGAGAGAGAGAGGAGAGAGAGAGAGAGGGGGGGGCGCTGCCGAGCCAATCGCAAGGTGCCTTGATTTATGGGCTTCTGTTCTGGCTAAGACAAGACGATTTGGGAAAAGAACCCAAGGGGTCCCGGTCGAGAGAGAACGACTTTTGTGCGTGCGTGCGTGCGTGCGCTTGTGAGTTGATACAGGTCAAGATTCTAAAGGGAATTGAAAACAATAAAAGTGACAAAATTTTCACGCAGAATGCGAACCAGACAAGAAATAATGGTCTCAGTCGGAAAGTAGATTCAATTTGGAAGTGGGTAGAAACATCTTCGCTAACCGTGTAGTAAATGAATGGAATAAACTTCCTGCAGAGGCAGTGCAATGTAGTACAGTTCGAACTTTTAAAATTGGTTTAGATAAGCACCTAAGAAATATGCTATAATGCCTGCCATTTTTTATATTTTATCTTATTTATTTATTTATTTATTTGTTACACTGTGTTCAAAGTTCATTATATCTTGGTGGAAGCGCACCTCTTGTTCCTCTGAATATGCTCCCACATTCTCCTTTAATATGTCATTTAGGATATGAACCTTCAAGGATATTGTGCAGCCCATCTCGCCATAGCTTTTCACTAAAGCTTCAACCAGTTACATATAGTTATCAGCATTGTTATTGCCAAGAAAACCCTGTACTACAGCAAAGAAACACTCCCAAGCCTTTTTCCTCCTTTTCTGTGAACTTCTATAGAAATTCTGAGCACTCCATAATTTTCCTTACTTGTGGTCCAATGAAGATACCAGCTTTATCCTTTGTCTCTGAAAGCTTAGGGAAGAACCCTTGAAGATATTTGAAGGCTGCAGACTCCTTGTCAAGAGCTGTAACAAACCGTTTCATGAGACCCAGTTTGATGTGTAGTGGAGGAAACAAAACCTTTTGAGGATTCACCAAAGGTTCATGTTTGATATTGTGTAATCTTACTGTATTGAAAGTCTTTGGAAGCCTCTGGTATTGTGCTACTCTGTCTCTATTGTCCCAAAGGCAAAAAAAAGGGGGGGGATTGTTAGTAAAATCTCCTTGTAGTCCCATCAAGAAAGCCATCTTGAAGCCTCCAATAACTATCCAGCCATACCTGTGGTAGTTCAAAGTTTCCAGCAGAAGTTTTACACTGCTGTAGTCCTTAAGATGCACAGAATGAAAAAGAGGCAGAGATGGATACTTGTTTCCATTGTGCAGAAGGACAGCTTTCACGCTTTTAGAGGAGCTGTCAATGAAGATTCTCCATTCATCTGCACTGCAACAATTCCAATAGCATCAAACAAACCTGATATATCATTGTAATAGCATAGCCTGTCCTCCTTTCCAAAGAAGCTGGAGAAACGTTTGTGACGTTTTCTTTGGCTGGTTACTTGCACACTGTCAAGTAAATCGCATTTCTTCAGCCTTGAAATCAAAAGCTCACCATCTGACTTTGTCAAACCAAGATCTCTAATGAGGTCATTGAGGTCTCTTTGGTTTGGGCAGTATGGATTCCTCCCAACTACAACTGTGTATGTTATGTCACAGTCTTCCTCTCTGTTTAGCTCATCTTCGGACTTGCTGCTTTCTTCTGATAGTTGACTTCTTTCTGGAGAGGCTGGTACAGAATGATCGGCACTGTGTGGTACTGGTGAAATGGAAGATGGAATGTCTGGCTGGATAGAGAACAGCAGCTATATTTCTCTCAGATCGGCGTTTGGAAGGATCCACCATGCAGAAAAAGCAGTCAGTTTTGTGATCGGTAGGTTCACACCATATTTTAGGAATAGCAATTTTCATGGCTCTGTTTTCCCCTCTATAAAAGAACAACAGTACGAGTTTCTGTTAAACTTATCTTATTTTTATTTTAATTCTTAATATGGTTTTACTCTTGAACAAATAACAGCTGTCTTACCTTCTAGTGTTCTCTTACAATGCTCACAAGCAAATTTAGGTGTCAAGGTCTTGTCTTGAGCCCCTAATTGGCACACCAAAATATGCTTTGTAAGTTTCTCACATTTTTCCTGATGTTGTTCTTTGCTCGTCTTGATGAATTGACCACATATGTGGCAGAATGTATCTGGAGAATGATTGCAGCCTCTTGATGGAATTTCACCTCTTGTGATATGTCCTCTAATGTATCTGGAGAATGATTGCAGCCTCTTGATGCAATTTCACCTCTTGTGATGTGTCCTCCTATGTATCTGGAGAATGATTGCAGCCTCTTGATGCAATTTCACCTCTTGTGATGTGTCCTCTAATGTATCTGGAGAATGATTGCAGCCTCTTGATGCAATTTCACCTCTTGTGATGTGTCCTCTAATGTATCTGGAGAATGATTGCAGCCTCTTGATGCAATTTCACCTCTTGTGATGTGTCCTCTAATGTATCTGGAGAATGATTGCAGCCTCTTGATGTAATTTCACCTCTTGTGATGTGTCCTCTAATGTATCTGGAGAATGATTGCCTCCTCTTGATGTAATTTCACCTCTTGTGATGTGTCCTCTAATGTATCTGGAGAATGATTGCAGCCTCTTGATGCAATTTCACCTCTTGTGATGTGTCCTCTAATGTATCTGGAGAATGATTGCAGCCTCTTGATGCAATTTCACCTCTTGTGATGTGTCCTCTAATGTATCTGGAGAATGATTGCAGCCTCTTGATGTAATTTCACCTCTTGTGATGTGTCCTCTAATGTATCTGGAGAATGATTGCAGCCTCTTGATGCAATTTCACCTCTTGTGATGTGTCCTCTAATGTATCTGGAGAATGATTGCAGCTTCTTGATGCAATTTCACCTCTTGTGATGTGTCCTCTAATGTATCTGGAGAATGATTGCAGCCTCTTGATGCAATTTCACCTTTTGTGATGTGTCCTCTCAGGCAGACAAAGCTAAACTTATTGGTGGTCTTCAAGCCCCAACTTTTATATACAGTGGTCAATCAGTACTCTCAAATATTCTTAATCTTTCTAGAATGTGTTCCAGAATGTTTTCAATATTTCTAGAATATTCTGGAACCTACTTTAGAATATTCTAAATCGTTCTAGAAAATAATTGTAAATTCTAGACAATTATTGAGTATTTACATATTTCTACTGTATTCTAGATTCTTTTAGAATATTCTGGAATTTTTTACATTGAACAGAATGATCTAAATTATTTTAGAAACTTCTGAAAAAATTGTATAACATTTTGGAACATTTGAGATTACTGAATTGTAAGCAAATTCTTCTAAATATGAGACATTTCTTGCTAGATCGGGTCAGTTCAAGAATGATCTTATTAAAACTAAAAAAAATTAGAACATTTTATATTTTTCTTTGTTTCAACTCATTTAGAACATTTCAAAAACAATTAAATAAGCAACTGAGATTTTGCAAAGGTCTTTCTCTGACATGAAAACCAACAGTAATCCGTACTGTAATGAAATAAGGCAAAAATGTAAATTCATTGTTCTAACCACAAAAGCAAAGCTTTAGGATGAAAATAACTGTTTTGTTTAGATGGAAATAACTGGAAATTTATAGGTTGGGGCAAAGGACAGGACAAAAGTGTAATTTTGTTACCTAGTGTTATTATACTTTCAGCTATTAGTACCTGTATATGTTTTGTTATTTATGTATTATTATAGTTATTTTTCTCTTTATTATTTATCTTTATTTTTATTAATTTATCTACTTCGCTATCTTTTTTTTTCTCATACCTTCTTATGGACTAAAAGGCCTCCTGTCGGCATGCTTTTCTTTTGTAATCCTTTGTGTGTGTGTCTGAGCTAATGTGCGTGTCTGCGCTTATGTGTGCCTTCGCTTGTGTGTGTGGCTATGCTTGTGTGTGTGTCTGCGCTTGTATGTGTGTGTGTGTGTGTGTGTGTGTGTGTGTGTGTGTGTGTGTGTGTGTGTGTGTGTGTGTGTCTTTGCTTGTGTGTGTGTCTTTGCTTGTGTGTGTGTCTTTGCTTGTGTGTGTGTGTCTTTGCTTGTGTGTGTGTGTGTGTCTTTGCTTGTGTGTGTGTGTGTCTTTGCTTGTGTGTGTGTCTTTGCTTGTGTGTGTGTGTGTGTGTGTGTCTTTGCATGTGTGTGTGTGTGTGTGTGTGTCTTTGCTTGTGTGTGTGTGTGTGTGTGTCTTTGCTTGTGTGTGTGTGTGTCTTTGCTTGTGTGTGTGTGTGTCTTTGCTTTTGTGTGTGTGTGTCTTTGCTTGTGTGTGTGTCTTTGCTTGTGTGTGTGTCTTTGCTTGTGTGTGTGTGTGTGTGTGTGTGTGTGTGTGTGTGTGTGTGTGTGTGTGTGTGTGTCTGCGTGTGTGTGTGTGTCTGCTTGTGTGTACTGTCTGCGCTTGTGTGTATGTCTGCGCTCGTGTGTATGTCTGCGCTCGTGTGTATGTCTGCGCTCGTGTGTATGTCTGCGCTCGTGTGTATGTCTGCGCTCGTGTGTATGTCTGCGCTCGTGTATGTGTCCGCGCTTGTGTATGTGTCCGCGCTTGTGTATGTGTCTGCGCTTGTGTATGTGTCTGCTCTTGTGTATGTGTCTGCGCTTGTGTATGTGTCTGCGCTTGTGTGTGTGTCTGCGCTTGTGTATGTGTCTGCACTTGTGTGTGTGTCTGCGTTCGTGTGTGTGCCTGCTCTTGTGTGTGTGTCTGCGCTTGTGTATGTGTCTGCGCTTGTGTGTGTGTCTGCGCTCGTGTGTGTGTCTGCGCTCGTGTGTGTGTCTGCGTTCGTGTGTGTGCCTGCGTTTGTGCGTGTGTGTGCGTTCGTGCGTGTGCCTGTACTTGCGTGTGTGTCTGCGCTCGTGTGTGTGCCTGCGCTTGCGTGCATGTCTACACTTGTGTGTGCTTCCATTTACACACTTGTGCTTACATATACGCACATCTGTTTGCATACGTGTATGTGTGTACGTGCATACGTGCGTTCATGTGCGTGTAGAGAAAAATCACCATAGCAAAGTGAGGCGGTAGGAAGGTGTGGGTGTTGGGGGTGTGGAAGGGGTGGGAGTGGGCGGCTAATTCGTTATTCCCAAAACTATTTCCAACCGAAATTCCAATACGGAGCTCAACCTCCGCATCATCAATTTCGCTTAAATTTCTTCTCTTCCCGGAGGCTCCAACGTTGAGAACCAATCACAGCCCATTTCTATGATAATCCTGTACGAGGGCCGTACTAGGGCCTCCAAGACTCAGCCTCTATCATGCAAGAAACCTAAATAGCCCCTAAGGAGAAGATGCATTTTTTTTTTTTTTTATGTACTCTGCGAGGAAGGCAGACATGATAGCCCAATCTTTCTTCACGTTCCCAAACTAAGAATAATGAAAATTAATGGCTAATCAAAATAAATAATTAAATAAATGAATGAATACATAAACATGTAATCAAATGAATCAGTATATAAACAAACATGAACATATCAAATTAAAAAAATAAAATTAAAAATAAAAGAAAAATAAATAAAAAATATATAAAATGACTGTACGAAACCGGGGATACGTTAGGTTCGCACACAAGACTTTGCACCATCCACGACACGACGTCGTGCTCTCTAATAATTATTGGAGTCAATGGACGCTTTCACACTTGATCGTGGTCGTCACGTGTGAAAGCGTCCATAGACACCCAAAGTTATTTGAGAACACGACGTCGTGTCGTGGACGGCGCACGGCGAAAAGTCAATACGTGTGAAATGAGCCTTAGCTGTCATGCGAGGAATCAACGGAGACCAGCCTCATTCCGACAGATCCTTCCACATTTTATTCCGGTCCACTTCTCGTTCCGGTGCAACTTGGACTTCTGGCCCGGTCCACATTTCGTTCCGGGCACGATTAGCTCCGGACCCAGGCAAGGCTCGTGCCCGGATTACGAACGCTGTATTTATGTATATGTTTATGTGCGTGCCTGTGTGTACACGTGTGTGTGTGTGTGTGTGTGTGTGTGTGTGTGTGTGTGTGTGTGTGTGTGTGTGTGTGTGTGGACGTGTGTGTGTGCGTGTGTGCGGACGTGTGTGCGGACGTGTGTGTGTGCGTGTGTGCGGACGTGTGTGCGGACGTGTGTGTGTACGTGTGTGCGGATGTGTCTGTGACGTGTGTGCGGACGTGTGTGAGTACGTGTATGCGGACGTGTGTGTGTACGTGTGTGTGTACGTGTGTGCGGACGTGTGTGTGTACATGTGTGCGGACGTGTGTGTGTACATGTGTGCGGACGTGTGTGTGTACGTGTGTGCGGACGTGTGTGTGTGTACGTGTATGCGGACGTGTGTGTGTACGTGTGTGCGGACGTGTGTGTGTACGTGTGTGCGGACGTGTGTGTGTACATGTGTGCGGACGTGTGTGTGTACGTGTGTGCGGACGTGTGTGCGGACGTGTGTGTGTACGTGTGTGCGGACGTGTGTGTGTACGTGTGTGCGGACGTGTGTGTGTGTACGTGTGTGCGGGCGTGTGTGCGGACGTGTGTGCGGACGTGTGTGCGGGCGTGTGCGCGGGCGTGTGCGCGGACGTGTGTGCGGAAGTGTGTGCGGAAGTGTGTGCGGAAGTGTGTGTGGACGTGTGTGTGTACGTGTGTGTGTACGTGTGTGCGGACGTGTGTGTACGTGTGTGCGGACGTGTGTGCGGACGTGTGTGTGTACGTGTGTGTGGACGTGTGTGCGGACGTGTGTGTACGTGTGTGTACGTGTGTGCGGACGTGTGTATATGTACGTGTACGTTTGAACGTATGTGTGTATAAGTGCGTGTGTATTCACCTAATTGCAGTATACAGAAAATGAGCAACGCTCGTGGATTCCTATCTCTTCTCTCCAATTACAACAATCATATCATACCAACCTTCGAATTCGTGTTGCGTGTGCGTGCATACGTGTTCGTCTTAACCACCTCAACCGGATTCTGATCCGGCCTCGGATCTCCTCGGATCCGGGATCCGATATCGTCTCGTTGGGGCCGTTCCTCGAGCTCCAATACAAGTGGAGGCCAACAGATCAGTTTTATGTTGCGACCCTTCATTACGGCCGCGTTCTTTAAGAAATTTCTTCCAGAAAAAAGGGCCTCTTGAGTCATTTGACGTATCGACCATGATATCTCCATAGAGATGTATGAATAAATACATATTTTAATTAATAAGTGAAATTAATCAAATGAAAATTAAATAAAAATATAAAATACTCCAGGTTTGTTAAATAGAAATTGAATAAAACATACAATACAATAAGATACACCAATAAACAAATAATCAAAGAAATTATATATATATATATATAATAATATATATATATATATATATAAATTATATATATATAATGTATATTACACTTTATCTATTATATATACATATATATATATATATATATATATATATATATATATATATGTGCGTGTGTAAACAAACAAGGCAATAAAACAAAACCCGTGCGTTCTCAGAATTGAAGAAAAGCGACGTCGCAGCGCTGAAGGCGTTAAAACCGCTCGATCACGCTCGACCTGGCGCTCCACATGTTTGCTCGACTGGCTCTCCGCCTGATTGGTCACCTGATTTCGCTCTTTCCAATTTCCCTCGTCATAGCAGCTGCAGGAGCAGCTTTGCGACATTTCGTCGAGTGGGGACGAATGAGTACATCGACGTGCTCCTCTCGTTTATTATATTTTTCCCACGTTCTCTTAATTAAAATCTTGGTTATATATACACACGCACACATACACACACACATATATACAATCATATATATATATACATATACACACGTACACATACACACACACACACACAGTTCTCTCGGCTAGTTTTTACTGACGATTTGCCTTCTTCAGCATAGTTTTGCTATCAAGAAGATAAAACAGTTTGCCGTAAGCCAGGGTAAATAATGCAAAGTCTCCCAGAATGTGGGACCACAGCCGTGTGGTGGTTCTGCAACATGGACAACGGAGAGAACTATCTCCCTCTTTGCTGCCCAGTTTCAAAACAGTCAACTCTTCTATTTGAAGGTGCAACTTTGAGGGGCTGGCAGTCGATCTCCGGATTGGGCACAAGATCTCTCTTTATCAACTTCAACTGTATTTCTTCCATCTTTTTATACACAGAGAGCTGACAACCGGCAACTGTTCCCCTCTTCATCTTCCTACTATTTTCACTCTGTGATATTAAGAGTTCCACACTAATACAACACAGAGGACCGTTACCGGCCAGTATGGGGCTGCGGATTTCTAGTCAGTATAACTGCGTGAGAAGTCGTTATCTATGACGAGTGACGTAGTCTTTGTTTTTCTATCTTCTCAATTTCACAGGCAAAAATATGAGAGATAGCAGTGAGTTTGGAAATGAACAATTATATGCTACATTGGCTGTGTATAAGAGGAATTTCATTTTTCATATTGATAGATGATAATGATACGACAAATCAACCCTCCCCAAAAAATTAAGTTAGCTTGAACAAATGTGATCATGTATGCCAATGTAATGAAAGTGGGTAACAGACTTTAATGAACATTTGTGTTCTTGTTGAGCTTTTAGAAATTTTATTCTGGCTAACGCCAAACGAGGGTAATGTGATCTTTGTCATCACTGGGTGAAAAATCTTCAATCACTCAATTATGGCCAACTTAAAAGCAGAGTATGGCCAAATCTATCCTTCTCTTTACCTTTGGATTATGCAAGGCAAGCTCCCAGACAGGCACCCGACATTGTTCAGCCTAACGTCAATCATCATCATCATTATTATCATTATTATCTTATAAGGGTACTGGCTCAGATTTAAAGTGATGATACCATCTTGAATGAAACTACTATTTATCCAATGAGGCACCTTTCTAAAGACTAATTTTATCTTTTACCTTGCGTAAGTCAGCTTCCTCCCCCAACCGAGATTTAAAAGGTTAAGACAGTCAAAGAGTAAGAAAGAATTGCAAAGATAAAACATGCAGACAGAAGACCTTTCATTTCATTTCGAGACCAGTTAAGTTAGAAATAAACAAAACAAAATATCAGTAAATATAGATAAACAAATAAACCGAATGAAAAAAAAAATAAAAAAAATATATCAAACTCCCTTTATATACTTTATTCTGGTGAACATCAGAAGACCCTGCTCACCTGAGGCTTAAACCCCGAGCTGACAAGGTTAACAACATTGTTAAGCGGACTGGAATGCCCGAGTCCTGGAGCCCAGGACGGACTTTGGGTTCCAGCCTGTTTGTCACGTGCATAAACCCGTGGTTAATGGCAGAACTCATCCAAGTGTTGAACATCCGTGTTATGCCGTTTATTGGAGCATATCAAGGGAATAGGATGTTCAACTGTACAGTGTAGTATGATGGGCCGAGGGACGTATGCTAGGAGACTAATTGCAACGGAAACCAACACAAGCTAGTGGCAGCCACTTCGGGGTGGAGGAGTATGAAATGATGAGAGGTTAGTTGAGGGAGTGAGGTGATCTGACAAACTTGTGTTGCTCGAGTGTCTCTCGAGTATGGCGAGAGTGTTGCGGGGGTGTTGCTCGAGTGTTGCGGGGGTGTTGCTCGAGTGTTGCGGGGGTGTTGCTCGAGTGTTGCGGGGGTGTTGCTCGAGTGTTGCGGGGGTGTTGTTCGAATGTCGCGGGGGTGTTGCTCGAGTGTTGCGGGGGTGTTGCTCGAGTGTTGCGGGGGTGTTGCTCGAGTGTCGCGGGGGTGTTGCTCGAGTGTGGCGGGGGTGTTGCTCGAGTGTCGCGGGGGTGTTGCTCGAGTGTCGCGGGGGTGTTGCTCGAGTGTCGCGGGGGTGTTGCTCGAGTGTTACGGGGGTGTTGCTCGAGTGTCGCGGGGGTGTTGCTCGAGTGTCGCGGGGGTGTTGCTCGAGTGTACGCGGGTGGTGCTCGAGGGTCGCGGGGGTGTTGCTCGAGTGTCGCGGGGGTGTTGCTCGAGTGTCGCGGGGGTGTTGCTCGAGTGTCGCCGGGGTGTTGCTCGAGTGTCGCGGGGGTGTTGCTCGAGTGTTGCGGGGGTGTTGCTCGAGTGTCGCGGGGGTGTTTGCTGGAGTGTCGCGGGGGTGTTGCTCGAGTGGCGCGGGGGTGTTGCTCGAGTGTCGCGGGGGTGTTGCTCGAGTGTCGCAGGGGTGTTGCTCGAGCGTCGCGGGGGTGTTGCTCGAGTGTCGCGGGGGTGTTGCTCGAGTGTCGCAGGGGTGTTGCTCGAGTGTAACGGGGGTGTTGCTCGAGTGTCGCGGGTGTTGTTCGAATGTTGCGGGGGTGTTGCTCGAGTGTCGCGGGGGTGTTGCTCGAGTGTCGCGGGGGTGTTGCTCGAGTGTCGCAGGGGTGTTGCTCGAGTGTCGCGGGGGTGTTGCTCGAGTGTTACGGGGGTGTTGCTCGAGTGTTACGGGGGTGTTGCTCGAGTGTTACGGGGGTGTTGCTCGAGTGTTACGGGGGTGTTGCTCGAGTGTTGCGGGGGTGTTGCTCGAGTGTTGCGGGGGTGTTGCTCGAGTGTTGCGGGGGTGTTGCTCGAGTGTTGCGGGGGTGTTGCTCGAATGTTGCGGGGGTGTTGCTCGAGTGTTACGGGGGTGTTGCTCGAGTGTTACGGGGGTGTTGCTCGAGTGTTGCGGGGGTGTTGCTCGAGTGTTGCGGGGGTGTTGCTCGAGTGTTGCGGGGGTGTTGCTCGAGAGTTGCGGGGGTGTTGCTCGAGTGTTGTGAGGGACTCGAGTATTGCGTGAGTGTTACACGAGTGTTGTCGTGTGTTGCACGAGTGTTGTGTGTCTGCGCGAGTGTTGTTGTGTGTCTGCGCGAGTGGTGTTGTGTGTCTGCGCGAGTGTTGTTGTGTGTGCGCGAGTGTTGTTGTGTGTGCGCGAGTGTTGTTGTGTGTGCGCGAGTGTTGTTGTGTGTGCGCGAGTGTTGTTGTGTGTGTGCGCGAGTGGTGTTGTGTGTCTGCGCGAGTGTTGTTGTGTGTCTGCGCGAGTGTTGTTGTGTGTCTGCGCGAGTGTTGTTGTGTGTCTGCGCGAGTGGTGTTGTGTGTCTGCGCGAGTGGTGTTGTGTGTCTGCGCGAGTGGTGTTGTGTGTCTGCGCGAGTGGTGTTGTGTGTCTGCGCGAGTGGTGTTGTGTGTCTGCGCGAGTGGTGTTGTGTGTCTGCGCGAGTGGTGTTGTGTGTCTGCGCGAGTGGTGTTGTGTGTCTGCGCGAGTGGTGTTGTGTGTCTGCGCGAGTGGTGTTGTGTGTCTGCGCGAGTGGTGTTGTGTGTCTGCGCGAGTGGTGTTGTGTGTCTGCGCGAGTGGTGTTGTGTGTCTGCGCGAGTGGTGTTGTGTGTCTGCGCGAGTGGTGTTGTGTGTGTCTGCGCGAGTGGTGTTGTGTGTCTGCGCGAGTGGTGTTGTGTGTCTGCGCGAGTGGTGTTGTGTGTCTGCGCGAGTGGTGTTGTGTGTCTGCGCGAGTGGTGTTGTGTGTCTGCGCGAGTGGTGTTGTGTGTCTGCGCGAGTGGTGTTGTGTGTCTGCGCGAGTGGTGTTGTGTGTCTGCGCGAGTGGTGTTGTGTGTCTGCGCGAGTGGTGTTGTGTGTCTGCGCGAGTGGTGTTGTGTGTCTGCGCGAGTGGTGTTGTGTGTCTGCGCGAGTGGTGGTGTGTGTCTGCGCGAGTGGTGGTGTGGGTCTGCGCGAGTGGTGTTGTGGGTCTGCGCGAGTGGTGTTGTGGGTCTGCGCGAGTGGTGTTGTGGGTCTGCGCGAGTGGTGTTGTGTGTCTGCGCGAGTGGTGTTGTGTGACTGCGCGAGTGGTGTTGTGTGACTGCGCGAGTGGTGTTGTGTGACTGCGCGAGTGGTGTTGTGTGTCTGCGCGAGTGGTGTTGTGTGACTGCGCGAGTGGTGTTGTGTGACTGCGCGAGTGGTGTTGTGTGACTGCGCGAGTGGTGTTGTGTGACTGCGCGAGTGGTGTTGTGTGACTGCGCGAGTGGTGTTGTGTGACTGCGCGAGTGGTGTTGTGTGTCTGCGCGAGTGGTGTTGTGTGTCTGCGCGAGTGGTGTTGTGTGTCTGCGCGAGTGGTGTTGTGTGTCTGCGCGAGTGGTGTTGTGTGTCTGCGCGAGTGGTGTTGTGTGTCTGCGCGAGTGGTGTCGTGTGTCTGCGCGAGTGGTGTCGTGTGTCTGCGCGAGTGTTGTCGTGTGTCTGCGCGAGTGTTGTCGTGTGTCTGCGCGAGTGTTGTCGTGTGTCTGCGCGAGTGTTGTCGTGTGTCTGCGCGAGTGTTGTCGTGTGTCTGCGCGAGTGTTGTCGTGTGTCTGCGCGAGTGTTGTCGTGTGTCTGCGCGAGTATTGTCCTATGTTTGCGCGAGTGTTGTCTTGTGTTTGCGCGAGTGTTGTCTTGTGTTTGCGCGAGTGTTGTCTTGTGTTTGCGCGAGTGTTGTCTTGTGTTTGCGCGAGTGTTGTCTTGTGTTTGCGCGAGTGTTGTCTTGTGTTTGCGCGAGTGTTGTCGTGTGTTTGCGCGAGTGTTGTCGTGTGTTTGCGCGAGTGTTGTCTTGTGTTTGCGCGAGTGTTCTCGTGTGTTTGCGCGAGTGTTGTCGTGTGTTTGCGCGAGTGTTGTCTTGTGTTTGCGCGAGTATTGCACGAATGTTGTTGTGTGTTGCGCGAGTATTGCACGAATGCTGTTGTGTGTTGCGCGAGTGTTGTCTTGTGTTTGCGCGAGTATTGCACGAATGTTGTTATGTGTTGCGCAAGTGTTGCCCAAATGTTGCCTAAGTATTGCGCGCGTGTTGCCCAAATGTTGCCTAAGTGTTACGCGAGTGTTACCCCTGTTGCGCGAGTGTTGATCGAGTACTACATATACGTGAACAGTTTTACGACAACTAGTAAATGAAATCTGTTCAAATTAATCGCGTTGAAGGGATGGCACGA
>NC_134791.1:34726923-34764423 GCF_046742065.1 Oratosquilla oratoria | reverse complement strand
AACGACTACACGTTCTGTATGACTCCTCCCTTTATATTGTTGACAAAGACAATGGCCAGTTTTACCCCCACGTGGCTACTTTTACCCCCTTCCTACTGTACTTAATTTGAAACATCTACTTCCCTCATTTTACATTAGTTCTCAACCACTTACCCATTTCTGCTTCCTATCTCTCATACACATTTTGACTTAGTTCTCTTCCCTTCCCACCCACCCCCGAAAAAAAAAAAAAAGCTTTTACAAAATAAACAATCCTGTATATTTACGAAAAACTTCCGTCAGGCAGTCTCCTTAGCAGACAGTCCATTATGTTTTTGCTTCAATTATGTAACACTAAGCTTCTGTTCCCCCTTCCTGCAGTTAATGGGCTTTACTCTCCTGTCTCCGTCACGTATTTTGATTTGGTAATCCCCATTTGCAAAGTAAATATCCTGCATATTCATGAAATCTTTCCTTTGTCCTCTCCTCACTCAACGTACGCTCTCGATTATGTTTACTTGTATCTTACTAACGCTTTATTTACTTCACGTATGTAGTAGATTATTTTTACTTATATCCTACTAACGCTTTATTTACTTCATGTATGCAGTAGATTGTTGCTTATATCCTATTAACGCTTTATTTACTTCACGTAATAGATTATTTTTACTTATATCCTACTAACGCTATATTTACTTAATTCACGTAGATTATTGTTACATCCTATTAACACTTTATTTACTTGATGTATGCAGAAGAATATTGCTACTTATACCAATTTATTTACTTCATGTATGCAGTAGATTATTTACTAATACCCAAACAATTTATTTTCTTCATGTATGCAGTAGATTATTACTTATACCCAAACTATTTATTTACTTCATGTATGCAGTAGATTATTACTTATACCCAAACAATTTATTTACTTAATGTATGCAGTAGATTATTGTTACTTATATCCTGTGTGAAAGTGTCAGTTTCCGACAAGTCTATCGAAATAAACACCTTATGTGAAGACGGAGTCCTTATTAGTACGACATTCCGCTTGTTACACTTTTTTCAAGTACAAAGTCGTAACACACATGACCAAGATTAAATAAGGGGAACGGGGGGGAACGGGGGGAGAGTGGGAGGGGGGAGAGTGGGAGGGGGAGAATGGGAGGGGGGAGAGTGGGAGAGGGAGAATGGGGGGGGGGAGAATGGGAGGGGGAGAGTGGGACGGGGAGAGTGGGACGGGGAGAGTGGGACGGGGAGAGTGGGACGGGGAGAGTGGGAGGGGGAGAGTGGGAGGGGGAGAGTGGGAGGGGGAGAGTGGGAGGGGGAGAGTGGGAGGGGGAGAGTGGGAGGGGGAGAGTGGGAGGGGGAGAGTGGGAGGGGGAGAGTGGGAGGGGGAGGAGAGGGGGAGATGGGTGGGGGAGGGAGAGTGGGAGGGAGGGAGAGTGGGAGGGAGGGAGAGTGGGAGCTGGGGGGAGAGTGGGAGGGGGAGGGAGAGTGGGAGGGGGAGGGAGAGTGGGAGGAGGGAGGGAGAGTGGGAGGAGGGAGGGAGAGTGGGAGGGGGGAGAGTGGGAGGGGGGGGAGGGGGGAGAGTGGGAGGGGGAGAGTGGGAGGGGGGAGAGTGGGAGGGGGGAGAGTGGGAGGGGGGAGAGTGGGAGGGGGGAGAGTGGGAGGGGGAGAGTGGGAGGGGGGAGAGTGGGAGGGGGGAGAGTGGGAGGGGGAGAGTGGGAGGGGGGAGTGGGAGGGGGGAGTGGGAGGGGGGAGTGGGAGGGGGGAGAGTGGGAGGGGGAGAGTGGGAGGGGGGAGTGGGAGGGGGGAGTGGGAGGGGGGAGTGGGAGGGGGGGAGTGGGAGTGGGGGAGAGTGGGAGGGAGGTAGAGAGTAGGGAGAGGGGTCACGGAATACTAGGAAAGGTTAAGGAGATGGACCGAACGTCTGGGAACAGGAAAGGGTAAGGATAAGATGGTATAATTGACTTGGTGAAGGACATTAGCGATCCCTCCGTTCCTCTTATTTAATCTCAGTCATGCGTATTACGACTACGTACTTGAAAAAGCTGGAACAAGCGAATCAACGTACTAATGAAGGCTCCGTCCTCACATGGTGTACTTACAACCTACTAACGCTCTCTTCACTTACTGCATGCAGTAGATTGTTACTTATACCCTACTAACGTTTTATTGACCTCATGTATGCAGTAGATTTTGATATTTATAAAAAATTATACTAATATATGCTGTATATTATTGTTACTTATACCCTACTAACGCTCTATCTACTTCATGTATACAGTAGATTATTATTGATAAAAATGTATTTATCAATGTATGCTGTAGATTATTGTTACTTATACCCTACTAACGCTTTGTATACTTAACGTACGTAATAGATTATTGTTACTTGTATCCTACTGACGCTTTATGCACTTCGTGTATGCAGTAGATTGTTACTTATATAAAAATTATTTTGTTAATGTATGCTGTAGATTATTGTAACTTATAACCTACTAATGCTTTGTTTACTTAACGCAAGTAATATGCAGATTGTTATTATTTATCCTATTGGCGCTTTATAACCATGTATGCAGTAGATCATTATTACTTACATCCTACTAAGGCTTCCTTACTTTCAATTATATAATTGGTCTCTCACTTTTTTCTTCGTTCAATCTCTCTCCTGCTCCTTACATCACTATTTCACTTATATGAACCTGTATTTTCCCACTAAATTATATCCCACTAACGTTTCATTCCCCTCCCTTATACATCAGTTCCCTCACACGTTTTTAGTTTTTTCATCATTCAAGCTCTTCCCTGCTCCTTACGTCGCTATTTTCACTCATTAAACCTGGTTTATTCATATATCCTCATCAAAACGTATTTCTTTTTATAATGCCAGCCTCTCTTCCAGTGCGGGGGAGCATCCACCAAATCTTCACATTTCCTTTTCTATCAAAAGCCTTTTTTCCTCTCTTTCCTTCCGCTATTCCTTTCCCAATGTTCCCCTTATCTAAACATAAACCTTCTTGCCCGACTTTCAAGAAATATCTTATTCTTTTTCCACTCTTCATTTTCCATTTATGCTCTACTTATCTTCTTGCCATTTACTGCTTCCTCTCCATGGCCATCAATTCAGCCCTCCAGCGACGCCCCCGGCACTCTCTCTCTCTCTTGCAAGTCAATAACTATTCAATCTACAATATCATTGATTTCCTCATCTTTTCCCTCGTCTCCCCCCTTCCTTCCTTCCTTCGTCTCCCTCCCCTTTCCAATTCTTCACCACCTCCCCCGTTCATTATTCGAATTTCTTCAGTTCCTTCCCCCAGTTTACTCCCTTCGCTTCCCCCACGCTCTCTGGTCAATCTCGCAGATCCTCTATTAACTTTTATTTGTCTTGGTCATCCCCTTCGTACTGTCTCCCATTCTTTCTTCCTGTGTTCAGTCATTGTTTGTCGTGCGTGTCTCTATTCCCCCTTCACCTCTACCTTATCCATTTCCATTTATCTCCCTTTTTGTTACGTCTGTTTTGTCATAACATATATAAACGTTTGATTGCTCTACACCCACCCCCCACCGGCACAGTTTCTTCTTTCCTTGTCTAATTCATGACTTATCTTGCTAATTGCGGGGAAGGTCGAGGTGGCGGCAGTTCGAACCCTGCCACCAGCGAGTTGGACCAAGGGCAAGGTTTACTGAATTCAACGCTACAACGTCCTCTGAAAGGAGCACCGTCCTTACCTCCTGATAGGGGGAATTCGCGACGCTAAACCTAATCATAATATATTTTTCTTATCGCCGTTCTCTTAGCGTTATCTTACATGTGCCTTCCTCTTCCCTAATCCTTAAATTGTCCTCTCTTATCTTCTACTGTTATCTCTTTTCTTAAGAACCTCTTTCCATTCCGTTCCACGAATCCTGTTCGCCTCCTCTCTCATCTCGTTCTTTCATTATTGAAGACTAAACTCGTAAAAAGAATGATGATCACTTTCAACTTTGCCTATCCGTCGTTACTGTTGCACTATTATCCTTAAATCTCTCCTTTACAAACTGCAGGATTCCACATCTTCGGCGTGATATTGGCCTTCGGGATAGAAGCGCTGGATATCGCCGTCGAAATACCATTTTGTTCCTTCACCATGAAGCGAGATCATTGCATCATCCTCTGGACAAGGAAATGAGAAGCTTACGCCAGGAGGCGCTGAGTAGCTGCGGGCAAAGCCGTCACCTTTGCCCTCCTCACTGCTTTAGGGACTGTTGGGGTAGTTATTAAATCACTACTGAGAATCGAAGACGAATGCGGGATTCGAACCCACAACTCAGCGAATATGAGACCAGCACGCTCCCGATTACGCAATCAGCGTAACAAGATGTAGTTTTAATCAGGTTAACGTCAAGCAATTCTATTCATATTCGAGGGTTTCCTGGACCATAAGAGGCCGTTCTTGTAGTTCGGAAACCTGGAGGAGTTCGACACTTCGGTGGTTGATGGATACGACGACTCCAGTGTCTGTCTGTCTGTCTGTCTGTCTGTCTCTCTATTTATTTACCTTTTCTCTTGGTTTGCGGGGCTGGTATCCACCAGGACCCCATCCTTGCAAGTGGTCCGAAAGACTCCATACCTGAAACCAGGTGTCCACGATATGCCACGGCTGTGACAATACCCGGAGGAAGCCGAGGTTCCTCAGGTCGGAGGTGAGCAGCGGTTGAGGGCCATTACTCAGAGTGATTGCCCTTCCTATCCTCTTCGACGTGACCAGGATTCGAACACACGCCCGAAATACCCACGCGGTTACCAGACACGCGCGCTACTACCGAGCCATGGCGGGACTTCCGGAGTCTCGCGTCAGACTCTTCGGCAGAAGTTCTTCGTCCAGTTTCCAGAAACCTGAGCGGCTCCCTCGCGCCCCCCTTTATATAATTACAACATTTTCTTACCTTCCCGAGTGTGTTTGGTCCTGCGTCTCTGCAACGACTGTTTTGTATACCTTCATTCTTCTTTTCGAAATTACAAGAAACTTGAGGACCTCTTCCCGAAACGGATTAAGCAACTAACGAGTTGTCGTTTTACTTGGAGATTTTATTCTCGTTAATGCCAAGCGATTTTTTTTAGATGAATTAAACAGTATTGGAGGGTGTTCACTGAAATGAAATTCAAGCCTTTGGAAAAGGCATTTGAAACGATCTTAAAAATTCCAGTTCCGCATGCTAAGTCTATGCAATATTTTTTTCTTTGAGTGCAAAGTTAGAATAAAAAATTAATCTATTATACACCAGAATCCCGTTCATGTTTAAAGATACTATACCAAATGTATTTCTAGCGTTGTCTCGAAAACTAAGTTAAACATTTTAACAAACGAGTTAAAATACATAATATATATACATAATGCATACACATAACACACGCACGCATATATATTTACATACATCCATACTCGCACACACACACATATATACATTCCATTTCAACCTCTGCTACCGAAAGCTACCTCGTAGATAAATAGACTAATATCTTGGAGTCAGGCAGAACAGAAGGGGCAGTGCCATTCGGTGCGTAAGATGTCATAGGTGCCATGTAGACGATGATGGCACTTCAGCTAAGGATTGAGTGCCAAAGAGAGCCTGAAGGGAGTCTGAACAAGAGGACGAGGGCCACTAGTACAGAAAAGATGAAGAGTCATAGAGTATTTGAAGTTTTCTTTAAAGAAGAAAAAGAGGAAAAAGAGGAAGAGGAGAAAGATGAGATAGAGGTAGAGAAATAATAAAAATAACAATACAAATAATAATAATAGTAATAACAATAATAACAATAGTAATAATAACATCATAGTAATAATAATAGTAATAATAATAATAATAATAGTAATAATAATAATAAATGTAAAAACTATGCAACTTCTTTTCTCATTTCTTCCCGTTTCCTTCCTTCAATTTCTCCTTTCCTACTTTTATAACTCCATGACTTTGACAATCTAAAGTGCTGCAGACACACTGTACGTGGTTGAAAAAAATATTTAGTTGCATAACGTTTACAATAAAGAAAAATCACAGACCCATCTCGATATTCCAAATAAAATTAAGAATTCTTACGTCTGATTGGTCCCGTGTGTGTGTGTGTGTGTGTGTGTGTGTGTGTGTGTGTGTGTGTGTGTGTGTGTGTGTGTGTGTGTGTGTGTGTGTGGTGTGTGTATGTGTGTGTGCGCGCGCGTGTGTTTTTCTTTATGGTTTGAAAATGGCACTCGTTTGTTCGTGACGTCCATTAAGAGAGAAGAGCCAAATTCGAATTTTCAGTTCTTTTATACATGCAAAAATGCAAATGCCCAATATGGACGAGAAATTCTGCTACATTTACCCGATTCATATCAAGACAAAAATGGAACAAGCTGATAGCGTACATTTGCTCTTCAGTCAATACACATAAACAAATCATGGACACTCGTGAAATGATCAAACGCATATAAATTCATGGGCAGAAATGTTCTTCATGAGAAAATTTGTTCACACACACACACACACACACACACACACACACACAGACGATTTGCTGCTGTAGTGATTATATCGTAGTGCCTTCATGCAGAGTACAGAGTTCGTGTGTGTGTGTGTGTGTGTGTGTGTGTGTGTGTGTGTGTGTGTGTGTGTGTGTGTGTGCGTGTGTGCGCGTGTTATGCGTGTGTTACAGAGTGAGAGTGAAGGTGTGAGAGTGAAGGTGAAAGAGAGAGAGAGAGAGAGAGAGAGAGAGAGAGAGAGAGAGAGAGAGAGAGAGAGAGAGAGAGAGAGAGAGAGAGAGAGAGAGAGAGAGAGAGATTCGCATGGTTTGGATCACGTGCTGCATTTTTGATCGACATCTATTACTCTGCCGGGTGAGAGCTCAAACCTCTTAATATGGTTATGTTGTGGTCTTCGATGTATATATACAAATAAGCAATAAATGTATATAAACATTATACAAGATTAGTCCATATTCTAATCCCACCTATCAACATTGGCCACTTTGTCTTAATAAATCCTCATATTCACACATACTCCGGCACGCATGCACACCAGGTAAAAATGAAATAAAATCAAATAGAATAGATCAAATAAAACAAACAAATAAAATAAAATAAATATAAGACCTAATAAAACAAAAGAATAACAAAATGGGTAAACAAATAAATAAATAAATCATCCACACCCTTAACGTAAATAGAGTACATAAATAACGAGTTCCTAATGGCATTTAGGTCCTAACCAAGGCCCAAACTACCGTCCTCCCCCGTTCTTGAGTATCTTTATAAGTTGTAAGATACAGGATACAATATACAAAAGACAAAATAAAGAAGACAAAATACAATATGCAAAATACAAAATACAACCAGTAACCTACAAACTACAGACCATCATGTACCACGTACAAGGCACAGGATACATTTTGTGTCTTACGTTATACATCATATATCTTATATACCAAAGCCTGCGAGACGAATGATGTCACCAATGTCACACCTATATGACGTTAGCAAAGTGACGTCACCACGACGGCGTCACCGACAGTACGTCACAGGTGTTACAACAACACCAACATGACAACTAAACCGAGAGAGGAAACCACCAAAGATCACTTTCCCCTCTCATTCACCTCAAACTATATTACTATTACCCTGGTGGAGAGTGACAAAACTACAGCCCCGTGCCATAATAGATTAGGCAGAACAGACAGAAATCAATTTCAAATCAAAATAAAACAAAAACAAACATGATTGTCAGCCTGGGATTTGGTCTGAGGTATGGCGCGTGGCAAATCTCTCGTGTTACTGTGACAACTGTAAATATGCTACAAAAGAGGAAATGAATGAATGAATGGATTACATATGCATGGGTTTTCATATAGGATTTTGGATTTTTGCTGCTGTTGCATCTGTGTGTGTGTGTGTGTGTGTGTGTGTGTGTGTGTGTGTGTGTGTGTGTGTGTGTGTGTGTGTGTGTGTGTGTGTGTGTGTGTGTGTGCATGCGCGTGTTTCAATATGAGAGTGCATATGTATGATATTTCTCGTTCATAAAATTCCTCATTCTGTGGACAAATTTGTACCGGATCATGGTAACCATGTTCACAATAACGACATCTACACAACGGAGTATCCAATATTCCAGCGACATGTATATCTGGGTACCGTCAAGGTAGAGAAGAGGGAGAGGTAGAGGGAGAGGTAGAGGGAGAGGTAGAGGTAGAGGGAGAGGTAAAAAGCTGGAGAGATGTTGAGACAGAGAGAGAGAGAGAGAGAGAGAGAGAGAGAGAGAGAAGGGATTGAGGAAGGGAGAGAGAGGGAGAGGGAGAGGGAGAGGGAAAGGGAGGGAGGGAAGGAGGGAGAGGGAGGGAGGGAGGGAGGGAGGGAGGGAGGGAGGGAGGGAGGGAGAGAGAGAGAGAGAGGGAGAGAGAGAGAGAGAGAGAGAGAGAGAGAGAGAGAGAGCGAGAGAGAGAGAGAGAGAGAGAGCGAGAGAGAGAGAGAGAGAGAGGAAAGAGAGAGAGAGAATATATGCATCTTGTGATTAACCTCTCTTCTGTCATCACACAATCTAGAACCTGCATACTACTTCCCCGAAGAGAGTAAAGTTTCCTCTTTTTCCTCCGAAGGGAATTATGTGACTAAGAGCAGCTCCAACAAGATAAGCATATTCTAGAAGAAGTTGTGAAGATAAGCTCCCTGTGCTATGCAACTTGTTGGTAAAGCTTGGAAAATATTTCTCGAAGAGGAGCTCGACGATGGGATAGGAACAGTCAGCATAAATTGCAGCAGGGAAAGTAAAGCTAATTCCAAAGCATACGCGAGCTAAATAAAACTATGGAGAAGGGGAGAGAGAGAGAGAGAGAGAGAGAGAGAGAGAGAGAGAGAGAGAGAGAGAGAGAGAGAGAGGGAGGGAGAGAGAGGGAGAGAGAGAGAGAGAGAGGGAGAGAGAGAGGGAGAGAGAGAGAGAGAGAGGGAGAGAGAGAGAGAGAGAGAGAGAGAGAGAGAGAGAGAGAGAGAGAGAGAGAGAGAGAGAGAGAGAGAGAGAGAGAGAGAGAGAGAGAGAGAGAGAGGGAGAAGGCGAAAGAGAAAGAAAAAAGAGACAATGGGGAAGACAGAGAGAAAAAGAGAAAGGGAAATAAAGAAAAAGAGAAGAAGAGACGGGAAAGAGAGAGGAAGAGAAAGAGGGAGAGAGACAAAGACAAACAGAGAGGGAGAGAGGGAGAAGGACAGACAGACAGAGAGGGAGAGAGAGAGAGATTGGTCAAGCTGGAAAGAATGAAGGAATGACGAAAAATGGAAGAGCGAAGCAATCAACTTTCAACCTGTAGAATTTGGGCAGAGATTTTTTTTTCTTTTTTTTTTTTTTTAGTTGCTATTCCTCTTAGCTGACAGAGTCAACTCCAAGCCCCTTTTTTTCTATTTATCAATTTGACTTTGGATAAAGGCCGGAATGTCCTCGTGCAGATTCCAGGAAGCCCCATGACGTAAGAGGAAGTAAATGGAAAGCTAAACTTTTTTAGTTTCATAAAGTTTCATGGATCACCGAGTTTCGTTTTTTGCTGCTTCATGAAGCGTCACGGCTTCATCATCAAAAGACTTGCTTCCCAACAGGTCCCTTTTCCGGCTTTGAAATTCTTCTCTGACCTAACGTGACCTGACCTTACTTGACTTGACCTGACCTGACTTCAAATGACCTCAAACGATCTCTGACATAATGTCAAAATATCTTCATAGCACGTGAAATGCATTAATAATCTCAGCATAAAAATATCATGAAAAGACTAAGATGTCTTCCGAGGTTCTTTTTCTTTGGTAAGCAATAACCAGCGCTTCTATCTTTGGGAACAGTATTGCACCGAAACTACCATAGGTAGTACAAGAGATTTAAGCAGGATATCAGAACAGAGGGGGGAATAGTAGACAATAAGTGATCGGCATTCATTTTTTGAGTGGAAATTAGTTTCCAATCACGATAGAACACTGCGTGACTCCTGTCAAATATAAAAAATGCTCCTAGTACCTTGAACGAGACGGGATAATAGAGATCTAAAGACGCGGGAGTGTGACCATTTTGGAGAAAAAATTACTTTCTTCGACCAAGCCCATGCATTTGTTGAGAGAATTTAAAACGTCACCGCAATGCATCTTTCTGAAAGTCTTCTCACAATGTCATCGAATCGATCCTAGAAAGGAATTACTAAGATGACATAGCTATGTACTTCACAAATGTAATACAAAGTGCACTGAAAATAATATATGATCAGTGAATGCAGCCTACTGTATGTCTGAACGGGTTTATATACACACGCAACAACCAACAGACTTCTTCCTTCCTTATATAAGAGGTAGCCAATCAAGGTACGCATCCACCCTTCACCCATTTCTTCTCTCTTTTATCTTAGCTCCTTGTGGATGAAGGGCCATCCTTGAACCCGGCCCACTGCCCGGGTCAGGACCAATGCAGCAAGACGCAGCATCTCCACTGCAAGGCCCGACAGCCGAAACTCTGTTATCCCAACCGATTCATTACATGGAAACCATTGCCCCTCGTCCACTCACGCGTAATTTCCGAGGACAAAGAGAAATCCATTCAGACCACGTCAGTTTACCATCCACTCACAACCATTCTCCACTCACAACTATCTGTTGTCCTCTCTCTTCCCTGCTCAACAGACATTCTCCTTTTACCTAAGGTCACCTTTACTTCTTCCATGTCATTGCCGGACTTTCCCTTGAGTTCACCCCACCCACCTCTGCCTTCCTCGTTTTTTCTGCTGATCTTTTTTTTTCACTCGTTCTTTTCATATGCTGATACCATCCCAGTATTTTTTAACGAACCCTATCTGACAGCAAAAAAATCTACAGAGAATGATGGGAAAGTAAAAGACTCGAAATATCCTCCGGGTGGTTTTAACTTTATATTTGTATATAAAACACAACTGCGGCGCGATACTGTCGACAATGTCAGGCGCACTGGTAAACTACAACCCCTAACAACAACAATATATTTGTAAATAAAATCATTTGTGGGCGTGGCCAAATGTAAGAGTCAAAGGCCCTGTTCACACTACCGGTTTGGACCGCGCGGAAACCGTGGCGATACCGCATAGTCAAGGAAAAACTGCAAAGTTGTGTGTGAACGTCTCCATTGACATATATTGTAACTGAACCATCCCTGTACCTATTGTCGTGGTATCGAGGTTGAAGGAGGCTAATACTGTTGGTGAAACCGATTCGGTAGAAACTCTGTTGGCTAAAAGATATCTTGTATTCTATTTAACTGTACGAACCTGTTCACACTAGCGGTTTGAACCGCGCGGAAACCGCGGCGGTACCGCATAGTTAAGGAAAACCTGCGCTGTTGTGTGTGAACGCCTCCACTGACTTACATTGTCATTGAAGCTTAGCGGTTGAAACCGCTAATGTGAACAGAGCCTACATTTTCATGCAAACTTTATCTACAAGGGCTAACGTCTTTGAACCAACACACTTGACGTTAACCAGAATGATATATCTAAAGTCCACCGCTGCTAATGCTTTTCTGCATAAGAAGATTTTGTTGTAATGCAGATTACTCCATCCAAAAGGGAATCTAAGACTATTATAATATCTAGTTGCAAGTATCTAAGCCGCTTAGGTGTACCTAGTTAACTAGTCTGATTTGCGTCTTTGTCTACATTATAAAAGAAAACCAGGATGCTTTTGTAAGATAATTTGATGCATGGATTTATTCTTTCTAATATTTAGCACTGCTTTCCTTGAAAACCATCGTATCAAAGAAATTGAATTATAAAGGTGGTAAAGGAGGTGTCAAAGTTCTTTCAGTATTGAAGTCTTAGATTCTGTCAATGGAAATATTCAGTTAAAAAAAAAATCTGTTCCGTATAATTCCTCCCCTATCCGAACATGGTGTTCGGATATGGGGGAGTATTCGGATACGCGATGTAAAATTATTACTCCTTGCGCCAAGTCTCCACTTCACGACTCCAGATCTAAAATTTCAATTCTGAAGGATGAGTGTTGTACAATACAAATAAATCATGTTCGGATAATGGCGAAATTCCCGTAATAATGACAGACACATAGTATAACGTGTTAATGCTGTGTGAAAACTTAGTTTTTGGGTCTAATTCAATGCAATTGAAAAAAAAAATCCTAGTTGCGTTCGGTAGTTTTGGCTTGCAAATATGTATTACAAATATTGAACACATACGCACGCGCACGCGCACACACACACACACACACACACAAACACTCATGGCGCAGTGGTTAGAGTTCCCGGCTGCCACTACGGAGGTCCGGGTTCGAATACCGCCCAGGGCTGAAATAATTTCAATATCGGTGCGCTGCGAATTGTTGCTTCAACTCTCGTGGGCGGGGAGTTGTGTACGTGTTTGTAAGGTCACAGCATTACCCATAGATCGGTAATATGTGAGCTCTGAGCTCTCTTCCGGGAGGGAAATCGCTGTCGACCATGAGTCCAACACATGATCCAAGACCAAGGTGAATTTCACATACGCATATACACACAGCATACTTGCTAAGTTGAGCTACCATTAAACTGAGTATATCTTTTATACTAGGTGCACGCACGGGTGGTTTGAAAGCATATAAGAGTTGAATTCAGACTCGCTTCTGTGAAACTGATCCAGATTATTGTATGTGTACAATCTCTCCTTTGCAAAGCCAATGATGTAGATACGTTATCCAAAATACTTTTTTCATTAAAATTACTTGTACACGTGTGTTCAAGCTCTCCGTAGATATTTTTCCACATTTTTTTTTTTACAGAAATGTTTGTAAGTAGTGTTCATGTAAATAAATAAAATGTAAAAGAATAATAAAACGTTCAAATAAAGTAGCTGGATGAAATTAAACGTCATGCGGGTCCGTAAAGATCTTTTGTTTGTAGTCTGAATGTTAACGTTTGCTTTCAAACGTTTGAATGATCAGTTCTTGTTGATTTGGAAAGGGGATGCTCAATCACGACCTGGAACGTTATTCATTATACGTCTTTTTTGTCTGCGTGGTAGCTCAGTGGATACCGTGTCGAACTCATGAACAGGTGGTCATGAGTTATTCAGGGACCAGCTGCGGGATTGCTGCGTTGGTTACCGACAGATCTGGCCAGGCGAAAAGGCGACCCTAACATGGGCCTAAAAACCGAGCGGCTTGCCGCAAATGACAGGGCTTTGCTCTCCCATGGGTTTCTCATTTACCACGGCGCGGGAGTGGAATGGTGAGTGTATGGTGGCGAGTCTATAACTTAGTATTTCTATTGTTTTGCATTAATAAGTTATCATTTCTATCGTTCTAAGACGAAAAAGAACATCTAAAGATGAAGATAGTTTTGGGCCGACTCTCGATAAAAATCTGATTAAGAATGCCATTTACCAATGCTTCTATCCATGTGGACAACCTCGTTACAGAACTTTGATCGAGGTCATGGTGCTTTGTATATCGAATTTTATTTCTTCGCTTTTATTCATGTCTAGACTTAGAGGTAAGCAAACAACAGAGTGAATTACAGGTATCCTGACATCTTAAGATATGAAAAAGATTGCTGAAATGTGTGATGACTTGGTCAATCAAATCACTAGTGATATTTATTTAGTTATTATTTACTTAAGTATTTATTCGGTTATTAAATATACATATATATATATATATATATATATATATATATATATATATATATATATATATATATATATATAAAATGAATTTTGTTTTTTCCTTTCATACTTCTCTGTCATTCCCTCAACTTCATTTTGTCAACAGAGTTCCTTACTGTTTTCGTTACCCTACGCCAGAGCACCGTACCCTAACCAAGACAGATTAATTACGTAGACTCCCTTCAGGCTACCACAACTTTCCTGTCACAGTCTCGGCATCCAAAGTAAAGAAAACACTTTTCCATCTTCCGAAAATTGAGTGAAGACTTAATCCCGACGCCATTGAGTTCCGGGTTGTTTGTGTTAGGTTACTTAGGCACTGTTCACGCTAGCTGTTTCAACCACGGCGGTTAAATTACAATGCAAGTCAATGGTGACATTAAGTCATAACCGCGTATTTTTTTTCCTTGATTATGTGGTACCGCCGTTGTTTCCGCGTCGTTCAAACCGCTAGTGTGAAAGATTTGTACAGTTAAATAAAACAAGATATCTTATAGCAAACAAAGTTTCTACTTCCTTAGTTTCACTAACAGTATTAGACCCCCCTTCCCTTGATACCACGATAATCCCCAACAATAGGTACCTATAAACAGAAGTCTTGCTGGACAGACGTCGAATAGGGTCACCTCCCCAGTGCTCGTCTTCGAAAGTTGTGAGACAAGTCGGCCAAATAGTGTTGAAATGGTTTGGGTATGGTAGAACAGACGAAGAAAAACCAGCAAAGAGACAGTGAAGACCAGAAGTGGATGGAGTGAACTTGAGAGGAAGTTTGAGACGTTGTATGAATGGAATGAATGGAGTTTCTGTGGAATGACTAATAAACATGGAAGAGGAAGTGGATATGATAATAGTGAATTGAGATTGTCAATAGATAATGGGTAGACGGGGCCCAAAAGGACATTCTTCTCATCCGTTCCATCAATGAATGAAGAATGAAGCAGTGGGGGGAAACCAGTTTCGGTTGTCGGTAGTTGCTGTGGAAGATCTATGTCTCGCTGCATTGCATTTGAACTCAATTTTGTGGCAAAGGGGTTGGGTGACCCTGTATCCCCAAGCTGAGGGTCTGGGAAGGTTGAACGAGTCTTATAAAGGGGACAGGCCTTTGGTATAATAGGATGAAAAAGAAAAAAAAAATTGTCAGCGATTTCTATAGATAGAAATTACTTCCCCTACACGCTACTCCATAGCATACGCGCTCGCACACACACGCACACTTTTTTCCAAAAACGTCTCAATACTGGCTCCCTATACATACACACACATTTATTTCCCAAAACGTCTCCAAACTTGTTCCCCGTATCTTGACAATTACGTCTGAACAAGAAGCGAGACTTTCATCGTTCTCGCATATTTGTAAGAGTTTTGTTTGTCTTCAAGTCTCAGTTAAACTCTTGAAACTTTAACAAGTTTGGACCAAAAGGATTCCGCACAAACTAACGACTGTTCCCTGTCGGGACGGTATCTTTAATGATGGTTGAACAGATGATCTTCTTCATGGGAAGATCATTACAGTATATAGACCATACTACTCACATAAACACCTAACCTCTCCCCACGCACAAATACAAAAGTATACAAAAGCATGTATGTATATGTGCATACATATGTAAAAATATAAGCATATATATATGCACACAAACATACGTACACAACACACAGGTATATGTACATAATGATGTAATACTGTATATGTACATGCATGCGCAGACATACGCACATATAAACATACGTGCACACTCATACAGGTATATGTACATACATGAAATTATATGCATACACACTTGCATGTGCATACACAAACACACGTAGCACACACACACACACACACACACATGCATACATGCACACACACACGCATACATGCACACACACACGCATACATGCACACACACACGCATACATGCACACACACACGCATACATGCACACACACACGCATACATGTACGACTCGGTGGCGCGGTTGGTAGAGTCTCAGACTGTCAGCACGGGGGTGACGGTGGTACCTGGTTCGGATCCTGCCCAAGGCTGATATTATTTCAGTATCGCTGCACTTCGAGTCGTTACTCCAACTCTCGTGGGCGGGGAGTTGGGGTGTGTGTGCGTGTAAGGTCATAGCATTACCCACAGATCGGTCATACGAGCTCTGAGCTCTCTTCCGGGAGGGAAATAGCTATCGATCACGAGTCCAACACGCGATCCAAAAAGACCAAGATGAATACACACACACGCATACATGCACACACACTCATACATGCACACACACACTCATACATGCACACACACACTCATACATGCACACACACGCATACATGCACACACACGCATACATGCACACACCCACGCATACATGTACACACCCACGCATACATGTACACACCCACGCATAAATGCACACACACACTTGTGTTCGTATATACATTACATAGGCTATATTGGCGCAGACATCATCCTCAAGCACGACGTGGGATTATGCAAAATCCAATTAGTCAGTGGGATCAGATACGACAGTTGAGGTCATTCCAAACATATGATATCAAGGAAGAAGCTTTGTAGTTGCTTCTACAAAGATATTTTAGAATATTTTTCAATAATAATGATAATCCTAATGTTTGAAATAATGATAATCCCTGATAATTTAAGTGATTGATGATGATGATGATGATGATGATGATGATGATGATGATAATAATATTAATAATAATATAGTAATATTCTATTTCAATAAACATACTTTTTCAAATAAAAATGTTAAAGAACATGAAATCCAAAATATAATCTTTTTTTTTCAACCATAAATGATCCTGGACGGAATTTTGCAATTGTTCCCACAACGACTACCTTGTATATTTTCATATAGTATAAATATATGCTACTTTATATAAGAAAATACTAAAGAAGTAACGATTATCTCGCATAGTTTTCTTTAGCATAAATATACGTTTCCTTACAAACGATAATCTGAAAGCTAAACCTTAATACTTATCAAACAAGCATTCGCTCTTGTAAAACCCGTTAATTGTACGAAATGATTTATATTTCTTGTGGATCCACATTTTGGTTTAAGAAATAATCATTCCTGCCAATTCGACTCGAAGTCTCTTCAGCGAAAGCAACGCGCCAATAACACAACGAATTTATCGGTTGAAGAATACTTACTAGTAAACTGAGTATCATCCTATTGTGCCAAGACAAATCCAATGTGACTGGGAAGGCAATGGGACGCCGATAATTATATTCGAGTTGTTCAAACACAGAGGGACGCGTCCCGATAGACGGACTATCGCGTCGCGCCTGTGTATTACGGGGAAATGCATAGTGTCAATAGATGTTTGGTTAAGTTCAATTTGCGAGCCGCGAGCTTGATCTATAAGACAGTGGGTGGATGCGAGAGAAATAGGTGAGCTCCGTGGGTGTAGGAGATCAAGGACTTTGAGCCTTGGGACAGGGGTCCGTAAGGATCAACACAAAGGAGCGAGGAATGAGATACGAGGAGAGAAGAAGTAGAAAGTTAAGGAGTTATCACTGACGGTGGAAGGGGGGGAGGGACGAGGGGGACGGGAATTACGACCGAGGTATAAAACGAAATGGGGATTGGCGATATTTAAGGGCGAACTTCGTAGGAATGGATGATGACAAGAGGGGATGAAGATGACTGATGAAAGGAAGTTGGCGGAAAATCATGAAATAATAAGGACCCAAGGACTTTAGAAAGAATGAAGGTGGGGGCGAAGGGTGCGGAGGGCGATGGAAGACGGGAGAAAGGATCGAGAGAGGAGGAAGGAAGGAAGGAAGGACAAGCTATGGGGCGAGGGGGGCGAGGGGAACAGAGAAACCGCCCACAGAGAAAGGGGCGGAAGCCGGGGGCAAGGGGACGAAGTTCAAAGGACAAAGAAGGACAATATGCTGAGGGGACAACTATGATAACAGGGACACGGGGAGTGGGGTCTGGGACTTGGGGCGGGGGGCAGAAAGGGCAACGGGCCGAGAGGTTGTTGAGCAGGTGGCAGGGGGAAGTGGATGGGACGGGGAAGGGTGGGGGAGAGGTGTGGGAGGAATGTAAAGTGTGAGAGGGGGCAAGATGTGGGAGGAATGTAAAGTGTGAGAGGGGGCAAGATGTGGGAGGAATGTAAAGTGTGAGAGGGGGCAAGATGTGGGAGGAATGTAAAGTGTGAGAGGGGGCAAGATGTGGGAGGAATGTAAAGTGTGAGAGGGGGCAAGTTGCGGGAGGGGCAATATGTGGGAAGGGGGCAAGGTGTGAGAGGGGTGTAAGATGTGGGGTGAGGCCAGGCGTGGATGGGGGCAAGGTGTGGGAGGGGGAAAGATACGAGAGGAAGGTAAAGTGTGGGAAGGGGAAAGGTACGGGAGGGGCAAGCTGCGGGAGGGACAATGTGTGGGAGGGGGTAAAGTGTAGGAGGGGGGCAAGGTGTGAGAGGGAGGTAAGATGTGGGGTGAGGGCAGGGAGTGGAATGGGGCAGGGTGTGGAAGAGGCCGGGAATGGAAGGGGGAGGGAATGGAAGGGGGAGGGAATGGAAGGGGGAGGGTATGGAAGGGGCAGGGTATGGAAGGGGCAGGGTGTGGAAGGGGCAGGGTGTGGAAGGGGCAGGGTGTGGAAGGGGCAGTGTAGGAGGGAGTAAGGTATGGTAGGGGGAGGGTATGGTAGGGGGAGGGTATGGTAGGGAGGGTATGGTAGGGGGAGGGTATGGTAGGGAGAGGTGTAGAGGGTAGGTAGGGAGATGGTAGGGGGAGGGTATGGTATGGTAGGGAGAGGTATGGTAGGGAGAGTATGGTAGGGAGGGTATGGTAGGGAGAGGTACAGTAGTGGGTAGGGAGAGGTACAGTAGTGGGTAGGGAGAGGTACAGTAGTGGGTAGGGAGAGGTACAGTAGTGGGTAGGGTGTGGGGGGTAAGGTGTGGGTAGGGTGTGGGGGGTAAGGTGTGGGTAGGGTGTGGGTGGTAGGGTGTGGGGGGTAAGGTGTGGGTAGGGTGTGGGGGGTAAGGTGTGGGAGGGGGTAAGGTGTGGGAGGGGGTAAGGTGTGGGAGGGGGTAAGGTGTGGGAGGGGGTAAGGTGTGGGAGGGGAAGGGTGTGGGAGGGGGAAGGGTGTGGGAGGGGGAAGGGTGTGGGAGAGGGGAAGGGGAAGGGTGTGGGAGAGGGGAAGGGTGTGGGAGAGGGAAGGGAGTGGAAGATGGGAAGGGTGTGGGAGAGGGGAAGGGTGTGGGAGAGGGGAAGGGAGTGGGAGAGGGGAAGGGAGTGGGAGAGGGGAAGGGTGTGGGAGGGGGAAGGGTGTGGGAGGGGGAAGGGTGTGGGAGGGGGAAGGGTGTGGGAGGGGGAAGGGTGTGGGAGGGGGTAAGATGTGAGAGGGGAAAAGGTGTGGGAGGGGACAAGGTGTGGGATGGGAGGGGGTAAGATGTGAGAGGGGACAAGGTGTGGGAGGGGGCAAGGTGTGGGATGGGAGGGGGAAGGGTGTGGGAGGGGGAAGGGTGTGGGAGGGGGAAGGGTGTGGGAGGGGGAAGGGTGTGGGAGGGGGAAGGGTGTGGGAGGGGGAAGGGTGTGGGAGGGGGAAGGGTGTGGGAGGGGGAAGGGTGTGGGAGGGGCAAGGTGTGGGAGGGGCAAGGTGTGGGAGGGGCAAGGTGTGGGAGGGGCAAGGTGTGGGAGGGGCAAGGTGTGGGGGGGAGAAGGGGTGGGGGGAGAAGGGGTGGGGGGAGAAGGGGTGGGGGGAGAAGGGGTGGGGGGAGAAGGGGTGGGGGGAGAAGGGGTGGGAGGGGGCAATGTGTGAGATGGGGAAAGGTGATGGAAATGGAAAAAGGTGTGAGAAGGCGTGGGAGAGGGGCAAGGTGTGGGAGGGGGGCAAGGTGTGGGAGGGGGGCAAGGTGTGGGAGGGGACAAGGTGTGGGAGGGGGCAAGGTGTGGGAGGGGACAAGGTGTGGGAGGGGGCAAGGTACGGGAGGGGGCAAGGTGTGGGAGGGGGCAAGGTATGGGAGGGGGACAAAGTATGGGAGGGGGGCAAGGTATGGGAGTGGGCAAGGTATGGGAGGGGGGCAAGGTACGGGAGGGGGCAAGGTATGGGAGGGGGGCAAGGTATGGGAGGGGGCAAGGTATGGGAGGGGGGCAAGGTATGGGAGGGGGCAAGGTATGGGAGGGGGCAAGGTATGGGAGGGGGCAAGGCGTGGGAGGGGGCAAGGCGTGGGAGGGGGGCATGGCGTGGGAGGGGGGCATGGCGTGGGAGGGGGGCATGGCGTGGGAGGGGGGCAAGGCGTGGCAGGGGGCAAAGTGTGGGATAGGGGCAAAGTGTGGGATAGGGGCAAGGTGTGGGATAGGGGCAAAGTGTGGGATAGGGGCAAGGTGTGGGAGGGGGGCAAGGTGTGGGAGGGGGCAAGATATGGGAGGGGGCAAGATATGGGAGGGGGGCAAGGCGTGGGAGGGGGGCAAGGTGTGGGAGGTGGGAAGGGCATGGGAGGGGATACAGTGAGGGAGGGGGCAGCGCGTGGAGAGATATGGGTGGGAAGGAGGTGGCCAAGGAGTCAAGAGGAAGGACAAGGAACACAACAACATAAGAATGGAGGTGACTGCAAAAGACCATAAGGCCTACACTAGGCAGTTCCATGTAATTTACCACATACCACTGCTATCCATAAAATTATCTAATCTTCTCTTAAAGCCACTAATTGTTTCCAACGCTCGCTACATGGTTACTAAGTCTATTCCATTTGTTAACCACTCTGTTGGTAAACCAGTTCTTGCTTATTTCCTTCTTAAACCTAAATTTGCCCAAGAGGTCAAGGAGGAGGGTCAAGAGGCTGAAGCCAACGAGGAGGAGCAAGAAGTCCGAAGTCGAGGAAGGGCAACAGAGGGGGAAGGGGGGAAGTGGGGAAGGGCGAAGGAGTGATGAGCGAACGCGAGAACGACGATGAAGATCGAAGCCGTGAGGAATGGTTTCACGTCTTGGTCGAGCTCAGATTTATGACTTCGTGAGTTACTTTCCCAATAACGTATCCGATAATAATTAATGTATCCTCCATCTGCATAGCAGCAACACTGAGAATCCTACTGTCGACGGACAGCATCTCAGATCGGTTGACGTACACCAGAGGTTCTCGACATCTTTCACTCCATTTCCCCCCCTCCTTCATGGATTCTCAAAATTCGTGTGGTTCCTCTTCCTCCTAAAACCCTCCCCGCCAAAAATAAATAAATGAATAATTGAATAAATAAAAAATAAATTGACAAAACAAAACGCTGAATAGAAGTCCTTTGCTTTAGTTGACAATCATAATTATCTTATATTAATAGATTTATGTGATATGTTTAACTTACATCACAAGACTAGATTCTGTAGAAATGTATTATTTTTAACAGCAGGAAAGTCCTCCCTAAATTCTCTTCATTGCTCTCTTAGGGGTCATGACCCCAAGGCTGAGAGCCACTGACCAATCCCCAAGGTGATGGTTAAGAGCCTACGCCAGGAGGCGCTGAGTAGCTGCGGCCGAACACACGTCACATTTGCCTGTAATGCGCTTTGGGGACTGTTGAAGCTGGTATCTAACAGTCATTCCTGGGAATTGGAGAACAGTGCGGGATTCGAACCCACAACTAAACGAGAGACCAGCACGTTTCCGATGACACCACCAGCGCACTTAGATACGCAAGTAATGGTCCAGACTCATTCTAAGAAACATATTTTCATATCCAGTACTAAATATTTTAATTCTTCGATGCGTTAATAAATGCATTTCACTGTGGATTAGAATACGTCCCCATGTATTGAAAAGAACATACATACGAACCTAAGAATGCAGGAGACTGCAAGAGACCATAAGGCCTAACACTAGGAAGTTCCCATGTCCCTTACCACCTGTAATTCTTATCCATAAAATTATCTCATCATCTCTTAAAACAACCAGGGGAGCTGCAACGTCTACGTCGTGGGACCACCCCCCAACCCCAAGAGTTGGGGGCCAAACAGCAGCATCTACCCCTGGCCATCAGCTCTACGCAGATGGCACCGATCCCCAAGGAGGAGCTACGCCTACCTGGGGGAGTACCACAATCCTTTTTTTTTCCAACACACAATGTTACGTTTTTTCTGCACTGAGGGGTCATTTTCCGGCGATCACCCCTCTTCTTCTACTTTTAGCCGGAGATGTAGAGAGCAATCCTGGGCCCACCACAAAATACACATGCCCAACATGCTCTAAACCCATTACTTCGAGCAGACAGACAAAGGGCTCAGTTCAGTGCAATATGTGCA
The DNA here is from genome assembly GCF_046742065.1 of Oratosquilla oratoria. NCBI lineage: Eukaryota > Metazoa > Arthropoda > Malacostraca > Stomatopoda > Squillidae > Oratosquilla > Oratosquilla oratoria. Next base: position 34,742,544 of record NC_134791.1, on the reverse strand, counting down.
AAAACTGGGCCCACCTCACTTGTACAACACTTGCTGACACAAACCAATACACAAACACTTGGACATGTTCTACCTGCCCTCCAGTAACCCCAATCCCACCTCCCCAACCACGGCCAACACCCTTACCCACTCACAATTTCCCTTTGCCCTTACCCCCGATTAGTACTCCCCTTCCTTTGTCCCCGATCTCTCCTTTCCCCCCCTCTGACCCAGATCCTACACCTTCCCCACTACCACCCCAACCTCAACCCCAAACGGCAACATACAACACATACAAAACACACAACATCAACATATTACAACACAACATTGACGGTATAAACACTAAAAAACATGAACTTGAACACTTTCTTAAACAACACAACATACACATTGCAATTCTACAAGAAACAAAATTAAGACACTCACACAAAACACCATCATTTCATAATTACACCACCATCAGACAAGACCGGACTGACGGCAATGGCGGTGGACTCATCACCCTGATCCACCATTCCATCTGTTTTGTGGACACAAGTGCCACAACCAAAATTCTCCTCCCTACCACAGATAACACAACAGAAACCCAATCCATTCGTATCCGCACAGGCAACAATTCAACACTAACAATAGTTAACATGTACATTCCCCCCCAATCATCCCCCACAGTTCCAAAAACCTGATCATGGGTGGTGACTTCAACGCCAAGTCGTCTGACTGGTTTGTCGACAACCCTGACACAGACAGAGGGCTTGATATACAGACTCAATTCGACTCATTGACTATCATGAACAACACGCATAATCATACACATATCCCATACCAAGCCCTCTACACTCCCTCCTCTCCTGATATCACCTTTTGCTCCCCCTGCCTAACCCCAACAACATCATGGAGAGTGGTCGGAGCCCTTGGTTCTGACCACCTTCCAATCATCATCACCACCAAAACAAGATGCACCCCAGCTGGCCACAGACACACTTACACCAATTACAAGAGAGCTAACTGGGAAGCCTTTAATGAAGAGACAGAACAACATTTTGAAACACTTAACAGTACACCAATCACAAACATAAACAATGCTGTGCACGCTTTTAATACAATCATACAAAACGCAGACAAGAGATACATCCCTAGAGGCAACAGAAAATCACACAACCCCAACTTCACACCAGAAATCCAAGGCCTCATCAGACAACGTGACACACTTAAACACGATACCCCCACACCTATCCCTCAAAACATAGCAGACCAAATACAAACACTAAACACTGTGATTGCCAATAAAATACATGAACAAAAAACACAAAATTGGCAAAACTTTATCAATACACTTGATCACAAAACAAACACCAGCAAATTGTACAAAACACTCAACAGCATCACACTATCCAACACTAACACTACACGCTCTCACGCTGCAATAATCACAACAACAGATAATCTACCCTCAAACAGACAACAAGCAAACGCACTCATACGTCATTTTGCACAGACGAGCCATCTTACATCTCACCCTGACGACCGACGCACCATTCGACGTAAGAAAGACTTTCCCACAGACTCAGACTATACACCCTTCATAGACAGTCAGACAAAACTCATATTACATAGTCTCAAGCACTCATCTGCCTGTGGCCCTGATAACATAAGCAACATACACCTAAAACACATTGGACCACAAGGTATACACGCACTCACAAACATTGCAAACTACAGCTATTCACACAACACAATACCCGACATCTGGAAACATGGTAAAATAATCACCATTCCAAAACCGAACAAAGACCCAACAATCCCAACATCGCACCGCCCAATCACACTTCTCTGCACCCCCTCTAAAGTCATTGAACGCCTAATACTTAAACTTGTCACACCATATATTCCCCTTGCTGACTCACAACACGGTTTTAGGCCACTACACTCCACAAACACTCTTCTGACAAAACTCACACAAAGAATTTTAGATGGCATCAATTCAGATAGGCCCCACCACAGAACACTTCTTATAACATTGGACATTAGTAAAGCTTTTGATGCTATCCCCCGCCACAACCTAACAAATAAAATGTATAACACAGACATGCACAATAGCACCAAAAGATGGCTGGCCGGTTGTCTGGCAGGCAGGAGTGCTCATGTGTCATATAATGGCCAATCATCGCACATCGGAAACATTAAGAACGGAGTACCACAGGGCTCGGTTCTATCCCCCACATTATTTAATCTATACATGCATGACTTGCCCGCGCCGGACGCCTCAGGGATGCAAGTCTCTTCCTGCGCGGACGACGTGACAATCACATGCGCACATCGTAACACAGACAAAACTGCAGAAATAATCCAGCCTTACCTTGACACACTCAACACATGGTTCATCACAAACAGACTCAAAATAGCTCCAACCAAATCTACAGCAACACTTCTCACCAACTGGACAATAGAACACAAATACATACCTCATCTCTACATCAACAACACTCTAATACCACACACAAACACACCGAAAATTCTTGGTGTAACATACGATACATCCATGTCTTTCAAACAACACCTCACAAACATAAAAAACAAATGCACACCTAGACTTAACGCACTTAAGTCAATCACTGGAACAACATTTGGACAAAAAGAAACTAATATAACAATATACAAACAATGCATACGCTCAGTGATGAATTATGCGAGTCCTGCATGGGCTCCTAATCTCAGTGAGACACACCACAACACCCTTCAAATCATACAAAACAAAGCCCTAAAAACAATTACAGGCTGCACAAATACATCACCTACAGACCATTTACACCATGAAACAAAAGTCCTCAAAGTCAAGGACCACCTCGACATGAGAGGCACACAAACACTTGCTGCAGCCACCACAAACACATCACACCCGCTACACTACATAGCAGAACACCCACACACACCAAGAAACATTAAAACTACACCCAAAGACCTTTATTACACACAGATACTCTCTTCTCTTCCTCCACAACCACCAAATACCAGCCTCCGGAAACATATTCATAATCATATCACTCACCGCTCCATTAACACACTGAAAGACAACACACTGCTGCATGCCAGACCCCCTGATATCCACCCTTCTGAATCCTCTCTCCCACGTAAGGACAGAGTCCACTTGGCCAGACTGCGATGCGGTCACCACCCAGCACTTCTAAGCTACCAGAAGAGGCTGGACGACCGTGTTGTGAACAGCTGCCCAGGATGTAACACTTCACCCCATACCATACAACACATAATGGAAGACTGCATTATACACAATCATACACGCAAACAACACAACATACACTCTATAAAGGATTTGTGGGAAAACCCAGTTTCGGCTGTGGCCTTCCTTGGGGAGACGGGACTGCTCGGACAGACAGTCTAGGGAACGACAACAACAACAACCAATCGTTTCAGTGCTCACTTCATGGTTACTAAGTTTATTACATTCGTTAACCACTTTGTTGGTAAACCAGTTCTTGCCCTGCTGTCTTAATATGATGACCTTGCCTGCATCAGCCTTATTATAGCCCTTAACCCAATTTAATACCTTTATTCATGCGAGATAGAAACCAACGATCCACAGTAGCATACGCTCTATAGTTGATTAGTTTGATTCTGTATAGTCAAAATTTCATAGCTCCGATTTATTCGCGGTTTTTTGAGTTAGAGGGAGCCTTTTTCTATGTAAAGTTCTACGGCCTTTATACTTTGGTATTTGTAAACCTTAATCCGTTATGCACGCACGCACGCGCACGCACACACACACAAAGTATTACAAAGGCGGAGCATGCCGACAGGAAACCTTTTGGTCCATAACTAGGTCGGACGCAAAATATATATATATATATATATATATATATATATATATATATATATATATATATATAATGATAAATAAATAAAAAAATTAATAACATTAATAATAATATAATAAACAGGTAAATTGTTAAATAATAATAAATTTACATAAATAATAATAAATGAAAATCAAGCAAATAATAAACAGACAAATAATACCAAAGAAAGAAATAATATAAAATAAATGGCAGGCATGACAGCATCTTGCTTAGGTTTTTATCTAAATGAATCTTAAACCTTCGAACTGAACTGCATTGCACTACCTCTGCAGGAAGTTTATTCCATTCATGAACTACACGGTTGGCGAAGTAGTTTCTACCCACTTCCAAATTAAATCTACTTCCTTATAGTTTGAGGCACACACACATGACATAGTGTTATCATAAATCACTCTAAACAAGCAGTATCACTGACAATATATACTGACCACTACCTCCACCCCATTACTCCATCAATACCATCCCTGCACTCCGAACAAGAGTGATCAATATGATTTATTACATAAATACTACTGACTACGCATGACGTGGCTAAGAAAAGACAGGAAACCAATCTTCGTAAGATTTCATCCCAAAAAGGAGCGTGGCACCTTTCCCTTCTTTGAATGCTGGGGGCCAATTGGAAGACATTAATCCACGCTCCGCGATATGGAAGCCACCAGGAGGCACCTCCGTCCCCGAAGCACCGTAAACCTTGAATGAGGTTCTTAGCCGAAGAGCAAGACCTCGTAAAAAGGTTCCCGGCGCGACGCGAAGTCCTCTCGAGACGCGGTTTTCAAATCATACGCGCCACCAGCCGGATCAGTTGCTTAATCACTTATTTTTCTCCTCTTTTTCTTCCACAAAGTCGAGGTCTGCGTGGAGCATAATGCCTTCAAGGTGATATACGACGCAGCTGCCGCGAATGACAAAGGGGGGAATGAATATGAGAGTTGTTATGACTCTGGTCTGAGCAGAGATGTTCTGGTGTCGCAGAGTGTTGGTGTCGTTAATGTGTTCCGCAGAAGTCATATGGCCGAGTTAATAGGACATGCCGAGGTTGCGCCTCAGATGAAGATGACAAACAGTTTCTTGCGTTGTAAAGGACCATGTTGATACGAAAGTCATCTTACCATGACAAGTAGAATGATTATGCAAATAGATATGATAAAATGAAACGAAGGCCGAAGCTTAGTGAAAACAGAATAAGGAAAGAAGAGATAAAGATTGGAAAAGAAAAGTATATGGAATAACAAACGTTAGTCGATATAAAACAAAGTGGAAAATGCTCAAGCAAAGAATATTTACACTGTAATATCTAATAACATCAAAAGCTAATGAATTGACTTCCAAGTAAGTTGTAAAGAAATATTAAGTTTGTCAATAAGGGCGTTCCTTTTTACCCCTTTGACGAACATGAGCAAAGAGAGAAGTCCAAGGACAAGCTACACTCCTTCTGGGGTTAAAAAGGTCCATCTAAAAAACAAAGAATAAACATACAACCAAAAATATGATAAAAACAGATGTAGTGGGTGAGGTTTGTGGGGGCACACGCACAAATACACACACACAAAATCATATGTGTGTATATATATATATATATATATATATATATATATATATATATATATATATATATATATTGACGCGTGTCAAAAATCGATGAAATCGGCAGAACGAAGGAAAGAAAGGGAAGAGGAAAAAAATGGCAAACCCAAACCACCACCCAGGTTTTATTCACCGAAAAAACAAAACAAAAAATTGTGTATAATTTTTCGCAAACACTGCACGAACAAAATAAAACCATTTCGTGATGATATAGAGATAATTCAGCGCTGGAAATATCAAAATATTTTACCTGGTCGCCATGCAATTAATCGATTAATTGATTAATCAATTAATCAGCCTACCAATAAATCAATTAACTATTAGGAAGCGAAACGAACGGAAAATATATCAGGTTTGTCTACACAGAGTATAGAAAAAATAAAATAGAATTACAAAAAATATTGGAGATGAAACATATTCACATAATATAGAGGAAATCATTGTATTGTACTTAAAAACGAATTAGACATACACTTAAGAACATAAGAATGAAGGAGACTGCAAGAGACCATAAGGCCTACACTACACTTAGGATATATAATTTTCCCTTTAACGTCACAACACCCACCCCGCTATCAGAAGGCTAGGAAGGTGCCCCTTACAGAGGCCTTTGTAGCGTGGAATTTAATGAACCATGCCCTGGGTCCAGCTCGCCAGTGGCAGGGTTCGAACTGCCATCACCTCAACCTTCGCCACGGGTAGCGACGCCCTTACCCTCTCGGCCAGCGAGCATTCATATACTTTTAAGTAAATAATGAAATAAAATTAACATATTACAAAGACTACAGAAATAGAAACACACAAAGAGAATACAAAGGAAATCGTCGCACTACACTTCAAGAGCGATTTAGTGTACATTTTATTAAGCTCTTGGGATACAACCACCATCACCACGTGGAGTAGGATTGGAGTCATAGCGACAGAAATTCTAACCAAAAAATGTCAAGCGATCCGGAAGACTAATTATGGAAAATGAAAAAGAGAACGAATGAAAAAAATATGAACTAGAACGGAAGTAATGAAAAGTTTTGGAAGTACGAGGTTGTAATGGGAAAAACGTGACTGAAAAGAGTATGGATATATTGGAAACGAGACTGCAAAAATTTGGAAAATGTTACAAGAGAAAGGAATACTCGTGCATAAACAAAGGCCAGGAAAGATTAAAAAAAATATATATATATATATATATATATATATATATACATATACATTCATATACAATATGTATTTGCATGTACTATTTATATTAAAATCTTAAGAAAACATGCAAATGAATATAAAGGTAATTTAAATATCTTTATAACGTTTTCACCACCTTATCTGTCTTTAGAATGTTCTAGCCAAATTTTAATGGTTAATCAACTGATGGGAAATACCAGTCCTTCTAAACTTCGTTAAAATCGGAGCTTTTATAACCTAATCTCACATAACGTGGTGTCCCAACCTAACCTAAGTTGTCCAAACCTTTCCTAACTTAACCTAAAATACCCTGCACTAATCTCACTTAACCTAACCTATCCTCACTTAACCTTACATAATTTAAAATTTACCGAATCTTAACCTTACATAACCTTAAACGTTCTAACCTAACCCAGAACAAAAATCTTCGAGTAACCACTATTCTGAAAGACTCCAGAGCAAGGCAGAGGTCATCCGTCAAGCAAGTCAAGTTCGGAATTGTGTCGAAAAGTACTTCGCGAGTTTTATGAAGAATGCCGACCGCGCGGCGCCCAACTAAAAGTCAAAGCTGGAGACGTAGGTAAGAGTTAGGTGAGCCACTGAGATACTCCCTGGGTGCTTCTGGGCTGCGTGGTAGTCCAGTAGATACCGTGTCGAACTCCTGAGCAGGTGGTCGTGAGTTCGAGGCCCGGAACCCGCTGTGGGTTGCTGCGTTGGCTCCCGACATCCCTGGCCATGCAAGGGAAGGAGACCCAACACCGAGAGAGAGAAAAAAAAACGCAACCCCTTACCTGGGGTTTCTCACTTCCCACTGCGTAGGAGCGGGATGGTGAGGTCGTGAGCTTCTCTCCATAAGGCAGAGTTGAAAAAGACGGACGAAGCACCAGACACTATTTCTTGTGACAAATTGCTCCCGAGTAGAAGTTCCCTTACACGTTGTTCATTTCCCCACGCCAGCGTTTCATTCGGTGCAAAATGAACGGAAGCCGAGTGAACGCTTAAATTACGTGACATAATTAAAAAGCAGTGATGGAAGGCCCAGGTTTAAAAGCAGGAAGCAGATCCTAAAAGGAGCTTAAGAAGAAACGAGAAGAAAAAATTCTATTAATATATACTCAAAGGCTCACTCTCGAAAATCAATTATTTCCATATAGGTCACTTTCTTGAATCTGAGAAAATATTAAAATATTCATTCCTTTTTCGGTAAGAAAATTAGATTACTCTTCTTAATATTTCTTTTATGTTTTATTTACTTATTCTTCCCCCCCCTATCGGTGATGCCTCATTCGGAAGTGAGCTGGTCTCGCAATTTCCTAGACGCGGGTTCGAATCCCACACACTTTCACAGATTATCATAAAAAGAATTATGCAAAACTTGAATTAGTTAGTCCAGAATACAATAAACAATGATACAGTAGTCCTTATCAAAATATATCATAAAAAATATCCTCTAACATCCACCTATGAAAAACAATACATTGTTTGCATTTTTAATTGATTTTCATTAATATGAAAATGGGATCTATATGAACAAAATGTATTTTTGTTGTTCATTAGGTGATAGTATATCTACCGTTCTGAAATTAACCTCTTAGTTCAAACAGATCTAAAAAAAAAAAATTGAAAATGAGGAAGTATGTTCATCTGTTAATCAAGAGGGTCAACATTTGATGAGAGCGGAGGCGTTGTAGGGCTACTATAATCACGTCAACCATAGGGGAGTATAACGTAAACAAGGACTCAGTTCACGGAGTGCCACGCAAGCCATACTTTCGGGTGGGATCGCCCTGTTCTTTGTTCGTTTTATCTATTTACTCGTCATCTTTCTCCTTTTATTTTTTTATTTTTTCATTGTTACTCTTTATAAGCTGGACTGTCAACAACAAAACACTCGTGTCATTTTTCGGTCCAAGTAAAATGATGCATAGGTGTGCGTGCGTGCGTGTGTGTGTTTATTTACCTAGTTGTATCTTCCAGGAAGAGAGCTATGCTCGTAGTGACCCGTCTTTATATCTTGCAACATCGAGTTTGTTCTTAAATTCTTGTATATTCTTGCACTCACTGTTTCCTCATCCAATTTATTCCAGATATCCACCACTCTGTGTGGAAAACTATTCTTTTTCAGATCTCTTCTATAAATGTGTGTGTGTGTGTGTGTGTGTGTGTGTGTGTGTGTGTGTGTGTGTGTGTGTGTGTGTGTGTGTGTGTGTGTGTGCGTGTACTCGCGTAGGAACGTGTGCATGCGTGTGTATTTTCCTTGTTGAAAAATATATTCTCATGAGAGTCTGTCTCCGTGTTTCCATTAACTTCCTTGAATTGCTGCGCCCGTACGTGCGTATGTGCGTTTTGTGTGTGTGTGTGTGTGTGTGTGTGTGTGTGTGTGTGTGTGTGTGTGTGTGTGTGTGTGTGTGTGTGTGTGTGTGCGCGCGCGCGTGGATGCACGTATTTATGCGTATCTATGTGTGGATGCACGTATTTATGCGTATCTATATGTGGATGCACGTATTTGTGTGTATCTATATGTGGATGCAAGTATTTCTGTGCATCCACATTGTGTGTATATGTATGCACCTGTGCGTATGTATACATATGAGAGAAATACGCTAATGGCAGCGACATCAAACCGATAATTTTTATGACAGTTGCATGCAGGGTTCGAACCCGCTATACTCGGCTATCAGTACAGGTAATTTACGGATAGCCGAGTATAGCGGGTTCGAACCCTGCATGCAACTGTCATAAAAATTATCCATGTATACATATGTACACGAGTGCACATGGAAACGCATATGGACGAACATGTAAATATACACTCACATGTGGGCACGTGTATAACTTCAACCACAATCACGCATTTACCAAAATATATTACATGACTGAATAGAGAGTAATGTTCATTTGAAATAAAAAAAAATACAACCCTAAACCCCACAACTGCTGTGTGTGTGTGGAGGGGTGAGGGTGTGGTATTCACCATGGCCTTGGATCACGTGTTGGACTCGTGATCGACAGCTATTTCCCTCTCTGAGGAGAGCTTAAAGCTCATATCACCGATCTATGGGTAATGTGACCTTACACGCACACCCCCTCCCCCATGAGTTGGAGCAACAACCCATAGCGCAGCCTTACTGAAATTATCTCAGCCCTGGGCGGGATTCGGACCCGGACCGCCGTAGTGGCAGCCGGGAACTCTACTAACTGTATGTGCATGTGCAGAGACCGAGTCCTAGACATTTACTATACTAGACACGCACAGTTTAACCGCACTACCGGGGATTGTGTGTGTATACGTATGTACGTGTGTATACGTATGTTCGTGTGTATACGTATGTGTGTATATGCATGTACGGATGTACACGCCTGTATGTACGGTATGTATATGCTGGTACGTGTGCATATGCTGGTACGTGTGCATATGCTTGTACGTGTGTTGACGCGTGTACATGCATGTGCGTGTGTACAGTATATCATGTATACACGTATATTTTTGTACATATGATTCTACGTGTACGTTTATATATACATGTGTGCTGTCCATGTACGTGTGCATATGAATGTACTTGTGCATATGAATGTACGTGTGCATATGATTTTACGTGTGTATATTCATGTACGTATGTACCTGCATGTACGTGTGTTCATGTATATGCGTGTATGCATATGTGTTGCATGCGTGTATATGCATGTACGATTTTCATGCTCGTGTATGTATATTGGGAAGCACACGTGTTTTTGCATGAATTATGTACATCATTTTTGTATGTGTGCGTGTGTATAATGCATGTATATACACAATTGCATGCCTGTATTGAATGTACATATGTATACGAGTAGGAGGGGTATGTGTGTACTCATGTATGCGCATGTCCATATACATGTGAAATGTATGTGCAAACATGTATGATTGTATGAATGTAGACCTATGTATTGCGTGTACGCTTGTATGCACACATTCACCTTATGTATAACTGTGTTTAAAAGTTCCAATTAATTCCTAAATGAAAATATCCATACTCACTTACCTTTTCTTCTCTTAATTAATCATCTCCTTGATCCATACTTTTCTGCCATTTAGGAACACTTAACACTACTTTAGAAAACACTTTGAACACGGCACAGAATGGAAAACGCCTTCATTGCTGTCACTTGATGTGCAAACAGCTACGGCTGGCTCACTGTGGCAGTTGCCAAATTCGAAGAGAACATAAGTATTGCGTCTTTCAATTTCCTAGGTCGTATTTCAAACCAAACTCAACACACATTCTCAAACAAAAAATATTGTTTTCAGTTTTTAGTGTTGATATGATATTGTAGATCAAAATAAGAAAAAAAGTAAAATAAATATTTATAAATGTGATGACAACATGAAAACGTCGTCGTTCACAAGTCACGTGTCTAACGGTCGAAATCTACAAAAACCAGACTCGTGATTTCTTATATTCATCAATTTTTTATATTACCATAGAAAAATATAAAATTACAATTAACTTTAATATACGTGAATTGTATACAACCCCTAATAACTCAGGGACGAGGAGGGGGAGGGAAAAGAATTGAGTAGTTGAGCATGTATGTATGTATGTGTGTGTGTGTGTGTGTGTGTGTATGTGTGTTTGCGCGTGTATGTATGTTCGTGTGTGTGTGTGTGTGTGTGTGTGTGTGTGTGTGTGTGTGTGTGTGTGTGTGTGTGTGTGTGTGTGTGTGTGTGTGTGTGTGTGTGTGTGTTTCCATTACGATACATGAACCCATTGCGCATGTACATTCCTGTACGCATAGTATGTATTTGCTGGTACGTGTGTTGATTCATGTGCGTATGTATATCATGTGCGTGTATATATCATGTATGTATGTACGTTTTTGTACGTATGGATATATGCACGTATATACATGATTCCAGTGTGCAGATGCATGTACTGTACCTGCATATATGCATGTTCGTGTGCATATTCATGTGCGTGTATATTATCATTATGTACGTGTATATATGCATGTATGTGTGTACATGCATGTATGCATGCGTGTTGCCTATGTGTTTATGTGCATAAGGTTTGTATGCTCATGTGCGTGTCTGAGCATATAAGCGTTTTTGCAAGGATGATGTACATGGTTGCGTGTACACGTGTGTACATGAATGTATGTACGTGTCTTTATTGCATTTATGTACGTGAGTAGGAGGGGTATGTGTGTATCCATGTGCGTATATGCGAGGATGTATGTACTGCGTGTACGATTATATGTACATGTGTGTGTTTTCTATATGAACAAGTGCATATAGCTGTAAATCTATATCTGCATGTTGTACATCGGATTCCTAAATGACAGTATATATCGTCACTTACCTTTCTTTTCCTCTTAACTCTTTATTTCCATGATCCATACTTTTCTGCTGTCTCTCTAATGCACTTAACGAACACAACACTTATGTAGGAAACACTTTTAACACGGCACAGAAAAATAATTACTGTCTTCATTGCTGTACCCCACTTGATGTGTAGACAGCTATGGCCGACGCATTGTGACAGTTGTCAAATTCGAACAGAACTGAAGTATTGCTGCTTTCAGTTTCTTCGGTCGTATTTCAAACCAAATTCACTACACATTCTCAAACAAAATAATATTCTATTTTTCTTAATATTGATATGCCATGGTAGGTCGAAATAAGAAGAAAAAAGGAAAATATATTTATGAAGGTGATGGCAGCAACAAAAACGTCGTCGTTCATAAAGGTCTCGTGTTTAACGGTCGACATTTACAAATCAAGTCAGACGCGCGATTTCTTAATATTCATCAAATTTTTGTATTGCCATAGAAAAATATACAAATACAATTAATATGAGTATATCTAAATTGTACAAAGGCCATGATAACACAGAGGCGAGAAGGAGGAGGAGGACGACTGGAGTATAAGAGTTTGTGTGCCCGTGTGTGTGAAGTGCTCATTACATTACTCGTACATCAACTCGTTCTATTCCGTGCAACTCGCTACCACGCACCATACTGTTCTACTCATTTCCGTTGCAACCCCGGTGAGGTGAAAATACGTCTCAATTATTTATTAATTTATCATTATTATCATAATTATTAATATATTTATATATATATATATATATATATATATATATATATATATATATATATATGTGTGTGTGTGTGTGTGTGTGTGTGTGTGTGTGTGTGTGTGTGTGTGTTTGTGTGTGTATGTGTGTGTAAGTATTGGTCCCCAACGGCCCATGTATCGAGATAGGATCTGATTTATTGTTGTCTAATTTTGATTTATTGATGTCTATTTCCATGATTGAGAATTTTTATTAAGGTTAACACCCTTGTTCTTTATTTCTGTATGTCAGTAATTCTTATGTTACAGATTTTCCTGAAGATGTCTCCTTGCAGACGAAACGTTGAATAAATCTGGCAATCTGGTTTATGCCCACCCTCCAAATGGCAAGGTACTGGTTAGAAAGCTTGAGAATACCCAATAGAAGATTAACAACCTCCTTAATGCTGTCGACTTTAATAACGCTTATAGATATATATATATATATATATATATATATATATATATATATATATATATATATATATATATAGTCATGTTAGCATAATTCCTTGTTTCCAGGACACGTTTCCACCAGAGAAGAAAATAATGAAGACGATATGATCTGCAAACACGAGATTGATGGTGTATTTGATTGTCTATTTCAGAACAAACAGTTGTAATTCACCAAACTGGGCAAATTCCTCTTGTAATAACTAGGGCAAACCTCCCGCTAAGCGTTAATGGTTTAATTAATCAAGACTGATTTGTTTTTTTAAACCATGCTTGCCTTGGCGTACATATGTGCATGAGCCTGTGTACATTATATATATGAACGTATGTGTTCGTGTGTACGCATGTATGCGCGCGTGTGTGTAAGTGTGAACACGTGTGCGTGCGTGTTTGTCTGTCGGTGTGTGTGTGTTAACACGTGTGTGCGTGCGTAGGTTTGTGTGCATGCGCGTATGTGTGTGCATGTGCGCGCACGCGCGTGTACGTTTGATGTTAACCATTGTATTGGATCGCGTGCTATACTTGTGACCGACAGCTCTCATTTGGAGGGATAAGAGTTTCACACCTCATTTGGCTCAATCGGTAATGCTGTGACCTTACACACACACACACACACACACACACACACGCACGCGCACACACAAACACACGCACGCGCGCACACAAAACACACACACACACGCACACACACATACACACACCACATCTTGCTTAATGGTAGCAGTGACGGTTTGCAGTATTGTGATACTTTTTAAGCCGTGAGCGGGGTTCCGTCTCGGTTCCCCTGATTTGGCAGCCCAAGATGCCAACAAGAAGCCAAAACACAGCAAACCGTGCGTGTGATTCACCATGGGAGTCTTGGATTACGTGCTAGACTCGTAATCAACGGTGATCACCCTATTGGATGAGTCACAAACCATAGATGAATCCCTTTGCTCAAGGAGGAGAGTACCAACTTGCAGCGTTAGTAATGATTTCCAGCATCCGAGCGGAGGTTCGTTCTCGGGCTGCCTGTATGAGAAGTCAAGACGGTAACCAGTGCATCAACAAACTGTGTGTGCATGTGTGTATGCGTGATGTATGTATGCATGTATTTATGAATGTATGTATGCATGCATGTAGGTTTTGTGTGTGTGTGCGCGCGCGAGGGTATATGTGTGCGCGCGTATGTGTGACATCTCTTGATGCTTTGACAACTTGACCGTACGTAACAACTTTATCTATAAGCAGGGAAATCGCTTGGAGGGGACATAAATTCACTTATCGCACTCCTAACATGTGTGACATGCCTGAAGGACGAATTTCGTAAGACGAAGAACGAATTAAAAACTGAGGTTTGTTTGATTATAAACAAATTAAGATTACAAAGTTTTGATGACAGTAGACGGAGTTGCAAAAAAGAATAGATAAATAAAAAATAACAGATATACGCCGGATACGAGTATGAATGTTGCAGAATAATTCTGAAATAAATATTGAAATTCGAAATAAATGAGGAAATGATGATAAAGTGTGGTACACGAACGAACTAATGGAAAACTACTAATTAATTGAAAGGGGCTTGACCGTACACAGATTGACCGATACAAAAATATGAAACGTCGCCAGATTACAAAGGAAACGTTTAGAGCCACCACTAAGATACAAATACATATTTAGGTTACCCAAGGAGAGATACATGATGTTCAGTAGCGCCAATGATTATAAGGAAGTGCACAAGAAGGAAGAAAAACAGGTGATTTTGTCACAAAAGACATAGAGATGATTACTTGTGATTTTAGTGAACTGGTGTTGTGATCGGAAACGGGCTGTTCTCGTATTCGCTAAATTGTGGGTTCGAATCCCACACTCCTCTCCGATTTTCAGCACTGATTGTTACCTGCCCAAAATTAGCTTCGGCTGCAACTACTCACTGCCTCCTGTCGTAGGCTTCTCAATTTTTCATTTTACCTAATTTTGGGCAAATAAGGAATAGGAATAATGCGATTCAATAAAAAAAAGGGAAATAATTCATAAGAAACTATCTATGTACCAAGAGCTCTTTTCCCCCTTATAAGGGGGTAGCCAAGTCAAAGGCATGTACCTACTCCCACCCATTCCACTCCCATCCCCCACCCCTTCCCCCTCTCATCTTAGCTCCTCATGGATGACGGGTCATCCCTGTATCCCGCCAACTGCCCTGGAGTCAGAAGCAATATAGTAAGACAAAAGAACAATCCAAGCTAATTACATAGCTTTCTAAACGAGGTGGCAATAAAAATGTAATCTATTGTTTTTCTTGCTTGTTGATTTTTTTCACTTGCCGAAAAAAATCCACACAGTATTTCCTCTGTTTTTGAATTGTTGGATGAGATGTCTGTAAATCAGATGTTTATAACCACTTATAGATCGGAAAATGTATATGTACACACGCATACGCACACGTGTATATATATATATATATATATATATACA
>NC_134791.1:34711923-34721923 GCF_046742065.1 Oratosquilla oratoria | reverse complement strand
CCCTAACTCCCCGCCCGCGAGAGTTGGAGTAACAACCCGCAGCGCAGTGATACTGATATTATTTCAGCTCTGGGCGGGATTGGAACCTGGACCGCCGTAGTGGCAGCCGGGAACTCTACCAACTGCTCCACGAGTTGCATGCAGCTGATAATCTAGGGTCTATATGGGGCGCCCCTACGGACCAGAGCCACACATGATTTTGTCTGTGATAGAGGAAATCTCTATTTATAGAGAAATGATGATACTTTATTATACTACGATGGCCCCCTCCGATATGCTGCCCCCCTAATCCTAATACTATCTTGTACCACTTCTCTGAATATTCATTTTCTTTTTTCGCCAAACCCTGTGGTGGGGGAAAGAGGGACCGGGAGAAGACTAGGCATCCTTCTCTCTGTAGCCCCAACGGGGACATTCCAAAAAAAAAAAAAAAAAAAAAAAAAAAAAAAAAAAAAAGGAGAAGCATAAGACGGTCTGGGAGGAGCTTTCCAACCAGAACCCTAAAGCTTAGGTCTTTTAATGTGCGTGGATGTCGTACAGATGAGAGTAAAAGGGAAGAGATAGGCAGTATGTTTGTGAGGAGAAAAATGGATGTGTTAGCACTGAGTGAAACTAAGTTGAAAGGGAGGGGCGAGTTTGAGTTTGGGAAAGTAGTTGGAAGGGTGTCAGGAATGAAGAGATATGTAAACGTGTGGTGGAGTGGAAGGAGGTTTCTTTAAGATTAATGTGGATGAAGGTGAAACTGGGAAGGGAGATGTGGGTTTTTGTAAGTGCATATGGGCCTGGTAGTGAGAAGAGTGTAGAGGAAAGGGAGGCTTTTTGGATAGATTTAAGTGAGTGCATAGAGGGTTTAGGGAGAAATGTCAATGTAGTGGTATTGGGAGATCTTAATGCTAGGGTAGGAAATGAACCAATAGACGGAGTGGTTGGGAAGTGTGGAGTTCCAGGAAAAAATCGTAGTGGAGAGTTGATGGTGGAGATGTGTCTAGAAAGAGAGTTGATGATAGCAAATACAGTGTTTAGGAAGAAAGTCAAGCATAAATACACATGGAAGGTGGTGATGGATAGAAGGGTGAAAGATAGGGCATTAATGGACTACATAGTGTTTACCAGGAGTATACTAGGAAGATTTTGGGATGTACATGTTCTTAGGGGAGAGAGTGCGGGAATATCAGATCACTTTTTTGGTGGAAGGTAAATTGAGAGTGGAGAATAGATGGACAAAGAGTAAAAGGACAGAAGGTAGGGAGGTGTTTAGAGTGAACAGCTTAAATGAGAAAGAAAAGGAGAAGGAGCACAAGAAGAAGGTGTGCAAAGTTGGTGTGTGGAACAAGGAGGACGGGAGGAAATACAAGGAAGGGTGGTGAGAGGTGGGATGATAAAGTAAAGAAGGTTGTAGAAGAGAAGAAGCAAGCATTCTTAGATTGGTTACAAAATAGGGCGAGGGAATCATAGTGAGAGGTACGAAGTAAGGAGAAGGAAGTAAAGTATAAGATAAAGGAGGCAAAGATGAGAGCAGATGTGAAATGGGGTAAGAGTATGACATCAAATTTTGAAAGTAATAACAAGATGTTTTGGAAAGAAATTAAGAGAGGAAGAGGAGGTGAATCAAATATAGAAGAGAAGGTAAAAGGTGCAGATGGGGGGATGATAATGGAAGAGACGGCAGTAAGGAAAAAGGGCAGAGTACTTTAGGGAGTTGCTGAATGCAAAGAAGGATAGGGAGGGAAAGGTAGTTGCAGTGGGGAGCGCTAAGAAAATGAACGTGATGAGTGAGGAAAATGGAGGAGAAATAAGGAAAGATGAGGTGAAAACAGTTATTAAAATGATGAGAGCAGATAAGGCACCTGGGTTGGATGGGTATCATGCTGAGTTCTAAAATAGGGAGGTACATTGGTGGTGGACTGGATGGTGAGGTTGTTTAATTAATGTTTGTTTAAAAAAGGGTAGAATTCCAGATGACTGAAGTAGTGCCTGTATAATTCCGCTTTACAAGGGAAAAGGGGACAAGTGTGAGTGTAGTGGTTTTAGAGGGATCAGATTGTTGAGTGTAGTTAGAAAGGCTTATGGGAGGGTTTTGATTGAAAGGATTAGGAGAGAAACAGTTTGGGTTTAGGACAGGTAGGGGTAGCATGAATCATATTTTTGTGGTAAAGCAGATATATGAGAAAGGATTAGGAACAGGTAAGGATGTTTTTGGCCCTTTATGGGTTCGGAAAAGACTTATGGCAGGGGAGACAGGAAGGCACTGTGGGAGGTATTGCAGATATATGGGATAGGAGGGAAGCTGTTAAGAACAGTCAAGAGTAGTAGAGCTTGTGTTAGAATCAGAAATGGAGAGAGTGAGTGGTTTGAGTTAAAGGTGGGACTTCGTCAAGGGTTTGTTGTGTCGCCTTGGCTGTTCAATTTATACATAGATGGGGTGGTGCGAGAGGTAAACGCAATGGTAATGGGTCGGGGATTGGAGATGGTTAAAGAAAATGGAGAAAAGTGGGAGATAAGCCAGTTGTTGTTTGCTGATAACACTGCGCTTGTGGCAGAATCAGAGGAGGGATTAATGAAGTTAGTGGCAGAGTTTGGGAAGGTGTGTGAAAGAGGGAAGTTGAAGATAAATGTAATATGATGAAATGTACAAGGAGAGAATGTGGCAGCAAATTGGAAGTGAGTATTATGGGAGAGAGACTGAAGAAATGGATAGTTTTAGATACTTGGGTGCGAATGTGGAGGGAAAGGGATGAGTGAAGGTGGAGGTAGAATGTAGATCGAGAGAAGCAAGTAAATGCCTAGCGGTATTAAAAAGTGAAATGAGAAATAGACATTTGGGAATGGATGCTAACAGGAGATTGTATGAAAGAATGATTGTGCCGACAGTATTATACGGGGTAGAAACATGGAACATAAGAGAGGAAGACAGGAGGGGTTTGAATGTGTTTGAAATGAGGTGCCTGAGAAGCATGATAGGGATTAACGAGAAACGAGAGGACAGAGGGGGTGGAAATGGAGTTGGGAGATAGGGTTGATGATAGAGTATTGGGATGGTTTGGACACATGGAAAGAATAAGAAGAAAGATTAGTAAAAGAGGTGTGAAAGGCAGAGGTGGAAGGAGTGAACATGAGGGGCGACCTAGGATGAGATGGATGGAAGAAAGAAGATTGGGGTGAGTGGAGAATGGTTGTATATAGATGATGCTGTGATGCATGGAAGGGAGTTGGTGGGGGACACGGGGGGGGGGGTGGAGACAGTATGTGTGAATGATGTTTTGATGCAGCCCGAAGGGATTTCTCCCCGTTTTCTCTTTTTCTGCATGAGGGGACGGAGAAGGAGTTTGGAGGGGGGGGGATCGCCTATTAAATGAAGAAGCCTTGCTGTGGATGTGCGTATGTATATGTATATATATATATACTGTATATATATATACATATATATATATATATATATATATATATATATATGAATATATGTATATATATGTATTTTTCTTTTCTTTTCTTTTTTCTTTTTGCTGGTAACCACTAAGTAAATCGGAAGAAAACAGTAATTCCCAAGCGCTTTCGTGTAATTCACATCTTCAGGGGAATACAGAAATTAATTTGGTGAATTGTGCTGTTCTCTAGATTTCTTTTTCATTGATGATTTTATGTACTAAGACTTATTCTTTTTCATTTGTGACATTTTGTACTTTGCCAGTTCCTTTCCTAGTGTATAATCTTGTGTCATCTTGTACTATGCCAGTTCCTTTCCTAGTGTTTAATCTTGTGACATCTCGTATTATGCCAGTTCTTTTCCTAGTGTATAATCTTGTTATTTAAAAACCTCTTTGTAACACAAATTTTTCTTTATTCCCCTGATGATGTGAATTACACGAAAGCGCTTGGGAATTACTGTTCTCTTCCGATTTCCTTAGTGGTTACCAGCAAAATTTGTGGATCACGTGTTGTTTTTAGTGATCTTTCTGCACACACACACACACACACACACACACACACACACACACACACACACACACACATATATATATATATATATATATATATATAGAGAGAGAGAGAGAGAGAGAGAGGTCAACGTGTGGTCAGAAAAAATATATATACATACATACATACATACATATATATATATATATATATATATATATATATATATATATATATATATATATATATATATATATGACGTAAGTGGAGTAGGAACCACAGAAGTCTTAGTCTGCGAAACTAGTCACGAATAAACTCAGACTAAGACTTCCGTGTTTCCTACTCCACTTACGTCAACCTGTCAGAATGTCTCAACACACACACACACACACACACACACACACACACACACATATATATACACACACACACATATATATATATATCTATATATATACATATATATATATAAACATATATATTATATACATATATATATGTATATATATATATATATATATACATATATATATATAATATATATATACTGTATATATATATATATATACAATAGATTAAATAAAGGAAAAAATAAAATAAAATAAAATAGAATAAAATAAAATAGAATTAATTTTCAACGCTTTAGTGTACAATGATTCATCAATTTATTCTCGTTGATGATACACATTATTCGCGTTTCCACTTATGCTTATCTATGAAGCAGATGAGAAGAACATCCCTTAGGGACACGTCCTTCCTTCATCCATCCCCAATTCCTCTTCTGTCATTCAAATAAGTTGCCAGCGCTTCTTTTCTTTGTGGTTTCTATCCGCGAGCAACAATGAACTGACACCTTGAACGTTTTGAAACAGTGAAGAGTTATGGTCGTTTCACACGTATCGACTTTTCGCTGTGCGTCATCCACGACACGACGTCGTGCTCTGAAGTAACCATGGGTGTCTATGGACGTTTTCACATGTAGTCGTGATCTTGACGCGTGAAAGCGTCCATAGACACGCATGGTTGTTTGAGAGCACGACGTCGTGTCGTGGACGGCGCACGGCGAAAAGTCGATGCATGTGAAACGAGCCTTACGAGAATAATGTTATGTAAACTGGTGATAGAGTTTGGACAACGTTATGTAAGAGTAGAGCTGATCTGAATATCAAGCGTGAGGTCTTTTGAATTTATAATGTTTTAATCAAGAGGTCTAAACGACATATTCTCAAAGAGAATCACTGACATCACTTGACTTCGGCTGTCATATCGATATAAGCTATACCTTCTTCAAGTATAGCAATAGAGGCGTAGCCAAAAGTGTGCTGGTCTCTCATTAACAAAGTTGTGGGTTCGAATCCCGCACTTCTCTCTGATTCTCAGCAGTGATTTTCATTATCTGCATCAACAGTGCAAGCGCATAGGGTAAAGGTGCTGACGGCGATGGCCCCAGCTACTCAGAGCCTCCTGGCGTAGGCTCCTCACGGCCATCTTCTAATATACTGTATACTGTATGCAGGTAATTCTCAAATCTATTGTTATTATAATGATTGTTATTGTTATTATAATAATAATGATAATTATTATTATTATTATTATCATTATTATTATTACTATCATTATTGTTGTTATTATTATTATTATTACTAATATTATTATCATTACTATCATTATTATTACTAATATTATTATCATTACTATTATTATTAGCATTATCATTACTATCATTATTATTACTATTATTATTACTAATATTGTCATCATTACTATTATTATTATTACTAATATTATTATCATTATTATTATTATCATTATTATTATTGTTACTATTATCATTATTATTATAACTATTATTACTATTATTATTATCATTAATCATTGTTATCGTCACCATTATTATTAAAATTATTATCATTATCGTCATTATTATTATTATTATTATTATTATTATTATTATTATTATTATTATTATTATTACAAGCACCCGGCTGACGCCGGCCATGGCTCCGCCATGGGTGCTTGGCCTGCGGCGCTGCTCGCTTCGCTCGCGGGGCGCTTCGCGCCCCAGGGCTCCGCCCTCATTGTTTTAATGTATGATTTGTTCGGTTTGGTTTAGATAATAAAAGAGAGGAGCTCATACAGGTTTTTTTTTTATTCAGTACCGGTAATAACAACATCTTTGGACCCTTTAGGTCGTTTACGTGGTGGAGTCCTAACTTCGTCTTACGAATCATCATTGTCGTCATCGTCACTCCATCTCTTTACCGCCTTCACGATGAAGTCCTTCATTTCTTCTTGCCCCTTCTTCATTTCTTCTTGCCCCTTCTTCACCTTCTTCATTTCTTCTTTCATTTTTTCCTAATAATTCCTCTAAATCCTAATATTCAATTTTATGGTATTCGCCGATAGACTCACACATACATACACACACATACACACATACACACACACGAACGTACACACTCACGCACACACATACGCACGCACGAACACGCACGCAAACACACACGCACAATATATATATATATATATGTGTATATATATATATATATATATATATATACATAAACATGCACGCACACAAACACTATATGTATATATATATATATGTATATATATGTATATATATATTATAGACATATTTATATATGATATATATGTATATATATATATATATATATATATATATATATTATATACATATTTATATATACCTGTATATGATATATATATATATATATATATATATATATATATATATATATATATATATATATGTCATGACACCCAATATTGAACATATCTGGGTTGCGTATACGGATGGAAATGGATATATGTTAGTTTCTT
The DNA here is from genome assembly GCF_046742065.1 of Oratosquilla oratoria. Lineage (NCBI taxonomy): Eukaryota > Metazoa > Arthropoda > Malacostraca > Stomatopoda > Squillidae > Oratosquilla > Oratosquilla oratoria. Next base: position 34,715,164 of record NC_134791.1, on the reverse strand, counting down.
CGATCACTACTTTTGGGGCCAGAAGAATTTCCCTCACTTGAGGGTCTGTTGTTAGCTGGCGGGTTTCTCGCCTGAGCCAATATCAATGGCCGATGCAACAACGTGAGGAGCCTTGGAGAACTTGTTACCTTGGAGGACTTGTTACCTTGGAGGACTTATTACCTTGGAGGACTTATTACCTTGGAGGACTTATTACCTTGGAGGATTTATTACCCTGGAGGATTTACAACCTCGTAGGACTTGCAACTTCAGAGGACTTGCACCCTCGTAGGACTTTCGACCTCGGAGGACTTGCAGCCTCGAAGGGCTTACAACTTCTGAGGACTTGCACCCTCGGAGGACTTGCACCCTCGGAGGACTTGCACCCTCGGAGGATTTGCACCCTGGGAGGACTTGGACCCTCGGAGGACTTGCACCCTCGGAGAACTTGCACCCTCGGAGAGCTTGCACCCTCTTGAGAATTTACAGCCTCGAAAGGCTTACTGCCTCGGAGAACTTACGACCTCGGAGGACTTACAGACCTTCCTCTCCAAGACATGTAACATTTTTAAAATGTGTCACCTTTGAAATGGTTTAATTTAATTTATTATTAGTAACGATGATCGTCCATGGCTCAACGATGATCGTCCACGGCTCAACGATGATCGTTCTTGACTCAACAATGTTCGTTCTCGACTCAACGATGATCGTCCATTGCTCAACGATGATCGTTCACGGCTCAACGATCATCATCCACGGCTCAACGATGATCGTCCACGGCCCAACGATGATCGTCCATGGCTCAACGATGATCGCCCACGGCTCAACGATGATCGTCCACGGCTCAACGATGATCATTCTTGACTCAACGATGATCGTCCACGGCTTAACGATGATCGTCGACGGCTCAACGATGATCGCCCACGGCTCAACGATGATCGTCCATGGCCTAACGATGATCGTCCACGGCTCAACGATGATCGTCCACGGCTCAACTATGATCGTCCACGGCTCAACGATGATCATTCTTGACTCAACAACGTCCATGGCTCAACGATGATCGTTCTTGACTCAACGATGATCGTCCATGGCTCAACGATGATCGTTCTTGACTCAACGATGATCGTCCACGGCTCAACGATGATCGTCCATTGCTCATCGATGATCGTTCACCATTCAACGATCATCATCCATGGCTCAACGATGATCGTCCGCGGCTCAACGATGATCGTCCACGGCTCAACGATGATCGTCCATGGCTCAACAATGATCGTACACGGCTCAACGATGATCGTCCATGGCTCAACGATGATCGTTCTTGATCCAACGATGATAGTCCATGGCTCAACGATGATCGTCCATTGCTCAACGATGATCGTTCACGGCTCAACGATCATCATCCACGGCTCAACGATGATCGTCCACGGCCCAACGATGATCGTCCATGGTTCAACGATGATCGTCCATGGTTCAACAATGATCGTCCATGGCTCAACGATGATCGTCCATGGCTCAACGATGATCGTCCATGGCTCAACAATGATCGTCCATGGCTCAACGATGATCGTTCTTGACTCAACGATGATCGTCCATGGCTCAACGATGATCGTTTATTGCTCAACGATGATCGTCCACGGCTCAACGATGATCGTCCATTGCTCAACGATGATCGTCCATTGCTCAACGATCATCATCCACGGGTGTCCGCGATTTACCATATAAGTGCTAGGCACTGGGCGACCACCTCGTCGTATAATCGTCAAAATCGTCAAAACCGTCACAGTTTATTTTTTATAGTACATAGATTGTCATCATAATCATAAATGCTATTACTATAATTTTTATCATTTCTATTTGTACTGTTATCATCATCATCATCATCATCATAATCATCATTATCAATATTATTACTATTATAATTATTATTGTTATCATTATTGTTGTTATCATTAGTATTATCATAATCTTTGGTCATGGCTGAAAGTTTTATGAAAAAATATATATACATATATATTTTCATGATCTGATTTTTTTTATATCTGGAAAAACATGTCACATAATGAAAATAATTGTGAGCAATTAAAAAATGGAACAAAAACGTAGTTTTGAATTATACTCTTTTTACGCAGCGGAAGCAGGGGAGGGACGAACCCATCCGGACAACAGTTAGAGAGCCGCTGAAACGCGGTTTGGGGTGAAAGGTAATTAACCTCTGCACTGTTATCATATATTACGAACTTTTTTATATAGCCAAGAGGTTAAACATATATCAACTAAAATTTACACTGTTATTCACTTATTTGCTCAAAGTACTGGAAAATTATTTTCATCAGTTGACGAAAACATGGATGGAGGGTCATCCCTGACTCCTGCCCATTGGCCGGGTGCTCCATCGCTTCCGGCCCGGGGCAGTGGACGGGAGTCAGGGATGACCCTTCATCCACAAGGAGCTCCGATGACACGGAATCAAATGATTGGTGGATGGATGGGAGTGGATTGGGTGGAGCTGGATGCATACCCTGGCCGGTTACCTCCCTAATGAAAGGGAAAAAGACCTTTGTTTTATGGATAGACAGATAGATAGAGAGGTAGTTTGTAAGGGGGAAGAGCCCCTTAGTTTATAGATGGGTAGACAGATAGATAGCTAGGTAGACAGATAGGTGGATTAAAATGGGGTAGAGGCTCTTGGTATATAAATGAATAGATAGACAGGTGAGTAGATAGATAGGTAGAAAGATAGGCAGATTAAAAGGGTGGTAGAGGTCCTTGCTATATACATAGATAGATAGATAGGTAGATAGATAGACATATAGATAGATAGATAGGTAGATAGATGGACATATAGATAGATAGATGAAATATTTCCTACGCAGAGAAGGGATCAAGTCTATGAATGTTAATGAGATCTTTTTTTCATTCTGGTTGTCGCCAGGCGATTTGATTCAGCCAAGAGAAGTTCCCCGAGCAGTGAAGGAATGGAGAGAAATGGCGGTTTACTCACAGAAAACGAAGAAGGCGGTGATGGCTCCTAATTACCTGGAAAGAGAGAATATAACATCAAGACAATGGAATGGAACGTTAGCAAAATTAGATAAATGGATAAAGAAATGAAATAAAGATTAGTAATAATAAAGATAAATGGGATACTAGTATGATGAGGCTCAACAACGGACGAGACTGCTTGAAATTATGAATGAATGAATGAATTAATTAATTAATAAATAGGTAAATAAATGAATAAATAAATAAATAAATAAAATCA
>NC_134791.1:34699423-34706923 GCF_046742065.1 Oratosquilla oratoria | reverse complement strand
TGTGTGTGTGTGTGTGTGTGTGTGTGTGTGTGTATGTGTGTTTCACAGAATTCCGAGAATATGTGTAGATTTAATTAACTAATGTATTTATTTATTTACTTAATAACCTGTTCATTATTTAGATAACTTTCCAACCAACACAAGTAACATTCACCTTTAGCCGTTAGGGATCGATCAGGGGCCTCAGGACTACAGAGCCGGGGTCGAACCCCAATACAACACAGAATCAAAGGGAGCGCGATGGGGTAAAGGGATTGGGAGGGGGAGGGAGGAACAGGAAGAGGGAAGGGGGCGGAAAGAGGGAAGAGATGAATAAAGGGAAGAGGGAGTGGGGAAGGGTGAGGGAGGAAGTCTGGGTGAGGGGAAGGGTGAAGGGGAGTGGGAAAGGAGAGAGGAGGTCGGGAAAGGTGGGAGTGGGAGGGGGTGGGGCTCAAACCACAATATTTGCGTGAGAGGAGAAATATGAAATTGTTGACGGGGAAGGTCCGGGGTAGAGGGTACCATGAGGCCATTTTAGTGGCTTTGTTTCTGCGCAGAGGCCGTGTGTGTATGTATGTGTGTGTGTGTGTGTGTGTGTGTGTGTGTGTGTGTGTGTGTGTGTGTGTGTGTGTGTGTGTGTGTGTGTGTGTGTGTGTGTGTGTGTGTGTGTGTGTGTGTGTGTGTGTGTGTGTGTGTGTGTGTGTGTGTGTGTGTGTGTGTGTGTGTGTGTGTGTGTGCGTGTGTGTGACGAGCTAACATTATTAACAAAATTATTGACTACAGGAAAATAGCAATGCTCGCGAGAGCCTATCTTACTCTCTAATCATCATACCTAGTTTACTATGTGTGTGTGTGTGTGTGTGTGTGTGTGTGTGTGTGTGTGTGTGTGTGTGTGTGTGTGTGTGTGTTTGTGTATGAGAGAGAAAGAGAGAGAGAGAGAGAGAGAGAGAGAAAGAAAGAGAGAAAGAAAGAGAGAGAGAGAGAGAGAGAGAGAGAGAGAGAGAGAGAGAGAGAGAGAGAGAGAGAGAGAGAGAGAGAGAGAGAGAGAGAGAGAGAGAGAGAGAGAGAGAGAGAGAGAGAGAAAGAAATAGAGAGAGAGAGAGAGAGAGAGAGAGAGAGAGAGAGAGAGAGAGAGAGAGAGAGAGAGAGAGAGAGAGAGAGGGAGAGTGTGTATGTACTGGAAATCTAGGGTTGCAGGTTTATTTTTGGCGAGTTGATCTACTTTATGGATGGACAGTGTTGAATCGGAGTTAGAACTGTATGGAACAAGAAGTAAAAGAATATGGAAACAAAGAGCAGAACACCTGAACATATTTGTGAATGGAAAGAAAAGAATATGAGCACGTATGGTAAACTCTATTGTGTTCAGTTAAAGTTGCTGGATGTTGCCGAGATAACTATGATCGTTCTATGTTTGTTCATTCGACATGGGACTATTCAGACTTTGAACTAATTTCCATGACAGCTCTTTGAGGCTGACATACATACATACATGCATACATACATACATACATGCATGCATACACACATATATACATGCATGCATGCATACACACACATACATACATACATGCATGCATGTATACACACACATACATACATACATACATACATACATACATACATACATGCATGCATACACACATACATACATGCATGCATACACACATACATATATACATACATACATACAGGGTGGCCTAAATATCACTAAGGGGATTTAATCTTTAATAATAGTCTTTTTATTACAAATACATTCTTGGATTTTTAATTCATTACAGGAGCATTACCTCCTCAGCAACTGTATTGTATCTCTTGCGGAATGAGCAGTTGCCCCATCTTGCTGAAACCACAAACTGCAGCCCCTCACTGACTTTTGGCTTTTGAGCCGCCCTGTACAAACTAAAAGGCCTTTTCCCCCTAATTAGGCAGGTAGCCGATTCAAAGCATCCACCCACCCTTCACCCAGCCCAAACAACACCCATTTATTGTTACTCTAGATTTAGCTTCTCGTGGATAATAGGTCATCCCTGCCTCCCGCCCACAGCTCGGGTTAGGAGTGTACTTTCGGAACAAATATATACCAGGTTTGTACAAAGTCATCCCTATTCACCATCTGACTTAACCTACGCAAACAAATAGTTTTTTTTTCAGAAAACGAAATATTCTACTGGGTTAAGATCATTTCGTGAAGATATATACGAATGGATGTTTACATCACGACAGAAAAAAATTCCTTCTTCCGACCAAAAGATTTGGTTTAGTTTCTTGAGCGTTGCCTTTAAGAATGGGCAATGAGTCTGATGGTCTTCTTATACTTAAATTACATGAAATTCAGTGGGTTTTTTTTATATTTATTATAATTCTGATACGAGACAATGTATCGTTAATACGTATTATAGAGTATATGCAATTGTAAATGTACCAGAACACGACGAAAAAATAGTATTTTCTTATAAATTGTAATTTTGACACTATAATATATGTTGTTAATACACATATTGTAAAAATGTTTATGTAATTGAATTTGCACTAATTCACGACAATAAAGTGATTTTTCTTATAAACTGTAATTCTGGTACTATACAAAGTATCTTTTATATATATAAAAGAGTTCATCTTTTTAAAATTGTAACTATTCACGCCAAGAATCACATTTGGTTTAAGAAAGGGACAGAAGAATAAAAGGAGAAAAATAACAATTTAGAAAACCATTTGAAGAGCGGTTTAGAGCGGCGCCACTTGGGTCTGATCGAGTCCCCCCCTGGTCATAAGCGAGTTCGTAGTGAGGGCAGACCACACTAAAAAAATAAATAAAAAATAAGTAAATAGATAAATAAATAAATAAAATAAAATAACATAAATGAAAATAATAAATAAATAAATATTTAGATAAATAATAATAATAATAATAACGATAATAATAATAATAATAATAATAATAATAATAATGATAATAATGATAAACAGAATTAATAAATAAAATAAGATAAAAATAACTCATCGCAAAGGAGGCACCGTCCTCGGCACCTTTGGGAAGTGGAAGTTCGTGACGTTAAGCAGAATCACGTGGACAGGAGCAGGTAAGAAAAGCATCAACGCCTGGAGGAAAACAGTTTTAGAAGACAGACAGAAAAAAAAAGATAAACGGACAGACAGACAGATGGACAAAGAGACAGACAGACAGACAGAATAGCGGATAGATAGACAGACAGACAGACAGACAGAATGTAAAATACTTTGGAAACAGAAGGGAACCACAGAATCAACATAAGACGAAAATGAAATTCAGAAGAAACAGATAGAAGGAATGTAGAGGATAAGCAAAATATGACATAGAAATAAAAAAGATAAATAAAGAGAAAGAGTGCAAAGTAATTAAAAAACAATAAGGATGGGGAGGATAAACATAAGGTAAAGTTTAGAAGACATAGAAAGAATTTCAAAAGCATTATAAACACACGGTTAAGAATAAATAATAGAAGACGCGAAGAGAAAGAAAGCAAAGTACTCCAAGAGTAGCAAGGATGCAGAGGATAAACACAAGTGTTTGTTTCGGGGATGAGTTATGACCTGCTTAGCCCAAACTAGGAGAAAGACTAATTTCGGCCCCTCGTGTGGAGATAGGCGGGCCCAACAGGACTACTGTCCACCAGCTGGGAAATAAGAACCAGGACTTAGGTAGCTGGGGGATAAGAACCAGGACTTAGCTAGCTGGGAAATAAGAAGCAGGACTTAGCTGGTTGGGAAATAAGAACCAGCTGCACAAAAGGACGTGGTTGATATCAGCGGAGCGGTTCCACTAAAATGAAAAGAGATTTTCTAATTACAGCAGCTAAGAAGAGGTGTCCTAATTAGAGGAGCTCAAAGCAAACCTGCGGAGGACAAAAGGACAAACGGAAGCATGAACAGAAATAGAAGGGGGAAAAATCCTGTATTTAAAAGAATGACAAATGTATAAACAAAGAATATCTCAATGGAAAAACATATTTAAACATGTTTAATCAAAAGACTGGATATTATTTAGATGAAGGCTAATTTTGACGAAAGTTTTAAAGAGGCCACGGAAAATATTATGTATAAAATTTATAAAATTAAATACATATACATATAAACATAGGCATATATATATATATATATAAATCTATATATACATATATATATACACATACATATAAATAAATATATATATATATATATATTAATATTAACATATATACATATCTATGTATACATCTATATCTATATATATACATATATATATATATATATATATGTGTGTGTGTGTGTGTGTGTGTGTGTGTGTACAACACTGAATGGGTCCCAGTGATTGGAGATACATTTTAACAACCACAATGCACTTTAATTCTAAGCCATCAACATCGGGAGACCCGATGGAGGCTAACATGCAGAAATTGAAATGCGGTACTGCCAAAAACTCGAACCCGGATAGCGCATGACAAGTACTGTAGTGACCTACCGATCACTGGTTTGTTTAATCATTGGAATTGTTGTCACAAAAATGCTACGCGCGTTAAGGGGACACTACAGTGGTGGCGTGTTACCATACCATACCCCACCAAACTTTAACTCTTAACCCTAAAATATTTTTTTGAAATGAAATATAGTCATCCAAGTACCTGGAGTGATAGGGTATCAGAATATATATGTTTATGGGGGTCTATCTTCAAAACCCTAGGAGTTCGTGAACAAAGAAACAAACAGACAGACAGACAGACAGAGGCTACTACTTTATTATAGTAGATTTATATATATATATATATATATATATGTGTGTGTGTGTGTGTGTGTGTGTATACGTATATATGTGTGTGTGTGTGTGTGTGTATATACATATATATATATATATATATATATATATATATTTACACACGGACACACACACACACACACACACACACATATATATATATATATATATATACATATATATATATATATATATATATATATATATATATACATATACACATGTAGCTCAAGAAGTATTTCGATTAGAATTTATTTTATAATTATATTGTCTTATACGGTTAGAATAAACAACGACCAAAGTGTAATATAAAATGTACAAAATATACAAAAACGCACATTCCCGCAAAACGGACACAAACGGATATAAAAGTGAATTAACACTTTACTATATGAAACCGGAAAAGAAAGGGAAGAAAATGGAGGGAAAAGAGGAGAGAAATAACAGAGAGAGAGAGAGAGAGAGAGAGAGAGAGAGAGAGAGAGAGAGAGAGAGAGAGAGAGAGAGAGGGGTGGAGAGCCGCATCTCCCTGCAGCCTCAACCTGGCCAGCCAAGGTCACCAAAAATCTCTCGATCTCACTTCGTTGAGAAGACGCCCTCAACCAGTCACGACTGTCCCGCCTTGGACTCGACACTAGCAATCGACAGTTCGGCAAAGAACTCTTGGGGGGAAAATTGTTTTGTTGAAGTTCTTCGACACACAAGAATCTGAGAAAGCTTGACGCTGTTTTCATCTTACAATTTATTTATTTGTTTTCTTTTTTTTTATAGAAATATTTATCCAATATTTTTGGATAGTAATATCATCCCTAAAACATAAATTCGGTTGCTATGACAGCACTTTCAGACAATATCTCACTTGAATATTCTGTCTATTTAAGACGAACAAATAAATAGGTGTAAATAAAATTAAAGTTTTGGCTACTGTTAGGAAGTTGTGTTAAAACTAGAATATTTCCTCTATACTTTAATTTTTTTCTTTTACATTAATCCTCTGAAACATTTTGTCTAATTCAAACACTATCTCCTACCTAACATCAAGCAATCTAGCTTAGTTTAAAGAAACTCTTTTAGGTAACAAAATAATTTAGCTTTATTACTAGTTTAGATATAAGCAATGGAGGATATTTTCTACGACTGCAAAATCTGCGCTTCTAATTTCCAAAGGGAAATGAAACAAAAATAAAAAATGTGAAACAATTTGAAATATGGAAAAAAGAAAATATGAAAAATAAAAATAAAAGATATAAAGAATATGAAAAATATAAAAAATAACAAAGTGTAATGTGCGATTTCTATGTAATTCGTAATATATGAACAGAAAACGTATAATTTGAGATTACTTAAAACAAAGACTTATATCTTTTGCATTACCAAAGTAGTCATTGTAAAGTATTTGGGCGTCATATCAAAATATACACAGACGAGAGAAGCTATGATACATGTTAGTAATATATATATATATATATATATATATATATATATATATATGCATGTATGTATGTATATATATACATATATATGATATATATATATATATATATATATATATATATATATATATATATATATATATATATTTGGGCGTCATATCAAAATATACACAGACGAGAGAAGCTATGATACATGTTAGTAATATATATATATATATATATATATATATATATATATATATATATATATATATGTGTGTGCGTGTTTTTGTATGTATGTTCATGTAAAGTAAGATTGATCATTTTCTAGTTTTTCTTATTGAGTATAAATATATCCTAGTCTTCATCCTCACTCTCACTCTCAAGCACTAAGCAATACCATAGTAAAATCTTTATAATAGTAAACACAAGAAACTTGGAAATAATATTTGGGCGTCATATCAAAATATACACAGACGAGAGAAGCTATGATACATGTTAGTAATATATATATATATATATATATATATATATATATATATATATCATATATGTGTTTTCGTATGTATGTTCATGTAAAGTAAGATTTATCATTTTCTAGTTTTTCTTATTGAGTATAAATATATCCTAGTCTTCATCCTCACTCTCACTCTCAAGCACTAAGCAATACCATAGTAAAAACTTTATAATAGTAAACATAAGAAACTTGGAAATAATTAGATATATAGGATATTGCACATAAGCTATAGAGTCCTCAATGATTTCAAGTTGAAATGAAGACAGAAATTCAAATTAATTTTGCACCCGATTCTCTTTGATTGATAAGAGATGCATTAAAGAAGGATTTAAATATTACATGTTACAGATCTCCTCAATTTTGTAGTGACGTGTTTATTGAGTTACTTGAAATAAAACAAAACCGTGGCTCGGTTGGTAACGCGCGCGTCTGGTAACGGCGTGGGGAATTCGGCATCTGTTCGAACGCTGGCCGCGGCGGAGAGGCTAGGAAGGGCAACTACTCTGAGTAATGGGCCCCGACCGGTGTTTGCCTTAGGATCTGAGGTGACTTGGATATCAATGTGATGCATCAGTTTCTTCCGGGCATCGTCATTGCAAGAATGGGACATCGTGGTGGACTCACAGTCTCTCCTACGTTCATGTGTGACCTGTTCCGGACCACCGACAAGGTTGAGGTCTGAACAGGTACCAGCCTCACAAACCGCGAAAAAAGAGTAATCTATTATAGTATAAGTGATTTTATTTATTTATTTTATTCTAAAACCTCACCATCCCAATCCCATGGGAAGTGAGAAACCCTCTGGTAGGGCGAGCCCTGCC
>NC_134791.1:34671923-34691923 GCF_046742065.1 Oratosquilla oratoria | reverse complement strand
TATATACACATATACATACATATCTACATACAAACATATATACAAACATGCATACACGAAAACATACATTCTGCTACTTGTATTGCTATGATGATGATAACAGTGATGATGGCACAAGTAAATGATGATGTTGTTGCTTTAGATGATTATGATAAAATAATGTTGGTGATAATAACTGTAGTGCTCATTAATGCATTACACTTATGATTTACAGCACGGCAATCCACTGACCAAAAACTTGTAACCTAGTGTTTGGGTCGCGACCCGTGCTCTGAAGAAACCCTGCCCTACCATATGGCGGCATAATTGTCATGTCCCCGTGCCGGCCGCACCACTCACGCATCGGCTGTCAGTCACGCGAGAAAGTACTTAAGGAACAAAGACGTATTTAACCTCATCATCCTTGAGCTTATTTGATGTCACCTTTCCGTCATTTTTACTATGCCCTTGGCGTGTGTGGTTCAATGGTCACTACTCCCCTAGCGCAGTTTATGTCGAGACACCTTTTAGTACACGAATATATACAGCCATAAGAAACATTTACATAAACACTGATTGCAAAGACAATGTATATACTTAAATGGTATCTTCATGTCATTATGTATATATATATATATATATATATATATATATATATATATATATATATATATATGTATATATATACATATATATATACATGTATATATATGTATATATGTATATATATATATATATATATATATATATATGATCATGTTTATCATATCGTGGGCTAGTGGAAATGATTACGAAGGTAAACAATTGTTAATAATCAGGCGCATATTTGTTATGCTTGCATGATATAGTGTACGCACATGTGAGATTATTACATTGTTGGCGCAACTCACGCCTGCGTAGCTATGCATCTAAACGTAGTCTCATTGTGCTGGTAACTTGCATGCAAATTCACTGTCCGTATGCTTCAAAGCTTTCGCTACAAACAGCTACTTATTCTGTCACATAAACATTACGAAATAAGTGATTCAATGACAAATGAATGCAAAGAGCCTTGTACCCTTGATCACGGAACAGCATTAAGAGAGTAAACACACTGAAAGCATGTCTGCATAATTCTCGTGATGCATTGTTCTTCTTCATATTTTAGTCATAAAAATGGCTCATTTCTAATTAAGTAGTATGCAAGTATGCAAAAGATATGGTTACGCTGGTGTACTGCCTACCAAAACAAACATATTATTTTCGTTTAATGATGCAAAACTCAGGAGTAAGTGGAAGCTCGTGCAACCAGTGGTTGTTAGTGTCTTCAAACAATAGTTCCCTGAGGTAAGATTTATTACAGGATCTGGAGGGTTGAGCTCCTCTCTTCGCTCATCGAGAAGAAATAACCCTCTCACGGGGAGGCACAAAAAGTAAACACATGTGTGTATTATCTTGTGTTAAGGGAAACAGCGACATCCATTCTTTCATCACCTTTCTGGGAACCAGGATCGTGATAACGTCAGCACCTTCTTGCGGTGTTAGGCCGGCGTCACACTGTCCGGCGCTACCGTTGCGGCTTGTTGTTGGCCATAGCAATGCCTCCCTTATGAGTCATTAGACTCGAAAGGTTATGATAGTATCTTAACGACGGGAAGGGGAGATGGCGGTCGTCGTTGTATCAATTTCTCGTTATCGCCAGGTTATTTTATTAAGCTAACTGAACTTAGCCCTCATCTGGCCGCAACCGGCGCCGCCGCATAGTGTGACACCGGCATTACATGTAAACATACTTTTCCCTGCGCGGAATCGTCGGAAAGTAAGTTCGCTGACGTTCCCTGCCCCGGCGTTCCTCAGGCTGCCCGACTGCAACTCCTGAGGTTCGGCACCACCACGCTATTTACCAAAGCTCTCACTCAGGTTAACCCTGACTTGTATATACTCGTTAGATCAATAGTATAACGCTTACGCGGTAATATATACACAGACACCATTGAATATTTCATAAAATCCTCACCTGTGCGGTAAAAAGTTAAATATTGATGAATCTTTTAAAAGTTCATAATTGCGCATCATGTTCAACGGTTTTATAAAACTGATATGAACACACAGGAAAAAAAATACGCACACACACGCGCGCGCACAAACGTACTCAGATATGAATATCAAAGCATGAACAAAAACAAATGTCTTTCTTCTGAAATCATGACCCCAGTACTACCTGCCGCATGGTTAGGATGTCGACGACTCAACCGTTCCCCTCAGTTACTTGCCGCCCAAATGAGCAAAAATGAATAAAAAGAATAAATAAATAAATAAATAGATAAATAAATTAACTAATAAATAGATAAATGAGTAGACAGACAAATAAGAAAAGAATAGGTAAATAAACAAATAAATAAATAAATAGACAAATAAACAAATAGGTAAATAAATAATAGATGAATAAATAACTAAACAAATAATTGCATGGGTCAATAAATAGATAAATGAATAAATAAACAAGACCATGTAAGAAATAGACAAGTATCTTATGAGGCAATGGTCATCCAACCCCGTAATGGTTCACTAACCCACGTGTTTACCGTGCGTGGCACCCTTGCAGAGCCTGGAGACGGAAGTCTTGGAGGCCCCTGTGCTGTGAATGCACACTGAGATGGCAATGATGTACTTAAGAGCTGGGCATTCTCATCTTACCCATGGGTATTTTATGACCATTGACGACTCTTCTCCTGTGATGCTTCACTTTATTACATCAGACATTTTACTTGAATACTCTCTCCACTCAGTTTCTCTCAACAATCTCCTATATTCTCATATTAATCAAACAACGATTTAAGCTACATCTAATCCAAGGAGAATAAAAATCAACGCCCCCTCTCCTTTCTCCACACCCTATTTTCCTGGATCAAGGCTTTCTTTCTGAGGTATGACAATTACATACTTGTGATACAATTTCTTTAACGATTCCGATACAAGTCTCGATACTTTTATAGACTTCCAATTCCAATCCGAGTCCGATTCCGTTACTTGCAATGGTTGTTATTTTCAGGCCCTGAGGTTAGTTTTGGAAACAAATATTCTATGAACAAAATACATTTATTAATCATTCATCGGAATCGGAAGTTTAGAGCAGAATCGGGATTCGTATCGGAACCATTAAAATTTTTAGTATCATCCCATCACTACTTCATACCATACACACACAGACCTCCCACCTAATTTTTTTTACCAGTAACGGCTAGAAGCGCTGGAAAAATCGATGAGGAAGAAATACAATACCCATTATCGAAATAAAGAGAAAACTCTTCTTTATTGTTCTCGTGAGGATGTGAAATGGTTTGTAATGAAAGAGGACTTTATTGGTTTGAGGTTGAGAAGTGTTCCATTCGTCTTGTTCACACATAAAACAATGGAAACGGGCTACCATATCAACACACTGTTTAACATCAACATATACAGTAAATAAACATTTATATACAAGCGTGTATGTATGTGTGTATGTTCTATGTGTATGTGTGTGTGTGTGTGTGTGTGTGTGTGTGTGTGTGTGTGTGTGTGTGTGTGTGTGTGTGTGTGTGTGCGTGTGTATGTGTGTGTTTATTTAATTGATGCATACAGGAAAGGAGATATGCCTTTGTGGTCCTGTCTCTTGTTCTCTAATTATCATACCTAGTTTTAGATGCATATATGGTTCCAATTTAGGCTATACCGTTAAATTGGTTATTCCAGTAGCTTACACATTTGAAAGCAAAATGTACTTCTTCACGTCCTTTACATATTTGATCTTTCTCATTTTGTGTATGTGTGTGTGTATATGTGTGTATGTGTGTGTGTGTGTGTGTGTGTGTGTGTGTGTGTGTGTGTGTGTGTGTGTGTGTGTGAGTGTGTGTGCGTGTGTATTTGTGATCCAAGACCATGATGAATTACTTCCTCCAACCAACCCACACCTACACCCATCCACCCACACACACATACACACACACATACATGCATACACGCACAAACACACACACACACACACACACACACACACACACACACACACACACACACACACACACACACAGGCACATCGAGTTTGAATTCGTCTCCTATTGATGAGAAAAACAACCTCTAAGGTTCATTTCACATGTATGACTATTTCTCTGTGCGCCGTCCACGACACGACGTCGTGCTTTCAAATAACCATAGGTGTCTATGGACACTTTCACACGTCACATCCACGAGTAAAAGCGTCCATAGATACCTATGGTTATTTGAAAGCACGACGTCGTGTCATGGACGGCGCACGGCGAAAAGTCGATATGTGTGAAACGAACCTCAGCACAGTTCCACTTTACAAATTCCTAGAACAAATCGGTAGAGTGGATTGGTCTATTTCTTTCCCTCTAAGTGATGCAGATACCAAACAGTTGGAATAAACGGTTTACGTCGGAATGACTTTCCGTTTAAGGAAAATGTAATATCATGTGAAGAGGAGTTTAGCCAATTCCACGGATGATATATTTCAAAGGTTGTAATCTTCCTTTTGAAAAGGGAAGATTTCTATATTTTTGTGTCATTTTCTATTTCTGTTATGTTATATAGTTATTTGTATGACTACCTTTGAACATGGCTACTCAGTGGGCAAATGATGATAATGATAATAATCAAAATAATGGTAATAATAATGATGACAATAATGACTATGATAATAATAATTATGATAATAATGACTATGATAATAATAATTATGATAATAATAATAATGATAATAATAATAATAATAATAATAATAATGATAATAATAATAATAATAATAATAATAATAGCAATAATAATAATAATAATGACAATAATAACAATGATAATAATAATAGTAATAATGATAACAATGGTAATAATAATAATGATAAATTAATAGTAATAACAATAATGATAAATTAATAGTAATAACAATAATGATAATAATAAAAATATTTGTATAGGACTGTTTGTACAGTAATGCGAGCAGTAGTAGGCTGTCAACTATCTTCATGTATAAAGGTGGAGAAATGATAACTAAGATATTTCACAAGTACACACACACATACATGCACATATACACACACACATTCATATGTATATGGTGAATTATATTGATGGAACTAGATTATTCAATTTATTAAGAAAATAATCTAAATTGTGATCTACCGGCCATATGCATAAAATGTCATCCACATAACGCTTCCACAAAACAAAAGGGGGAAGAATCTTGGGCAACAATTCTCTCTCAAAGAACTCCATGTATAGGTTGCTGAGTAACGGAGATAACGGATTATAATACCAACGGCCATTCCGAACTTTTGTACATAGTATCCTTAATTAGAAACAAATTTTGCATTAACTATATATAACTTAATCAATTCAATTATGGTTTTGGGAGGTAGTGGGATATCATGTTTAGATAGTTCAACTTCAAGGTACAATAATTAATCCAAAACCTGAACACGAGTGAAGAGACTTGTTACATCAAAGCTAACTAGTTTAGAATCATAGTTAATGTCTAGATCGTTAAGGATACTAATGAGGTGCATATTATTATTAACATGTGAATTAGATATAGTACCTACCAAAGGTCTCAAGATGGAAACAAGCCATTTTGAAAGTTTGTAAGTTATGGACCCAGTAGAACTAATGATGGGTCTAACAGGATAACCCGGCTTGTGAGTTTTGATCAACCCATACATATATATATGTATGGATTGATCAGCTCACAGATGGACATTTGGTCCATCTGTGACCTGAGGACTGTGGGTAATTTTCTCAGGTTTGTGTGATTCATCTTTCCATGT
The DNA here is from genome assembly GCF_046742065.1 of Oratosquilla oratoria. Classification (NCBI taxonomy): domain Eukaryota; kingdom Metazoa; phylum Arthropoda; class Malacostraca; order Stomatopoda; family Squillidae; genus Oratosquilla; species Oratosquilla oratoria. Next base: position 34,686,149 of record NC_134791.1, on the reverse strand, counting down.
TCCTTACAATAATTTTACTTCTGTAGTATATATACTGTCTCTGTATCTCCCTTACTTCCCTTGATGATGTCTTAGATAGACAAAAACGTTCGGACTACGTTTCTTATTTACCAGTGTTTTTTTCTGCAATATATATATATATATATATATATATATATATATATATATATATATATATATATATATATATATATATATATATATATATATGTATATATATATATATATATATATATATATATAGATATGTGTGTGTGTGTGTGTGTATGTACATATATATATATATATACGTATGTATATATATATATTTATATATATACATATACTGTATATACATATATATACATATATATATATATATATATATATGCACAAATTTCACAAGTCACACGCGAATCACAAATATGCAGAGTCCACTAGGAAAAGGAAAAACACACGGAGTCCGAGCACTTTCGTGATATATTCACATTATCAAGGAGTACAGAAAGATGAGAACAAAAAATGGAGATACAGAGTATAAGTAGGACAAGAGAGACATTTACCCTCCTCTCCGAAGCCTGAAAGCTCAGGTTGGGTCACTCGGTGAGGTCATGGAAACATATTATTATTACATTAACTTTTAAAATATGTACTATTTATATTACTGACAATATATGGATCTAATTTATATAATCCTAAACTATTATTAATGAGTTGGTCATGATTGCATTTGATAATTCCTGACTATGATATTTCTTTCTGTTATATTCTTACATTGTATAATTTTTGAAGCATTTTTCCAGTCAATAGGATGGTCAAATTCACAAACATGTTTAAAAAGTGCACTAGATTCTTGGCCCTTTTTTATGCTGTTTTTATGCTGTTTAATCCTAACCTCTAATTCTTTTCCTGTTTGACCTACATAATATTTGTCACATTTACTACAAGGTATTTTATATACACAGCCTGTAGAATTGTCAGGGGAATTCTTTATGAGAAGATTTTTTAGAGTTGTGTTGTTCTTGAAGGCTACATTTACATTGAAATTTTTAAGAATATTTGGAATCTCTATAAGATTTTCATTAAAAGGAAGTACAAGTAAATTCTTTTTCTCAAACTTTTGTTTTGGTTCCCCTTTATAGAATGTCCTTTTTGCTTTTTTGAAACATTTGTCCAAAAAGAATTTGGGATATCTCAACTGTGTTCCGATGTCATAAATTTTTTTCATTTCGTCATCCCAGAATTTGTGGATGACGAAATGAACAAAATTTATGACATCGGAACACAGTTGAGATATCCCAAATTCTTTTTGGACAAATGTTTCAAAAAAGCAAAAAGGACATTCTATAAAGGGGAACCAAAACAAAAGTTTGAGAAAAAGAATTTACTTGTACTTCCTTTTAATGAAAATCTTATAGAGATTCCAAATATTCTTAAAAATTTCAATGTAAATGTAGCCTTCAAGAACAACACAACTCTAAAAAATCTTCTCATAAAGAATTCCCCTGACAATTCTACAGGCTGTGTATATAAAATACCTTGTAGTAAATGTGACAAATATTATGTAGGTCAAACAGGAAAAGAATTAGAGGTTAGGATTAAACAGCATAAAAACAGCATAAAAAAGGGCCAAGAATCTAGTGCACTTTTTAAACATGTTTGTGAATTTGACCATCCTATTGACTGGAAAAATGCTTCAAAAATTATACAATGTAAGAATATAACAGAAAGAAATATCATAGTCAGGAATTATCAAATGCAATTATGACCAACTCATTAATAATAGTTTAGGATTATATAAATTAGATCCATATATTGTCAGTAATATAAATAGTACATATTTTAAAAGTTAATGTAATAATAATATGTTTCCATGACCTCACCGAGTGACCCAACCTGAGCTTTCAGGCTTCGGAGAGGAGGGTAAATGTCTCTCTTGTCCTACTTATACTCTGTATCTCCATTTTTTGTTCTCATCTTTCTGTACTCCTTGATAATGTGAATATATCACGAAAGTGCTCGGACTCCGTGTGTTTTTCCTTTTCCTAGTGGACTCTGCATATATATATATATATATGTATATATATACATATGTATATAAATATATATATACATATATATACATATATACTATATGATATCTAAATTGGGCTATCTCGGTTAATTTCTTTTTGAGCTGCAGGCCATTCAGTATTTACGAATTTCATTCTGAATAACGCTAAAAAAAATTCAATCAAGTTTGGTTTGAAAGAGTTCAATTAATTAAGACATTTATATCAACCACTGTGAGAAGATGAATAGCCTACGCCATGAGGAACTTAGCTGCGGCCGAAGACGTCACCCCCTCTATCCTTTGGGGGATTGGTAGATCACCTAACAGCCAATGCTGGGGATTGGAGAAAAGTGAGGAACTCGAACCCATAACTAAGGTAATGCGAGAGTGTAATAATTTCAAATTCATTTAATTTATTATGAGCATTCCATGGACTATTTCTATTTGGTCGAAATAACAAACTCATGTGTATAGACGAAATGGTCGTTTTTTTTTTTTTTAATCTAGGTTGCTTTCCTGTGACCTTTACCGATTCAATAAATAATTTTTCAAACTGTACTTCCTTTTTGCAACTTTACATCAATTGTAAATCCCCATTGATGGAAAGGAGCGTTGTTCATTTCACTCTCATCTAGCACAGAGTTATTTTCAACCTGACCATCATCCTGCTGCTCTTTCAGCTCGCCAGTGAACCTCTGAGTGAAATAGAAAATATAAATGATTTTTGCGAAATTGCTTTTGTCAATACACACACACACACACACACACACACACACACACATACACACACAAAAAAACACACGAACACAACCACGCACACACACACATGTACACGATACCAGGGGAATAAGGAGATACAAACTAAGTTGTACCCATACATGTATCTGAAGCAAGGTATGATGTTATATAGAGGTCTAGGACAACTGGCCGCGGGAAATTGGCCGCCATATGGAATGTTTTGTTGAAAAAATTAATAAAATTGTGATGACAAAGAAGATTAAGATTTCTTTATGAAGTACTCTATTGGAATAAAATAATAAAATATGCATATGCAGAAATATGTTATCAGTTATGTTGTTAGTAAAATTATTGTAGGTAAAAAATAAGCATATACATAAGCATACACACACACACACACACACGCACACACACACACACAAACACACACACACACACACACACACACACACGCGCACACACACACATACACAACTATATATATATATATATATATATATATATATATACGTATGTTATATATATATATATATATATATATATATATATATATATACAGACATATATATATATATATATATTTGCGTGCGTGTGTACATACATATACACACACGCACACACATATATATACACACACACACATACACACACACACACATATATATATATATATATATATACACACACACACACACATATATATATACATAGTTTCCTTTTGCCTTCCCTTATTCTTTCCCTCGTTAAGCTGTATACTTACCACTCGTCCATCCGCCAGTAACTTTTTACTTAAGACTCCTTTCGCTTCCCTAAATGCTCCTTCGTCACTAGAGGTGTTCGTGAGAGCGTGTCCGTCCGTCGCCTCCCGTGGTGTCACCTCTTCGTTATCAGCCGCCGTCGCTAACTCTTCCTTTACGCCTTCCATGAATAGGCGCCTTTGACAAAACGACCCTCATAACCGGACTCAATTGTCACTTCTCATCCTTCAGAGGAGAAAGGGGAGGAGGAGGAGGAGGAGGAAGAACAGTAGGAGGAGGATGAAGAAGAGGAGGAGTAGGAGGAGGAAGAAGAGGAGGTGGAGAGGGAGGAGGAGGGGGAGGAAGAGGAGTAGGAGGAGGAAGAAGAGGAGTGGAGTAGGAGGAGGAGGAGCAGGAAGAGGAGGTAAAGAAGGAAGAGTAGGAGTTGGAGGAAACGGAGGAGGAGGAGAATAAAGAAAAGGAGGAGGAAGAGGAGGAGGAGGAAGTTTCCTCTTTTCTTATTCGATGTGTTGTCGAGTTGTCCCTCTGTTTCTGTCGATTTGCGTGTGTATGTGTATTTTTTTACCCTTTTTCCTCTGTATGTTAGTATGTCTGTTTATGTGTGTGTACCTGTTTGCCTGTTTTGCTATCTGTCTGTCTGCCTGTCTGTCCGTTTTTCCTGTCTATCTGCCTGCTTGTTTTCATGTCTGTTGGTCTACCTGTCTATACATAGTCTGCTGGTCTGTCTGTGTATTTCTCAATCGTTCTCGAGGTCTACCAATTTCTTTGTCTGTCTGTCTGTCTGACTGTATTCCTGTCTGACTCTACGTCCTTTACTGGAAGGTTCCATAAACCTTTTTTGATTTTCATGAATCACGGTGCAATCCAAAATTTCTTGTCTGCCTTTATATTCATATAACTTTCTAGTTTGACTTCAGCCTTTCACAATCTCCCGTTCTATGCAAGTGTAGTCCAATCTAGCGAATTCGAATCTCCGAGGATACAAAGCAACATCTCTCAAAAGGGTATGATAAAAGATAGTAATATATGATATGATATAATATGATATAACATCATCATATAACATAACATAATGTAAACAATATAATATATAAAGACAGTACATCTGAAACGTTTTGCAAGAAAATAAATGACAAAAAATAAATAATAACAACCACTATATTAAAAGATAAATAAAAAAACGTAAATAAATAAATAAAACGTAAATAAATAAAACAAAAATAGAAAAAAGTAGAAAAATGAATAAAATAAATAAGTATTTAATGATAAATAATAAACAAACAGAAAAATAACAACAGTTTATAATGAATAAATAAATAATAAAAATAAACAGATAAATAATGGTGAATTAATAAATACATAAAATACAATAAATGGCAGGCATTGCAGTATATTGCTTAGGTGCTTATCTAAATGAATTTTAAAACATGAACTGTACTACATTGTACTGCCTCTGCACGAAGTTTATTCCATTCATTTACTACACGGTTGGCGAAGTTGTTTCTACCCACTTCCAAATTAAATCTAATTCCTGACAGCTTGAGACCATTATTTTATGTTTGATTTGCATTTAGTGAGAAAATTTCGTTATTTTTGAAGTTGTCAGTTCCCATTAGAATCTTAAAAACATATATCAAATCGCCCTAACCAGTTGGCGACCAACATCTCAAGCAAATACAATAATTAGCTGATAACCATAATAAGACGTATTAAGTACATCAACGTATGAAAAACTTGACCAAGATAAACTTGAACCTTTTAAAGAATCGGCCCGCTGTCTGGGAGCTGGTATAGGCTTCAGGTTCGGGGACATTTTGTATATTCACAGTATACGAATGCAATAGACTACCATGTAATGTGCGCTGTAACTATCAGTTGTTTTAAGGGAAATTTAGATATCTTTATGGATGGGGATGATAGGTGCTAATGGACATGAAACAACATAGTGTCGGCCTTATGGTCTCTTGCAGTCTCCTTCATCCTTATGTTCTTATGTACGAATGGTAGCGTGCAGGTCTCGCACCTCGCGGACCACGGTTCGAAGCTCGCTTACAACCGGGTTTCATGATTTAATCCTTATAAGATAAGGAAGCCTCCTTGATCCGTAAAACATAACGTAATATTAATCAGAAAAAATGTATAAATCCCATCAAAGGAATTGAAACTAAACTGTTCCTTCCTAGAAACTTGAAAGACCGAATCAAATCGCTTATACACGATTGGATGCCATATCCCATATCAGTTCTTGAGCTTATTACTTTCCCTTCAGATCCTTCAGTTCGTCTATGAAATTCAGCGAACTATATCCTCTGACCTTTTCTGAAATATGATTTCATATTTGATGAAAATTACTTAGCATTATTTGTATTTATTTCTATATGAACAGGACATCACTTGTCTGTTTTCAATCAGATGTCTTATTCAATGATATAATCTATTAATATATGATTATAAGAATTGAGTCAACTTCTTATAATACATGTATACAGAACATTTATCCTTTCATATTATATGAGCCTTGACCATAAGAGAAACGTTCTAAGAATTCAAAATACTTTTTTTCAGATGACTTGTTTTAATAAATAATCAAATGAGTATTTGCTTAATATTTGCTACAAACGTTGAGACAACATACAGAAGTATGTAAAAAAATAGTATTAGACTGGGTTATGTCACACAAAGCACTTGTGTGTTAAATATTTCAAATATGCGTACGCACAGTACACGCGCACGCACACACTCACAAACACACACACACATACACACACACACACACACACACACACAAACACACACACATACACACACACACACAGAACAGATACATCAGTCAGTTTAATGCAAAGTATGGTTCATGTAGACAAAGAGACGGGACCTCATGAGCACAGTTCTAATCATGTATGCCACAATTAGGTAAACTCATACACACAAACACACACACGCACACGCACACACACACATATATACTGAATATATATATATATATATATATATATATATTTATATATTTATATATATATGGCGTAGAGGGAAACACACGAGTAGAACAAGAGTTTATTCTTTTGACTAGTTTCGCACAGTGGTGCTACACCAGAAAGAATGTTTACACTACAGAACAATTGACAAAGGGGGAAATAATAATACGGACAGTTTAGTTTATAATATCCCTTGCTCAGGTTGTGAAAATGTTTATATTGGAGAAACACACAGGAGTTTGCCAACAAGACTTAAAGAACACAGAGCCGATGTCAGTCACCACCACAACATCAGCGCATTCGTGAACCATATTGAAAAAAAGTACACCTACCAAAATGGGATGAAGCAGATATATTACACAACAATCTCAGTAAGAAACGGAGGAAAAGTGTAGAAGCCATATGCATAGTCACAAATAAATGTACAAATAATAGAACAGGGGATACTAAATTATCAAGAAGTAAAACACTCCATGCAGCAACAGAATGGAAGAAGACAGGACGTCACATCACCCGTAGCACCCCACAGAGCGCCAGTCCGACCAGCCCACACGATTTCGAGCCCCCGTAAACAGGAATTGACCTATCATTATACCCTCTCTCTCCTCACACATTTTGTATTTATTATCACTTGTTCTGTAGTGGAAACATTCTTTCGGAGGAACACCACTGTGCGAAACTAGTCAAAGCATAAACTCTTGTTCTACTCATGTGTTTCCCTCTACTCCTCTTACAACACACACACACACACACACACACACACACACACACACACACACACACACACACACACACACACACATATATATATATATATACTGTATATATACATATACATATACATATACATATATATGCATATACATATACATATACATGTACATATACATATACATGCAGAAAAAATCACTTGGACGTGCGATTCTGTTTATGCAGAAAAGCCACAAGGAAAATAACAGGAAGTAGACCAAGCGCTTCCCTCTATTTCGACGAATGCTCTCGGTCTATTTCCTGTTATTTTACTTCTGGGTTTTCTGCATGCATAGATATATATATATATATATATATATATAAATATATATATATATATATATATATATATGTTGAGACATTCTGACAGTTTGACGTAAGCAGAGTAGGAAACACAGGAACCTTAGTCTTGAGTTTATTACTGACTAGTTTCGCAGGTGTGCTTATTGAAAAAGCACACCTGCGAAACTAGTCAGGAATAAACTCAAGACTAAGACTCCTGTGTTTCCTACTCCGCTTACGTCATATATATATATATATATATATATATATATATGTATACATAAATATATATATATGTACATATGTATATATATGTATACATAAATATATATATATATGTACATATGTATATATATATACATAGATACATATATATATATATATATATATATATATATATATATATATATATTCCCATTAACGTTAACCATAGAAGACCTCGCGTTATGTCTATACCAGTAGTCGAATACGGTGGGTTGTTATTTCTACTGTTCTTTTGGACTGTTCTACTAGCGTTTCTATCCTTGTGGAGACTCTCGTACCGTATTGTGGTAGTTGAGATCACAATTCGATAAAAAAAAAATGGTTCAAAAGAACATACACGTACACATGCCTATATATACAGTATATATATATATATATATATATATACACACATACATATATATATATATACACATATGTATATATATATGTATATATATATATATATATATATAAGAATAAAATATAAAGGATAAATAAATATATATCTAAAACATAGCAAAACAAATTAACAAACAAATAAAAAATAAAACATCTAGTACACAAATAAACAGATAAACAAAAGTATTCGGCTGTACAGACGACTTAACCTCTATATCTATTCTTTGACCCAAGAAATCAATCATGTACCCACGGATCTGTCGGGTCGACCTTGTTTGGCCTGACGCCCAAGTTTCCTGCACAATATTTTGAATTGAGTCAGCATATTTCTTCACAAACACACACATACACACACACACACAGACACACACACACACACAGACACACACACACACATACACGCACATACACACAGAGGACGATGATGATGATCATCAGCAGCAGCAGCATGGTGGTAATTTTGATGCTGCTGATGATGATGGTTATGAAGATGGTGATGATTGCGGTGGTGTTTGTGGCGATCGCGTTGGTGATGATGATGATGATGATGATGATGATGATGATGATGATAATGATGATGATGGTGGTGCTTGTAGTGGTGATGATGATGGTGGTACTTGTAGTGGTGGAGATGGTGATGATGATGATGATGATGATGAAGATGATGATGATGATGATGAAAGTGATTGTGGTGGTTGTGATTATGATATAATAATAATGGTAATGATAATAATAATGATGACAGTCATTTGTGATGGTGGATTAAAAAATATCTGTTACACTAACTTATTTACACCTAACTGCTAATTGTGGCGAGTTCGTTAACTTTAATTACTTATTATGATTGACACTAAACGATTTTATTTCATTCAGACAAGCGTCTGGATAATAAAATTTTAATTTACATATCTATCTTGTTGTTCTTTTTCATTCTTAAGTGTCTTACCTCAGTGGTGCAATGCGTTATACACACACACACACACACACACACACACACACACACACACAGGTTGAACCAGGAACACTAATGTAATCTAACGTATTCGATTTTACTTATTCTTCAGAATAAGAGACTAATACAGAACATCGTAATATATACCCTCAGAACGGGTCATCTTGCCGTACGTCTTACAATGCTTTGCGCTGATTGGTCCGTGCTTTCGCCGAGGACCAGCCTAGCTACGACCAATGACAAGTTGGCAAACCCTTCCCTGTGGTTGGTTACTCTCCTGAAACGATGTGTGCGACTTCCACTAACTTTCTCATTCTCTTTTCAAGTCCCGTGCGGAGAGAAAACCATTCTCCCATTCAGGAAGGTGTCTCTGCGACTCTGCATACACCACTAGGGAGCTGGAGGTTCTGTGGTGCCGTAGGTAATTTTTGTGCTCTCCTAGGGACTAAATAGGTCAGATTTTCTGTATACAGGAAGTCGACAAGCGAGGATGACTTCATTCTATACTTATTGAGACACAGCGCACGGAGCGAGTCTGGAGTGATAATTGGATATTTTACTTCCGGGCCATTACAATCTGTAGTAAAGAGTTTGTAGAGGAAGAGATGACCTATATATCCAGTACTTTTCTCAGGATATTATACCTCCTAGGCCTGGTCCACAAACTAAAGAGAAAACCACCAGAGATATCTAGAAGAGAAAAGGTACATCGCGATTTCATTGTAGTACCGTACGTGAATGGAGCTGAGATACTGACTTCCTTACTGTTTAATACTGGCATACACGTGGCTTCTGTCTCTGGTCAGAAAATTAGGGCCGTAGTGAGAGGTAAAGAAGAAAGAACCATAAAAAAGGACAGCATTTTTTACAGCATACCGTGTGGTGGATGTTCTGCTGTATATTATGGTGAGACGTCAAGGGGTGTGTGTGTGTGAAATTTGGGAGTGAAGCTCCCACGGGCTTTGATTGTGAGCCTGTTTGGTGGGTGATTTGACTTATGAGTGTGTGTGGGCCCAACCACACACACTCATACATTCACAAGATGTGCATACGTATATGGACTTACTAAAAGGATAGGAGAGCACAAAAATGACCTGCGGCACCACAGAACCTCCAACTCCCTAGTGGTGCATGCAGACTCGCAGGGACACCATCCTAAATGGGAGAATGCTCGCCCTCTCCGCACGGGGCTTGGAAAGAGAATGAGGAAGCTAGTGGAAGCCGCACACATCGTTTCAGGAGAGGTCACCAACCACAGAGAAGGGTTTGCCAACTTGTCATTGGTCGCAGCCAGGCTGGTCCTCGGCAAAAGCGCGGACCAATCAGCGCACAGCATTGTAAGACGTCCGGCAAGATGATCCGCTACGAGGGTACATATTACTCTGAAGAATACGTAAAATTGGAACGTTAGATTACATGAGTGTGCCTGGTTCAACCTGAGTTTCCCTATCAGCTTTTCCACTCATGTGTCACTCCTTCAAACAACACACACACACAAATATATATATATATACATATATATATATATATATATATATATATATATATATATGTGTGTGTGTGTGTGTGTGTGTGTGTGTGTGTGTGTGTGTGTGCGTGTGTATACACAAAATTATACATATATATATATATATATATATATATATATACATATACGCAGATATACATATACATACAAAGAGTATTTCGGAATAATTGAAACCTATTCAACAAGGCTTTATTTAATATGCAAACATGATATATTAGTAATGATTATATTTATTATAGTTGAGATAATAAAAATTATATATTTGAAAGTGATAAGGCATAAACTTGGAAATAAAATAGGGTGCTTAGAGAATATGCTCCAAATGTCCGCCATTGAGTCGGATGCATTCCTGAGCGCGCCAGGCAAAGTTATTGACAACACGCACACAGTCCTCTTTACTGTTGGTCTGAATGTGCGTTATTATGGCTGCTTTCAACTTTGGGATGGCAGCAGGGTTGTTGTTATAGATATTGTCTTCGAGGAAACCCCAGAGAAAGAAGTCTGGGGGACTGAGATCCGGGGTATTTGGTGACCACTCTGTGTCGATTTTGCGGCTGATGATGTGTTCCCCAAGGTGCTCGATGGTAATGTTTGCAGTGTAGGGAGGAGCACCATCCTGCTGAAAGCACTGTTCTTGTTCAGCAACATCACGTCCCTCCAGCTCACCCCAGAACAATTCCATGATTTTCACATAGCATTCCTTTGTTGCTGTCACGACGTTTCCATTCTCATCTTCAAAGAAAAATGGTCCAATTCCATGCTTGGACGTTGCAATTCATGCAGTGGACTTCTTTGAATGCAAAGGTTGCTCAGCAATACGGTGAGGGTTGTGAGTGCCCCAGAAAACCCAGTTCTTGGAGTTAACGTGGCCACACAGCAGAAAGTGGGCCTCATCTGAAAACCACTCGTTGTTCAGGAAGTTTTCATTCTCCTCACTATTTTGAGAGAACCACCCACACATGATGACTCTCTTATCCTTATCAGCCTGGGTGAGCTGGTGTTTGATCTGAGTCCTATAAGGATAGAGTTTCAGATCAGAGATCACAATGCGTCTAACTGAAGAACATGAAATCCTGAGCTGTTGACTCCTACGACGCAGAGATTTGCCCCGTATTCGGCCCACGGAATCTTGAACAATCGCGACATTCTCAGGTGTGAGGACTGTTACAGGAGCTCTAGTAGGTAGTTTTCTAGTCTTACTACAATCCTCTATACATCCATAGGTTTAAAAATTTCGAACCCACTTGAAAATTTGACTCTTGTTTGGGTAATAGTTGAAATTGAATAGACGCCTATACTTGCTTTGAATAGTCTTGAGTGATTTGGTCTTGTAGTATGTTTTTACACAGAAAACCTTTTGTTTTGTTATCCAGGTCATTGTTATCCAATCATCTTCTAAAAACATAACTAAATTTAGATTTAGTTTTATGAGAAATCCAGAAATGGGTTTCAAATATTTTGAAACAGCCTACACACACACACACACACACACACACACACACACACACACACACACACACACACACACACACACACACGACTCGGTGGCGCGGTTGGTAGAGTCCCCGACTGTCACTACAGCGATCCAGGTTCGAATCCTGCCCAGGGCTAAAATAACTTCAGTATCGCTGCGTTTCGAGTCGTTACTCCAACTCTCGTGGGCGGGGAGTTGGGTGTGTGTGTGCGTGTAAGGTCACAGCATTACCCAGAGATCGGTCATACGAGCTCTGAGCTCTCTTCCGGGAAGGAAATAGCTGTCGATCACGAGTCCGACCCGTGATCCAAAGACGAAGGTGAATCACACACGCACGCATACACACACACACGCACACACACACACACACACACACACACACACACACACACACACACACACACACACACACACATATATATATATATACATAATATATATATACATATATATATATATATATATATATATATATAATGTATACATATTACATGTATATATATATATATATAGATATTTATACATATATCTACAAGCATTTATATATATATATATATATATATATATATATATATATAATACACACGTATTATATATATATTTATATATATATATATATATATATGTATATATATATATATATATATATATATATATACATATAATCTTTCTGATATGCAGTGGGTCAAGATTCACGGTCTCTTGGAGTATCCCAGCAGCCTGTCCTCGTAGACACATCATCTTTGATTAGACTAACAGCCTTTCCAAGATTTGATTAAGTTAATATCTTTTTCTATTTCGTAGAACCTGTCCCCACCATATCCCTTATCATAATATCCTTTTCCTTCGGTAATTTCCAAAGTAACCAAACATGAGTTCTGTCTCTTTGGTTCCCGTCCCGAGGAAGACCTGAGGGACCGTGTTAGAATTTGGTCTTTTCCAGGACCGTGTCCCTTGTCGTCTTGGCTTTCTGTCGGATTAATTCCTTTTTCATTCTATTCATAACCTAATAAAGAAATTGGCGAAATATATATTTTTTCTAATGTTAATATGTATATGGAATGATAAGTGGATTTTATATTGTATTGTGGTGAAGCTAAAAAGAAATATACCTAGAGCTATTGATACATTTTATTTGACTAGTATTATTATTATTATAATTTTTCGATAAATAGAAAATATATATAATAATATTAATAATAGTAAGGCCGATTTAATGAAGCGGCCTTGCTATGGATGTGCTGTATCTTGCTACATTGCTTCTGACCCAGGAAAGTGGGCGAGATGCAGGGATGACCCGTCATCCAGGAGGAGCCAAGAAAAGAGGGAGGGAGGAGTGGTGAATGGGAATGGAGTATATGGGGGATGAAATGACTACCTTCCTTGTAAGGGGAAAAAAGCCGTTGTTATATGTATATATGTATTATTATAATCTATTTTTTCCACGTTCTTCTTGAGGAAATGAGTTTCAAAGGAGGGAATGCAGAAGAACTGATAGTGAAAAATAAATAAATAAGGACCGAGAGAGAGAGAGAGAGAGAGTGAGAGAGAGAGAGAGAGAGAGAGAGAGAGAGAGAGAGAGAGAGAGAGAGAGAGAGAGAGAGAGAGAGAGAGAGAGAGAGAGAGAGAGAGAGAGAGAGAGAGAGAGAGAGAGAGAGAGAGAGAGGATACACAGTTTTAAGTTTTTACTTTTCTTCCTAAACCTATGTGGCCTTAGATCAGGCGGCACAAAATCCTTGGCCGTTTTGCAGCAATCTACAGCGTAGAGATATCCCAGCCGTTTGCCGGAGACGCGTCTTAAGTGACCGAGAGACTGGGAGAAAGTCTAACAAACTTTCAACTTTGCCTTCCTCATGGGAAGGAAATAAGAAAAGACTTTTCCTGGACGGAATGAGAATGAGAAAGCCAAACTTCCCATGTGCAAACACTCTTCACCAATGCAATGGCAGCCAAACACAAAAATGTGACAGAACAAAAAATTCAATAAATAGGTGCCACACTTTGTAACAAACCCACAGAAAGTTTCTGATTGTTTTCTTTGTTTACTAAATAGGTCAAAATGGAGACACATTCTTCGCAAGATGGAGAGAGA
>NC_134791.1:34656923-34664423 GCF_046742065.1 Oratosquilla oratoria | reverse complement strand
ACAGAAGACAACAGGTGTTTCTGAGTGAGACGGAAGTGTTGTTGAGACAGTACCTGTCACAAAAGAAGCCACGTGGATGGGACAGGAAAATGGACAGTGTAGAGAAGATGGGGGGGGATAGGACAGGGGAGTGAGAACTGAAGAAATGGGTAGAGAAAGGAAAGATGTGTCAAGTGCCATGGGACGAGTGTCACAAAGCGTTGCATTCCAGAGCAGACGTGACACAGAGGACACGAATGCAGATCTCACGTGTTGTTAAGAGCCTCTCACGATGATGATGACACACTCTCACGATGACGAGCAGGTAGCAGACACAATACACGCGAAGGGAAAAAAAAGGACAAAAAAAAAAGGTCACAGTGGAATGACACAACACAAGAGGTCATTAGCCAAAGCGACCTTGCTATCCGTCCCAATTAGCTCCTCCCTTGGCTCTCCCACTCCCTCCTTGAACAGACACCCACCCACCCACCGCCCCCTCCCGTCACGTCACCTCCCAAAATTCGTCTTCAATCTTTCTTTTCTCTGCATTCATTCAAGGAGCTCTCTCTTTCTCAACCTCTCTCTCTCTTTCTCCACCTCTCTGTCTCTCAACCTCTCTTTCTGTCTCTCTCTCTCCGTCTCTCAACCTCTTTCTCAATCGCACCCATCCCTCTCTCTCTCTCTCCACCTGTCTCTCTTTCTCAGCCTCTCTCTCTTCCTCCACCTCTCTATCTGTCAACCTCTCTTTCTCTCTCTGTCTCTCAACCCCCTCCTCTCTCTCTCTCTACCTCTCTCTATCTCTCCCTCTCTCCCTCTTTTCACGCTGCTCCACCTCATTTCCCACATCTTAGATAAACTATTCTGCCACCAACCGTGCCCTGTGGCGCACTGGTTTCCTTCTTCACCACACGATGAAGATCTGGGTTCGTATCCCGAAAAACTCATTCATGTTTTTATATCTACATACTTTAATACAGGTCTGAATATATCATTCTTAAATGTTCTTTTAGATTCCCATCTTCTTATAGTTAAAAAAAAAAAAAAAAAAAAATCGTATGAATACCACTAAAGGTTGGGATGATTGCACTGGTCTATGCTACATTCGTAATGGCCCATTTGAGCATGATTGTACGTAAACACACACTTTATTATTATACCGTTACTTAACCAAACCAGGTTAAGCCACCACCGTGTCTGGATACAAAGAACTTTGGTGGATAGCTTTGTTCTGTATTGGACCACTAAAGATGAAGTCAAATATGGGAAAAAATAAGACGAAGTTATACATATATTTCTTTATTTCTGTTTTGATTTATTTTTCACTTGTTAATTTATTTGTTTATTTATTTATTTGTTTCTTTTGTCTCGACTTCTTGAAGAACTTCCCCTCGTGTCAATCCTTCTCGTCTTGTTCTCTTCCTTTTGTTTTTCTACAGGAACGTGATGAACCGTTTTCTCTTCTGAGTCAACTTCCCATTTTCTATATATTCAACTCTGAGCTAACTACATCACCTTTCTTCTTTTCCTTGTCTCTTCGTTGGATGCGCACGTTTTAATATACTTTAGACGAAGTCCTCCCTTTTTGCATTTCTGTTTATTATTTTTTTTACGAACGCGTTCAAAGCCTTTGCATTAATCATTCATCTATTTCTCTGCAACAGTATCCTTCTATTTATTTTACATTCCTTTCCTCACTCTCTCTTTCCCTCTCCCTCTTCATTTCCCTAACACGATTACTGCAGTCTTCCCATTCTTTCTTTCCTCAGCATATAAACTAACTCTCCTTCCTCTCCCTCCCACCCTCCCTCCCTTCCTCCCCACGTCTCCTCCTCTTTCCCTCATTCTTCTCTTCTCTCCTATTCCTCTTTGTGTTCTTATCCAGATGACCCTCCTCTGCATACAATCCTCTCTCCTTCTCTCCCTCTCTTTCTTCGTCTCTCCCTCCTTGCTTCCCTCTTTCCCTCCCGCCTCTCCCTCTCTCACTTCTTCACTTCCTCCCTCCCTCTCTCCCTCTTTTCTTCACTTCCTCTTTCCTTCTTTCTTCATTTTTCTTCTTCTTTCCCTCATTCTTTTTGTCAATACCTCAATCCTCTTTTGTGTTCTAAACCAAATCACTCTCTCTCCCTCCCAACCTCTACTCCATATCTCTCTCTCTCTCTCTCTCCCTCTCTTTTCCTTTAGTCTTTTCATCTTTTCATCCAAGGATAGTTCTTGATTGTCTCCCTCTCTCCCTTTCATGTTCTTATCTTTCTTTCATCTTCCTCCATGCATAGTTCTTAACGTTGACTCTTCATTATCGAGATGTTCGCTGAACAGAATCCTTTTGCGACAAACCATAATAAAGCTTTTGAAGCTCACCATAACAGAGAAGAAATCAACCTGGATTATCTTAACCTCATCCCTAGTGATGTTTTTTACTTTTGATAAAGTCATTTGACGCTAGCTTGAGTAATGTGTGTAGATTAAGCCAAAATAGACCCAAAGGTTAACCCTTATGTGTGTAAATGTGGGTTTACACAGTTACGAGTTTGTCTCTGACACCGCTATGATCTCGTTGTTATTCTTGTTGTTGTTGTTGTTGTTGTTGTTTTTGTCGTTCCCTAGACTGTCTGGCCGCCTCCCTGAGGAACGCCACGAATGGAACTGGATTTTCCAACAAATCCTTTAAAGAGTATATATTGTGTTATTGGCGTGCATGATTGTGTACGATGCATTCTGCCATAATGTATTATATAGCTTGGGATGTAGTGCTGCATCCTTGACAGTTATCCGCGATGTGGCCATCCAACCTCTTCTGGTAGCTTAGAAAGTCTGGATGGTGGTCACACCACAGTCTAGCCAGGTGGACTATGACTTTTCGGGGGAGAGAGGATTCAGAGGGATGGATATCAGGAGGTCTGGCATAGTATTGCATTTCAGTTTGCTGATGTCGTAGCGTTGTCGTGATGAGTGATTTTCATGATAGTTTTCGTCATGAATCATCAGTCGATGAAAACCATTATGAAAACCACTCACGACAATGCCACGATTCCTTAATCCACTACTATCATTAACCCTTTTCGTTTTAAACCCAATGAAACTGTGATTTAGTCTTGTGTATTAATATGACTTAAACCAGAGGATTTCATTCACCTAAAGACTAACCTTTTGTTTCTGTTGGGGTCCCGCAGTGAGCCTGACCTCAGTTACATTCAACAATGACCTGGCCTTTGTCACAGCAAAGGCTATACAATGCGGCACGGTTAACGTGGAGGTCACCCCACGAAGACCCACATGAAGAACTCCACTCATAACTAATGCTGAGCACTGTAGTGTACATCGTTGTCCTTCGTCCCTCTCCAAAGCCACCAATATTTAGGGTCGCTCTTTAAGTACGGGTGCTTCTCCTCTTCACCCTCCTCCTCATCTTCCTACTCTCCTCCTCTTCCTCTTCCTATTCCTTCTTCTCCTCCTCCTCCTCCTCTTTCTTCTCATACTCTATATTTTCCTTCTTTTTTCCCCTGTCTCCCTTCAATTTCATTCAATCTCCCCTCAACTTCTCCTCCTCCTTATACTACCCAACTTCCTCCTACTCTACATCTGCCTCCTGTCCCTCCTACTGGTCCTCCTCCTCCTCCCTCTCCTCCTCCTCCTCATAATCCCTCTCTTCATCATCTTTATCTACCTCCTTTCCACACCTCTGGTCTCCCTCATCTTACTTATCCTCTTCCTACTTCTCCTCCTTTCTCATTTCCCTCCTCTTCCTTCTCCCCATCCTCCTCACATCAATCATGTTTTCATATTCCTCCTCCTTTTCCTCATCTGTCCCCTATTCCCCCGTCTCATCCCCTTCCTGCTCCCCTTCTTCCTCCTCTTCCTGCCTCTCTTCCCCGTCCTCCTCCTTCTTATCCTCCTCTTCCTACCTCCCATTCCTCCTTCTCCTTATCATCCTCTTCCTGCTTCTCTTCCCCGTTCTCCTCCTCCTTTTATTGCCTCTCTTCCCCGTCCTCCTCCTCTTCCTTCTCCTCTCCTTCTTGCCTCTCTTCCTTCTCCTTTTGATCCTTCTCTTTCTACCTCTCTTCCACGCCCTCCTCCTCCTCCTCCTCTTCCTGCCTCTATTCCTCCTCCTTCTCATCCTCCACTTCCTGCCTCCCCATCCTCTTCCTGTTCCATCGATTTCTTCTGCCTTGACCGCCTTCCCTCATATCCTTCCCATGTACGGCCTTCCACATCAATACCTCTCCCTCACCACGCCTTCTCCCTCTTCTTCTCCCTCTTCTCCATCGTCGTTCTTATCACTCTGTCTCAACAGTGACCGTTCCGCACCTTTATTCCATATGCATCTTGTCCTTCGTATTCTTTTCTATTACTTCTTCATCGTCTTCGTCTTTTCCTGCTTTCTTTTGTTCTCCTCCTCCTCCTCCTCCTCCTCTTCTTTTGTTTTCTTCTTATTCTTTCTCTTATTCATTTCCTTTTCCTTCTTCGTCTTCTTCCTCGTTCTCCTTTATATCCTCCTCTTCTTCTTTCAGTTCACTTCCTTCATTGCCCACTTCCTCCCTCCATCTCCTCCCTATATCCCTCCTCTTTTTCGAGTTCTACACCCCTTTCTCCCCCTCCTCCTCTTCATCATCGTCCTCTTCCTCCTCCTAATTATCATCATCTAGTTCATCATCCTTCTCTCTCTCTTCCTCCTTCACCCCATTACCATCATCATTTAATTACACCATCCTTTTCTTCCTCTTCTTGCTCCTCCTCCTCGTCCTCCTTCTCCTCTTGCCTACCTCATCTCTTGGAATGCATTCCTTCAAGCCCTCCCCCTCCCCCTCCCCCACCCTCCGTGAATTCCACACGTTTCGCATCAACAAAACGAGAGCTTTGGCGAAACCTCCATGCTCCCGCCGACAAGATACAGGCAGCTTATATACGCCCTCCTCGTTCCTCCTTACGTTTTCTTTGTCTCCTTCTTCCTTTACGCGCCTTCCTCCTCCTTGAACCTTTCCTCAAACGAACACGATCTTTATTCATTTTGTTCTGGCCAAAGGTATGTTATGATCGGTGTGATAATCGCTAAACGATGATCGTTCATGGTTCATTGATGATTGTCAAAAGATTGTCTAGAGGACTAATGCTTTGTTTTTGAGTGGGGCTGTTTTGCTTTGAGCTGCAAAATACGAGACTGGTCATTTTAAACGAACCTACAGTACAACCAACGCGTTTACTCAAATGTGATGCCAGGAGGGAGGTAGGATGCGCGTCAACCACCATTGGCTGTGGTTGGAGGCTAATAAACACTCCGAGCAAAACGGACCATTACGCCAAAGGATTTTTATTTCAGTTGATGCAGATGTATTGTATTGAAGAATACGGAAAATGTGTAAATGAAGTTTGTTAGTGTAGTGACAGCCTTGAATGATTTTATTCTATCATAAAACAGATCCATTCAGATGAGAAATCAAAACCACAGCAATAGAAACTTTCTTCTATATCTATTCTTAATATTTCTGTTATTCATTAATATATTTTTGAATATTTAGGATTATAACATTTCATATATTTAATGTTAATTTCGGAAGGGTAAAATTGAAGCTTTTGGAGAGAAAGTGTATGGTGAAGACCTTTGTATATATATACATACATGCATACGTACATACATACATACATACATATATATATATATATATATATATATACATATATATATATATATATATAAATACATATACATATACATATACATACATATAGAATAAATATACTGAACATTAATGCATATATACAGTATATGTATATATTTATTTATTTGTTCGTTAATTAATTAATTCATTTATTTGTTCATTCATTTGTTTATACTACAACTCCCTATTTCATTTTATATTTACTGAAGTTATCCTTCTTTTGTGGAGGCCTTTCCCTCTGAATGAGATCTAACGTGACACATCATTATTCATTTTTTTTAACCTTTTTATCTTGTTTCCCTTCCTATGATTTTTCCTCTTCTGAGCATTTCCCTTCGTTACATTATCCTGTGCTAAACTTTAATATAGTCTTTTCCTTTCACGCTCCAGGTTTTTGCATTTTACTTAAAAAAAGTCCCCAATTTTTTTCTGGATTTCCTTCTCGTATTTTTATTTTTTCATTATTCATTCGTGTCCTCGTTTCCTTTTCTTTTTGTTTTATTTTCGTTATATTTCATCCTTTCGCAGATTGTTTTTCTTTATCTTTTTAATTTCAGACTTTTGTCATCCTTCGTCTTATACATTCTCATTCAATTATTCATTATTCTAATATTCATGAAATTGAACGAAAAAATCACGTTTTTATGGACTCTCTCTCATCATCCTCCCCTCCTTCCTTTCCCTTACATTCACTCATTCATTACCTTAATTATCTCTTCACTCGTTCATTTCCTTCTTCGACATCTCCTCATTCTAGAAAAACTCGGATAAAGAAATATCCCGTTTTTGTGGATTTTCACATCATTCTGTCTCTCTCTCTTTCCTCTTCCTTACATTCACTCATTCATTACCTTAATTACCTCTTCCCTCGTTCATTTCCTTCTTCGACATCTCTTCATTCTAGAAAAAATCGGATAAAAAAAAATATCCCGTTTTTTGTGGACACCCACATCCTCTCTCTTTCTTTCCTCTTCCTTACATTCACTCATTCATTACCTTAATTACCTCTTCCCTCGTTCATTTTCTCAATTACCTCCTTCTTCGACGTCCCCTCCTCGTTCTAGAGAAACTCGAAGTGCTCCTTCGGGGTTCCTCTTCCGTTGTCGCCTTCGTCAGCTGATGGGTGTTCAGGTCTCGATTCAATTAGTCGTCCTCGATTTAGCTTCTGCCTTCCTCTCCAACACCAACCTCCTCTTCCTCCTCCTCTTCCACCTCCTCACTTTTCTTCCTTTCTCACTTCCTCTTGCTCTCTTACAGATTCTCTACATTTGTATTCTGATTTCTGTCATCTTCTTTCCTTACTCTCTCCTCTTCTCCTAAATATCTTTTATCCTGTGTATTTTTCCTCTCCTCCTCCTCCTCCTCCTCCTCTTCCACCTTCTCTCTTTTCTTCCTCACTCCCTCTTGCTCCACGTGTGTTTTCATTCTCGTTCACTTTTTTTTTTCTTCTTTCCTCCTTCTCTCCCAACCAACCTCCTCTTCCTCCTCCTCCTCCTCCTCTCCTCTTGCTTTCATACAGATTCTCTACATTTGTATTCTTATTTTTCTCATCTTCTTTATTTACTCTCTCCTGTTCTCCTAAATATCTTTTATCCTGTGTATTTTTCCTCTTCTCCTCCTCCTCTTCCTCCTCTTCTTCCACCTCCTCTCCTTTCGTCCTCACTCACTTCCTCTTGCTCTCGTACAGTTTGTCTACATGTGTAGCTTTATTCTTGTCTTCTTCTTTTTTTCTGAATTCCTCCTGTCAACTTAAATCTCTTTTATACTGTGTATTTTTCTCCTCCTCCTCCTCCTCTTCCTCCTACTCCTCTTCTTCCTTCTCCTCTTCCTCCTTCTCTAACTCCTGATATCTCTATTCTTCTCT
>NC_134791.1:34644423-34649423 GCF_046742065.1 Oratosquilla oratoria | reverse complement strand
GGCGCAGTTGGTAGAGTTTCGACTGCCACTACGGAGATCCGGGTTCGAATCCCGCCCAGAGCTGAAATAACTTAAGTATCGCTGCGCTGCGAGTCGTTACTCCAACTCTCCATGGCGGGGAGTTGGGTGTGTGTGCGTGTGTAAGGTCACAGTATTACCCAAAGATCGGTCATATGAGCTCCGAGCTCTCTTCCGGGAGGGAAATAGTTGTCGATCATGAGTCCAACATATGATCCAAGACCATGGTGAATCACACACACACACTCACACACACACACACACACACACACACACACACACACACACACACACGCATACACACCACACACACACCCACGCTCACACCAGCACACACACTCACACCCACACTCATACACTAGAGCACACACACACACACTCACACACACATGCACAAAACCCAAACACACACACACACACACACACACTCCCACACATCCACACACACATACTTGAGCACACACGCACACACACACACACACACACACACACAAACACACACACACACACACACAAACACACACACACACACATACACACACACACACATATATATATATATATATATATATATATATATATATATATGTATATATATATATATATACACATATTCTTTACATATATATTTCATAATCTTGGGGACACCAAAAAATGAGATGGATTGACGGAGTCAAATGGGTATTATTTGCAAGAGGAATGTCTGTCGAGTAGGGAAGGAAGTGTACAAGAGATAGGTGTGAGTGAGGAGTGGTTGTAAACGGACGAGAATTTGGCGCGGGACGAAAGGGTTTCTTGTCTCCTTTGTAAATATTTGAGCGGATGTGGTTCACCATGTAAATGAACCTGCGGCGGTTAAACCTTGGGATCTGCTGTGGAGGTACTGTGTCTTGCTGCAGTGCTTCTGAATCCAGCTGCGTGGCAGAAGGAGTTAAAATGAAGGAGCAAGTGGGATTTGGTAAGTGTGGGATGGGCATATGCTTTGACTCGCATCCCATTCCCTTCCCCTCTACGGAGGAAAATGTCTTTCGGTATATGTATGAATGTGTATCTATTCTACATTACACTGTATTATATCATGTTATGCTATATAATTTTATGTTATATTATGTTATATCATATCATACATTATATCATATTACATTATATTATGCTATATCATCCTACATTACATTATATCATATTACATTATATTATAAGAACATAAGAATGAAGGAGACTGCAAGAGATCATTAAGCCTGTAGTAGGCAGATCCATGCTCCTTACTACCTGTCATCCTTATCCATAAATTGATCTAATCTTCTCTTAAAGCAACCAATTACTATATCATATTACATCATATCATGTTGTATTATATCATATATTATATTATATTATATTTTATATTATACTATCTTATATTGTATTATATTACATATTATATTATATCATACTATATTGTATTACATTATATTATGTTTTATTATATTGTATATTATATTATATTGCCTGTTGTGTTCCGAGTTCTCAATATTGTATTTCTAAATTGGCTAATTTAGTACAAAGAGGGTTAGATACATTACACATCTATATTGATCTAATTTCATAGACCACCATTTCTGCTACTTTCTAAAATCATGAACCGTTTTCCTAGATTACCTTCTCCGCTTCTGCTTTCAAATCTTAATTATTTTTCCTTCTTCACATTTCACTCGTCTTTTATTTTGTTTTGATGTTGTTATTTATGATTTGCTTTTTTAATCTTTCCTTCCTTTTTCCCATTCTTATTTTTTTTCTTTCTCTTCTTTTCTCTATATTTCTCGTTACTTATTTCATATCTTGTCTTTGCCGTTCATATGTTCCCAATAGCCTCGGTTTAATTTTTTTTTCTTTTTGTATTTTGCTTGGTCTCAAGACCACATCTTTGTTCATCTTTATTATCATTTTTTCACACTCCAAGGCTGAATCAAACATAAAAGAATTTTCTTTATATATCGGTATATTTTACATCTTTAACTCCCTGTAGTTTTCTTTTAGCTGAATAAAATCTCCTGGACGGGCTGATGAGGGCGACGGGAAAACAACTCAAACCAGCACAGATGTTACAAGTAACTAGGGACCGTGAACGGTGGCGCTCCATGGTTGCCGAAGTCCAAGAGGATATGGCACGACGGTAAGGTAAGGTAAGGTGGCATGAAAGATAAACGTGTGTGTGTGTGTGTGTCTCTGTGTGTGCGTGTGTGTGTGTTTGCGTGTGTGTGTGCGTGTATGTTTGCATGTGTGTGAGTGTGTTTGCGTGTGTGTGTGCGTGTATGCTTGCGTGTGTGTGTCTGCGTGCGTGCGCGCGTGTGTATGTGTGTGTGTGTGTGTGTGTGTGTGTGTGTGTGTGTGTGTGTGTGTGTGTGTGTGTGTGTGTGTGTGTGTGTGTGCAGGTATGTTTGCGCCTGTGTATTTACCTAGTTGTATTTTACTGGAAGGGGAGCTATGCTCGTGGTGTCCCGTCGTGTGTGTGTGTGTGTGTGTGTGTGTGTGTGTGTGTGTGTGTGTGTGTGTGTGTGTGTGTGTGTGTGTGTGTGTGTGTGTGTGTGTGTGTGTGTGTGTGTGTGTGTGTGTGTGTGTGTGTGTGTGTGTGTGTGTCTGCGTCTCTCCCTTCACCCCTTCACCCCTCCACTCCCTCTCCCATCAACCTCTCTCTCTCTCTTTCTCTTTTCTCTCTCTCCATCCAGCTTTATTCACGGATGTCTTTATTCGACTTGGTTCTTCTTGTTTGGATCGTTTTCGAGTGTTTACCTCCCGTAAGCCTGTGTGTTTCGCTCTCATGGCGCTGCGCGACTCTGTCGCCTTCGCTCTCCTCACCTACGTAATGACTCCTCCCTCATTTTTCCTTCGCCTCCTTGCTCCAGAAAGACAAAAGAGTTGAGATGTCGACGCCCTTTTCAATTAACTCCTACTGTCGACCTTGTTGTTGTTGTTGTTGATTTTTTTGTTTGGGTTGTTGTTGTTGTTGTGTGTGTTGTTTAAGTTGTTGTTGTTGTTTGCGTTGTTATTGTTTGTGTTGTTGTTTTTGTGTTATTGTTTTGTTATTTTTGTTAGTCGTATGTTCTTATCTTTATTTTTATTTTCATATTTTTTTTCTTCGTATCGTACTTTTTTCTTTGTCTTGTTCATCGCCTTCTATTGTGTCTTCTTTTCCTTCTTCGTCTCCTTCTTCTTCTTCTTCCTATTATTATCCTTAATCTTGTTCTTCGTTTACTTCTTTTTCTTCTTCTCTTCATCACAATCTTCATTCCACTTATGTCTCTCCCTCTTCTATGCTTCTCAATTATCTCTGTTAAACCAAACTTTATGTTTCCTTTTCCCTCGGGGTTAATTTAATTTTCGTTTTCCTTTTCGTTTAAAGTAGGCTCTTCTTCTTAAAAAGTCTTCCTTGAAGCGAACATCAGTGTATCACCCAACCACGTCCCATTTTCTTTATTAAACCACACATCACGTT
The DNA here is from genome assembly GCF_046742065.1 of Oratosquilla oratoria. NCBI lineage: Eukaryota > Metazoa > Arthropoda > Malacostraca > Stomatopoda > Squillidae > Oratosquilla > Oratosquilla oratoria. Next base: position 34,645,933 of record NC_134791.1, on the reverse strand, counting down.
TTCTATTCCTTCAAGGATAACTTTATTTATTTATCTATTATCGTTATTATCATTATATATATTTCTGTGTGTTTCCTTCTTCAGCAAAAGTTATCCTTGTGTATCAACAACCCACGAACCATTTTCTTTGTTAAAATACACATGCCATTTTCTGTTCTGTCGGGGGATAATTTTTTTCTTTTTCTTTTTCTGGTTCTATGTTGTTCCTTCTTCTGTAAAAGACTCGTTGCAGCAAGCATCCTAGTATATCACCGTTACGTCCAATCAGATCAACTCACAGTTGACATATTTTTCCTGAAGCGCTGCATCTACGTCTAGGAACACGATTCCTGTCTCATTTTCAACCAAACTTTTCCTTCTGGGTAATATTTATTGATCCCATTCTTTCCGCTTCGAAACTTTATTCCCCGTCTTCCATTTCCTCTTTTATCTCATCATGATACAAGTAATCTTCCTTATCGTTGAACGACAATTGAAACATAAAGAGGAATTCAGGTGTAAAAAGAGTTTTGTGTGAATTCTGAGTTGATATAGGAAGATTAAATTTAAGTTTAAAAAGGAAATAGGGAAGAACTGGTTTAACGATAGAGTGGTTAACGAATGGAATAGACTGACTAACCATGTAGTGAGTGCAACTGGTTGTATTAAGAGTAGATTAGATAATCTTATGAACAGGGATGAAAGATGGTAAGGGACATGGAATTGCCTAGTGTAGGTCGCATGGTCTCTTGCAATCTCCTCCGTTCTCATGTTCTTATTTAGATGATGTCTGCCTGTGAGCTTGCCAGTGAGGTTAAGGGAAGGAATGAGGAGAAGATTGTTCTCGTTCCAACGCTGATCTCTCTTTGCTCAATTAGTCTTTGACTTTGACTTTTTCAATTATTTTCATTTGAGTTATTTGATATCTTGCTTAGGTTTCATTTTCAAACGCACAGTTACATGAACACACACAAACATACGCACATGCACATACACATTCACTCACACACACACACACGCACACAAACACAGACACAAACACACTCATACACACATACACGCACACACACACAAACACACACACACACAAATATTTTTATCTTTTAACATTTATAAATATATCTTTCTTGTATATATATATATATATTTGTACCAATCAAATTGATTTTTTTTTTTTTGTATTTCGACGTTCTCCTAATGCTCGTCTCCAAAGAATCTGCTGAAGCTTACCAGTGGCTAATTAGCGTTACTTGTTCCTCCTCCTCCTCCTCTTCCTCCTCCACATTTTCCTCAATTTTCTGTATGCTTCCACTTCCATTACGCCTCTGCCTTTCCATTTGATATTGCATTACAAGTCTGCTCGTCGAGCATGCCTGTATTCTGCATTCGTCGACTTTTGTCGATTATTCATATTTTCCTTCTTCGTGAAATATGGAAGTTTCTCTCCCTCTCTCTCTCTTTCTTTCTCTTTCTCTGTCTTCTCTCTCTCTCTCTCTCTGTATCTCTCTCTATTACCTGTCTTCTCGTCGAC
>NC_134791.1:34616923-34636923 GCF_046742065.1 Oratosquilla oratoria | reverse complement strand
GGGAGTGTATGTGTGTGTATGTGTGCGCGTGTGTGAGTGTGTATGTGTGTGTGTGCGTGTGTGTGTGAGTGAGTGTGAGTGTGTGTGTGTGTGTGTTGTGTGTGTGTTTATAGATATACGAGTATATATATATCAATATATATATATACATATATATATATATATATATATATATATATATATACACATTATATTATACACACATATATATATATATATATACAGTCTATATGCATATACATATATTTTCAACCACAAATCACTTTTAACTCCATGCCATCGCAGTCGAGACTGAGAGTAGCTCGAAGGAGGCATACGTTGGAAATTGAAACGTGGTCGAGCCGAGGACTCAAACTCGCCCGTGACAAAGCGGCAATGACTTAGTCCAATACACTATCAAGAGAGTATATGTATATATATGTATCAAGAGTATATATATATATATATATATATATATATATATATATATATACATATACATACATGTATATACATACATATATATACATATATACGCACACACACACATATATATATGAATATATATATGTGAATGTGTGTGTGTGTGTGTGTGTGTGTGTGTGTGTGTGTGTGTGTGTGTGTGTGTGTGTGTGTGTGTGTGTGTGTGTGTGTGTGTGTGTGTGTGTGTGTGTGTGTGTGTGTGTGTGTGTGTGTGTGTGTGTTTACGTGTACGAGTGTCAGGGTTGAGACATAGGATTAGAAGAGAAGAAAAGCACCTTGGATGTCTCAGTTGATTATATGCTCCTTTTGCAGAAATGATAGATTCAAGTATTGCGTGACACAGAAGGTGCTGGAATGAAGAGAAAGAAGCGAGAGAGAGAGAGAGAGAGAGGGCGCAGAGAGTAAAATAAAAGAGTGAGGCTTGCCCAAGGAATACATTCAGGCACAGAGTGAAAGTGAGAGAGAGAGAGAGAAAGAGAGAAAGAGCTGAGAGAGAAGAATGATAAAGGCACTGGGGAGAGAAGGAGAGGGGAGAAAAAGACAGACATGGACTTGGAATGCATACGAAGCTGGGTCACCCTAAGGGCCACGTTAAGGGTGAAGAGGGTTGGGGGACGGGGAAGGGTGGAAGCAAAGCTGGGTAGGGTGTAGCGAAGATCGGATAAAAGTGAGAGACAGAGGGAGAGGGAGAGGGAGAGGGACAGGACGTGAGAGGGGAGGAGATGGAGAGAAAAGAGTTGGTAGGGCATAGGAGAGATACTCGAAGTATCTGCTGGAATGAAGTTTGGAACACGGCTAGTACGCTCCTAAGACAAAAATAAAATAAATAAATAAATAAATAAATAAATAAATAAATGAATAAATAAATGAATAAAAAAATAATAATAATAGAAAATATAATAATAATAAAAATAAATAGATATATATAAATAAAATAGATAGATAAAATAAAATAAAATAAATAAATTAATAAAATAAATAAATAAATAGATAAATAAAAATAAGTAAACAAATCGAAAAAAACAAAAGATAAAAAAAGGGGGGGGGCGTTTATGGTGGATGATAGAATGAAAAGTCAACTTTGTGACAAAGGAGAACTGAAATATATATGATAATAATAATAATGATAGATATTTCTAGAGAAATGAAGGAGTCTTGAGGTCTAAAAAGGAAATATGATGACTGACCTGTGCAATCCTGACCAGAAAAATAATCAAATAGATAAAAATGAATAAACAAACAAATAAATAAAATACATAAAAAAAACGCTGAGGAATACGTCATACTTAGCTGATTGAGACTAGTTCGTTCTTAACTAATCAGAACTGTTCCTAATCAATCAGGCCTGTTTCTAATTAGTCAAAACAGTTTTGATTTGAAATCAGTTTGTCCCCGCCTAACGTCAGACCATTTTACTCAGACTTAGAAGAAAACTAATTTTATGCATCTTAGAAGAAAAAATTCTGAACGTTTTTTTTAATTAGAAGAGAAATTGGAGACAAGCTTGAGATACAGATATTGGATATTTTAGTGAAAAAGAAACTAGTAATATATAGAACAGGAGAGAATATTGGCATAAAAATGGAGAAAGCAAGAGACAGGGCAAGAGCCGCAAGAATAGAGAAGCTTTGGAAAAAAAAATAGAAAAAAAGATAAAATAAAAAATGGAAGTGCCGAACAGGAGAGTCGGCGGGAAGGAAGAAAACGAAGGAAACGATAATAAAATAAGAAGATGAAGGAAGATGAGAGAAGCAGAATGAAGGTTTGGGAAGAAATCTTTAGAAAAAAGTGGGCACTTGATAAAAAAAAAAAAGACGATATAAAATAAATAAAAATAAAAGATCTAGAATGCAAGAGCGTAAAAGGACTTTGGGATAAAGGGTACCAGAGTCAAGAGTTTGGCAATACCTTTGTCGAAATATAATAATAGAAAAAGTGTTAGGAATAAAGGGCTTTTAATCGAAAGGGCGGAGGAGAAAGGTTTTGCTGTAAAAGGGAAAGTGCTGGGAGGGAGGCAGGTGTCTACGTAGTACTGCGAAGTAAGAACAGTGGAAAAAAAAATACAGAGTCTCGACACTCTACAGAATACTCAAAATAGGGAACAAAATTTCGCGATGGAAATGTAGACCTGACATTGCATAGAATGCTAAAAAAAAAAAAAAAAAAAAAAAAAAAAATGTATATATATATATATATATAAATAAATGTATATATATATATGTATACATATAAATGTATATATATATATATATATATATATATATATATATATATATATATATATGTACATAATAATAATAGTCAATAAATAAAAACAATATAAGTATAACAAAATAAAGTAAAAAAAAAAAATAGTCATGATACAAAGTTAGGAATTCACGCTTTGCAGAGCATAAAAAGAAAAATATCATAATAGAAAGTTGACTTGGGAAGTAAGAAGAGTGTGAAAATGGAAAGTAACTTTGAGTTAACCTTTCTCAAAAAACACTGAAAAACGAACAAAATGCCAGATGGTAAGTTAGAGTTAACACTATACAGAACAAACACAAAAAGTTTATACTATAGAGGTCTCTAGAAAAAATAATAATTAAATAAATAAAAAATATAAATAAATGAAAAATATATAAACAAAAACAAATAAACTAATAAGCAAATAAATCTTCATGAAAAGTTAAATAGAGAACACTATAACAAAAAAGAAAGAAAGAAAGAATGAGTAAAGCAAAAAATCATAATAAGAAGTTCAAATTACTTTACAAAAGAAAGTACGACTCTGTAAAGTAAAGTTGGTAAAAAACATGAACACGAACAGACAAAATGCGAAGAAACCAGACAGTTGGAACAACACAGAAAAATGTAAATAATTGTAAAAACATCGTGAGAATCAGTGAAAATACGACAAACCTCTCATTCAAATCTGTGAAAACAAAAACTCTGCTAAAGCAAAGTCAAACATTTCTTGAACTGAAAATACGATAATGACGTGCTTTAGTTCCCAAAAATTGAAAAATAGTAAAACGAAAACACCTCAGCTCCGATGAAAACAAGACCCTGGGATATACAAATAGTAGTAGAAGAAGAAGAAGAAGAATATGAAGAAGAAGAAGAAGAAGAAGAAGAAGAAGAAGATGAAGGAGAAGAGAAAAAAAGAAGAAGAAAAGAACAAGGACACAAATGGGACTAAGGTTGGAGTTAGGGTGAATTGAGGTTAGTTTGGAATGTGGGGAGGTACAGAAGAAGGAATACTCCGCTATTATATAACGACTTGGGATCGGAATCCAGTACACCATTAAATGCACTCGGATTGAGAAACTTAAATCACGCTCTCAACCTACTCTCGCCTTTAGGAATACCGAGTCCTTTCCTGGTGCCCTGATTCCTGTGCATGAAACTGCTACAAAGGAAGTAAACAGAGATGTGTACATACACAAAATATATACACACGTCCGCCCGCAAGGAAATATACACAAAAATATAAAAACACGTGCGTTTGCATTTACACGTACATATACCAGCGAGTATGAAAATATCATGTATGTATGCAGGCTTGTATATGTATAGGGTATCCATAAAGTCATGGTGTAATTTAGAATAACTGTAACTTCGTAACTATACAAGGTAAATTTAATCTGTAAACGGAATAAGAAAATTTGATGTTTCTTGTTTTTCTGGTTGTCTGAAGTTTTATTTTTTCTATCATTTGTTTATTGTTTATTTTGTTATTTGTTCTATCAAATATTTCCCACAATTTCTGAAATTTTAGAATGATATATTTTTCAGAATTACTGTGGAGTAATGGCTTCACTAGAAGAGAAAGTAAGCTACGTTCTTTGTTTCGCTTAACTGAAATGTACTGTCACTGTCCAAAGGAGGTTTAGAACCAAGTGCAATAAGGAAGCACCACACAGGAATTCCATAGTTAGGTAGGTGAGGAAGTTCAAGAAAACAGGTCTTGTTATTAATAAACTTTGTTTTGGTAGACCACGTGTTGATGAAGGAACTGTAGCATCTGTAGAACAAAACTTTGTAAGAAGTCTATGAAAGCGTCTAAAATGAGCATCTTTGGATATGGGGCTGTCAAAATTTACTGTGTATAAGATTCTGCAGAAAAAAATGAAATGAAAACATCCAAAATCCAAATACATCAAATGTTGTTTGAAAAAGAATATCATACGCGACTTTGTTTCTGTAATCAATTAAATGAAAGGATTAATACTGATTATGCATTTTTGACTAATGTTCTCTGATGAAGCAACATTCCACATTAGTGGAAAAGTCAATAGGATTAAATGTCGTATTTGGGGAACTAAGAAGTTACTTGAATATGCTGAACATGAGAGAGATTCCCCCAAATTTAATGTCTAATGTGCTTTGGGAAGGAATTGAATTATAGAGGCATTCTTTTATGAAGGACGTGTATTTATGGGTGATAACTATCTAGAAATGTCTTAAAGTTACTTTATTCCTAAGCTTGAACATCTAAAATTGATAAAGAATATAGTTTTTCAACATGATGGTGCACCTTGTCACTTTGTTGTGGAAGTTAAGCAATTTTTGAGTGAAAAATTTCCTAACAAATGGATTGGGAGAGGTGGACCATTACTTTGGCCTCCACGTTCACCAAATTTGACTCCATTAGATTTCTTTTCATGGGGCCACGTGAAAAGTGTTGTTTATTCAACTAAGCCTCGATATTTACAGGACTTGAAGGCAAGGATAACTGATATGGTAAAAGCAATTACTGAAAATAAGCTGGAAAATATTTTTCCTGAACTACAAAAGTGTATTACTCTTTGTATTAGTAATGATAGCAAACACGTTGAAAATTAAAAGACAAATAAAATAAATTTAAGTTATTCTTCTTCCTTATTCTTTTTACAGACTGATTTAGCATGTATAGTTACGAAAGTACAAGTATTTTGAATTAAACTATGACTTTACGGAGAGACCCTGTCTATATATATATGTATATATATATATATATATATATATATATATATATATATATATATATATTTATATATATATATATATATATATATATATGTGTGTGTGTGTGTGTGTGTGTGTGTGTGTGTGTGTGTGTGTGTGTGTGTGTGTGTGTCTATGTATTTATGTATATGCAATCTCGTATACAGCAGGCTCCTCAACCCAAACACATAAGTTTAGTTAATTCGTAACCAAAATTCAAATTGTAGGGAAGTTGCATTCCCTCACCCCTCTTACAAGGATCAACTCAAACACGAGACCTAATATTCCTTCATCCCTCCCACTCGTCCTTCCTCTTTCCCTCCCTCCCTCCTTCCCTCCCTCTACGACTTCCATCCGTGTCTTCCACTTGTTCCTGGCCATCACGAGAACATCCGTTTCCTTCTCTATTATCTTCTTTCTCTTTTGGATTATCTCTATCACTCCTCTGCCTTCCTATTTTCACTTTTCGGTCCTTTATTCTTCATTCTACAACTATATCAATATGTGTGCGTGAGTGTATGCATGTGTGCGCGTATGTGTGTGCATGCGTGCCTGTGTGTAATTTTTGTGTATGTGTATGAGTGTGTGTGTATGTATGAGTGCGTGTGTATGTATGTGTGTGCATGTGTGTGTATGTATGTATGTATGTATGTATGTATGTATGTATGTGTGCGTGCGTTTGTGTGTGTGTGTGTGTGTGTGTGTGTGTGTGTGTGTGCGTGTGTGTGTGTGTGCGTGTGTGTGTGTGTGTGTGTGTGTGTGTATGTGTTTGTGTGTGTGTGCGAGTGTGTGTATGTGTGCGTGACCGCCTGTGTATGTTTGCGTCCGTTATGCATGTTTGTGTGTATGTGTATGAGTAGAGAGATAGATAGATAGATAGATAGATAGAGAGAGAGAGAGAGAGAAAGAGAGAGAGAGTGAGAGAGAAAGAGAAAGCGAAGAGAGAAACTGAGACAGGAAAAGAGTTTAAATATAGTCTGTAAGGAGGAGAGAAAATATAAAGGCGAGAAGAAAGAAAGAAAAAAGTTGAACGAACGTTGCAAGAGAAAATGGAGAATGAAAAGACTAAAACGTTGATGATCGAGTAACGGGGACCAAGTAAAACGTTGAAAGAATTTGGAGGATACGCAAGAGAATGGGACGGAATAAGGAGAAATGGTGGGAAGTGGCAACCAAAGGCAAAAGCAAGGGCAAAAGAAGGTGGAAGGGTGAAGACAATGACGGAGGCAAGGGTGAGGGTACGGGCATGGGAGAATGCAAGGGCAATTGTAAGTGTGAATTTGATAGTGATATTGAGGGTGAGGGTGGAGGCAAATCGAGAGTGAATGCGTGAGGGTGAGAGTGATGTTGAATATAAAGATGAGGGTGAGAGTGAGGGTGAGGATGAGACTGAGAATAAGGATGAGGTTCAATATGACTGCGAGTGTGAGTATGAAAATCAGTGTGATTGTAAGTGAATACAAATGTGTGTGTGGGTGAATGTAAGGATGATAGAGGAACTAAGGGTGAGAGCGAGGGTGAGGGTGAAGATGAGGGTAACAACAAGGATAAGTGTGAGGGTCAGTATGTTTAAGAGTATGAGCGTATATGAATATGAATGTGAGCGTAAATACGAGTTTAAAAATCAGAGTGAGGCAAAAGATAAGGGAGAATATAAAGGATAAGGATAAGAATGAAAATTGAGATTGAAAGTGAGAGGGTATGAGGACATGGGTGTGAACGAACGCTATGACGAAGAAGAAAGCAAGGGTGAGTGAGACTCCCGAGGGAAGGCTGAAAGCAAGAGCGAGAGGAAAGACGACGACAATAACAAGGGTAAAGTGGAGGGAGACTTTAACTGTGATGGTGCGAACGAGACAAGCACAGGGGGAGGGAAGACCCGAAACTTAGCTTGTACTCTGCAAAGAAGAGGAGGAGGAGGAGGGGCAGGGGCAGGACTGGGAGGGGCGAGAATAGGGATTGGGGTGGGGTTAAAGGCCAAAGGGAAAGGGAAGCACTGAGCTCCCCCTGGTAGCCCTGGAGGAAGACAAGGGCGAAGAGGAACGGAATGCGGAGAAGGGGAAGGGCGGAAACAGATGAAAACTAATGCTGGGCGGAAACACAGAACCCTGTGGGACTCTGCAAGTGAGGAAGGATCCAGAAGAAACGAATGGAAACAATATCGTGGAGGGAAATGAAGGGTGGGAGGAAAGGAAATGAAAGGCAAGAGAAGATAAGAGAAGGGGAAGGACGAAAACAGATGAAAACTAATGCTGGGCGGAAACACAGAACCCTGTGGGACTCTGCAAGTGAGGAAGGATCCAGAAGAAACGAATGGAAACAATATCGTGGAGGGAAATGAAGGGCGGGAGGAAAGGAAATGAAGGGCAAGAGAAGATAAAGAAAAGAAGATAAAAACAACAAATTACTGAGCACGAGTAAGGTAATGCAGCTGACATGATGGTATATAAGGATGATTATAAAGGGGAAGAGAAAAGGTTCATATCCAGTTTAGATAGATGCCTTGATATCAGCTCATCAGAACATTAAGGGCATTTATCACATGAAACCCGCAACAACAATAACGATAGTGGTAATAACAGTTAAGGCACTATATCGTCATATAATATAAGGATGATTACAATGAAAGGGGGACGAGAGAGAGAGAGCGACATAGCAGTAAATATAAAAGAACAGATAAGATTACAGACAACGGTAATGATTATATGAGTCATTACTGCACATACTAATGATGAAAACATTGCTGATGATATCTGTGTTGCTATTTTTTTTCGGTCATCGCGTTAATATCGTTATATAAACATGATACATCGAATTGCCCAAACAAAATGCTTAATACGGTCATCAATTACACAATGAAAATATCTAGCAAAAAGTTGCGTTCATGCCACGTGAACGAGAAGTCATCAGGACGATAAATTAGCAGTATATTTCACGCGTTGGATAGGAAGAGATTATTATCTACATAATATTACATAAATAAAATTCAACAAAAGGTAATTATGATGATGTCAATTAAAATGACAGAGGAACCACAGGTGAAATAGTGCTGGTTATTTTACATGAGTTAACACAATCCAAAACGGTGTTTAGATTATGATAAGAGTCTAATTCTTTTCCAATGATATTGGAAATTCCAAATACCATATGGCAATAACGTCACTCCAGATCGCCGTTGTTTTGAATTCATGTACTTTGTTGTTAACTCACACTTCAGTGGTTAGGAGGTACATTTAGAACTCAGTGGAATAATATGGTGAGATTCAGAAGAAAGTTTTAACTATTTTGTGAAAGTCTAGGGTATATATTTGCTCATTTTAACATGCGCGCGCGTGTGTGTGTGTATACGAGTATATGTGGGTATATATATATATATATATATATATATATATATATATATATATATAGATATATATCAGATAATTTTTATGACAGTAGCGCAAGGATTCGAACCTGCTGTACAAGACGACAATGGCGTCTTGTACAGCAGGTACGAATCCTTGGGCGACTGTCATAAAAATTATCTGATTGATGTCACTGTCCACTAGCGAATTTCTCATATATATATATATACATATATATATATATATATATGTATATATATATGTATTTATATATGTATACACACACACACACACACACACACACATATATATATATATATATATATATATATATATATATATATAGAGGCACAGAGTATCGCATATAGCATCGTTAACACGGGGCTAGTTTAGTAGCCGCTAGTGCTAGTGATTTGTAAACTACCTCGTTAGTTACCCAATATCAACGTAGAGCTAGCAAACTTGTTTCCAAACTATCCAAGTCCCAACACTTATTTGCCGAGCAAGTTAACTTGCAGGTAACACTAGCGGCTACTAAACTAGCCCCGTGTCAGCGAGGCTTTACATCAGTGGTTTTGAACCTTTTTTTTTTACCTCTGTGCCCCACCAAGTCACCTTCAAAATCCTGATGTCCCCCCCATGTGGTGATATACAATTCTTATCATTTGAAAAATAAACTCCTCTTCAGTTGAAAAAGCTTAAAACCTTGGTTGAAAACCACTTCAAAAGAACAAGGCATCAATGAAAAAAAAAAATTGAATAAGAAAAAAAAAATTGACCCAGACTTCCTCAGTTGCCCTCAATTGCCCCTTTTAAAAATTATATTGCCCACCTGAAAAACCGAATTGCCCACCCGAAAAACCAAATTACTTATCTTTGGGGCGTACACCCTATGTTGAGAAGCACTGCTTTACATGAACCTCTATATATATTTTTTCATAATAAGAATGTTAGTTATATTCTTGTACTTATTTATGGAGACATAAGCTGCAATGAAAACAGTAGAGAAATTTGCATGATTCTTTTTTAAGAGAACTTTGTTAATTTGATAAGACAGATATCAATCTTTAGTAGAAATGAACGCTTTTGATTTTTACGGTAAAGAAATTATAAGACATGACCCAAGTGCTTATATTCATGAAATCATACTCATATAAACTGAAATAATGTATGCACCGAGGTTACCACAAGTTAATGGTTAAAAAGATACATCGCAAGGTCATCAGAACCATTAAGAATTTCAAGTAAATCGTTTCTATTGACGACAAAGCTGATAATCACCATTCAAATGGCAAGGCTCATCATCTTCAGCCCCGTGCGTGCCATTGTCCACTGGTGGCAGCGAGTTAGCCAGGTCGATAGTAAGGGAGATCAGAAAGGCAATTAGCGATTTGCATATTACGATGTGAATGCAGGACTCATGCGGACAAGGACGACGGGAAACAGTAGGATTATGATGACGTTGAATGAGGACAAGCCAGCGCGACCGAATCAATATAATTCAAACACTATTCATACGATTACAGGATCCACAATATATATATATATATATATATATAGATATATATATATATATATACATATATATATATACATACATATATATATATATATATATATATATACATTTATATATACATATATATACATATACGTATATATATATGTATATATATATATATATATATGTATATGTATATACGTATGTATATATATATATATATACATATATATATATACATATATATATGTATATATATATATGTATATACAAGTAAATTAATAAAATATGGGATTAGTTACCCACCAATGCTATTCTTGTTTATGACAGCTTAATCAATACAACTTTTTTTTTTGCATGATTACAATTTTAAAAACATAGGACTAATTACCTAGCACTGTTAGTTTTTATGGCAGTTTAATCGATATGCCTTTATTTTTCCATAATTACAATAAAAAAAGGAATTTCATAGCCACGTTTAATATCATTATCAATCCAACTAACATTCGTTTCTTCCCGACCTAACAAGTGTACGAAACAGCTCAAATTAACTAGAATAATATGTTCATACTCACACACGAAGAAGCATCTAATCCTATTAAGATCTCCCCCCCATCCTCATCCCCAAGACGAATTTAAGATTCTAAATTTTTGGAACAGGTCCAGTAAGATCACGAGACTTGGGTCAGAAAAAAAGGACAGCGATCTTGCAACTAAGACCAAGTAATTAGAAGAAGGATTTCCTGACCTTTGCTCACCATCGTGGTAGCGCAGTGTTCGTGAGTTCTGTATACAGGGCCCACTGCGTGCTTCTTGCCTTGGTTCGCGACAGCCCTGGACAGGCGGGGAGGCGACCCAAACATCGGCATAAAAATCCCAGAGGCTTGTCGCAACTGACAAGGGTTGTCCTAGCAGAGGTTTTTCACTTTCCTCTTCATGTGAATGGGATGGTGAGTTTATCGTGAGCAACCCCAGGCAGAATCTTTCCTGATTAATTGCTCTCTGAGTACGAAGGCATATGCAAGACACAACTATTACTAATAATTTTTCCCTTCTTCATAGTAGTAGTAAAGAACTAGCATTCTAGTAAAGATCAACATGAAACTATCAACTGAATAAGTTACCATTCCTAAAAACATTTGGCTTCTTTACAGCGACAGTGTTAAACTCAATTATTACTAACAGATCTTCCCTTCTTCATAGTAATAGTGGAGGAATAGATTTCTAGTAGAGACAACATAAGACTATCAACTTAATGGACTATTCCCATTTTTTTCACTCCTTTGGAGTGATAGAACAAGACACAACTATTACTAATAAATTTTTCCTTTCTCTTAGTAATAGTAGAGAACAAGTTTTCTAGTAAATATAATATGAGACTATCAAACAAACAAGTGACTATTCCTAGAAATATTCGTAAGACACATCTGTTATATATAAAGTTTCACTTCTTAATAACAATAGAGGACTAGTTTTCTAGTAGGGATACCATGAGACACCTGTTTGTTTATTATTTAACTATACCTATGCATTTATTTATGTATTTTATTTGTTATTTACATTATTATAGTTTTTTATTAATTTTTTTCGCATCCGACCTAGATATGGACCAAAAGGTCTCCTGTCGGCATGCTCCTCCTTTGTAATCCTTTGTAATCCTTTGAGACTATCAAACAAACAAGTGACTATTCCTAGAAATATTTGACTACTTTAGAGTGATAGTACATGACACAACTATTACTAATTAAGTTTCCCTTCTTAGTAATATAAGAGGACTAGTTTTCTAGTAGGGACAACAGGAGAATATATAAAAATAAGAGGCTATTCATAGAAATATTTGACTTCTTTAGAGTGATTGCGCAGAATTAGGTAAAAGTGTTTCCACAGAATAAAAAAGATGTAAACGTTTATATTATGAATAAATCTAATCATAATTCGAACGTTTGTTTTCAAGTTACTGAGCGGTGTGGTTCAATGGAAAGCAAATATGTGTAGTTATTTTTGCTTAAAATAGCACTCATTCTAATAACATAAAGAAATTGACATAGCAATGTTTCTAATGACTTAATATACCTAGAGCTTATACTAGAAACCACATAGCTTCTAATGTCCCCGCTCTATGTTTTGGGGGTATCTAGGGCAGATGGCAATCACCAGCATCTATTGAAAATCGAACTAAGGCCGTCATGGAACACACGGAGTCGGATCAATGCCAAACATGCAACGGGAACGCATAATGGCAGAGGTTTAGTAATTATCTCCAATTCCCTCCTGTGTTTTCAATAATGCTTTCTGTTACAAAAACGTATTATTCTGTCGCCAGGTCAATGCACGAGGAAGTACGTCACCGTATACATGTTTCTGTGTTTTTGCGTTTATGCTTGTGTTTGTATGTGTTCACCATGGTCTTGGATCACGTGTTGGACTCGTGATCGACAGCTATCCCCCCCCCCGAAGAGACCTTAGAGCTCATATGAACGCTCTATGGATAATGCTGTGACCTTACACGCACACAAACACCCACGAGAATTGGAGTAACAACCCTGAGCACAGCGGCACTGAAATTACCTTAGCGAAGGGCGGGATTCGAACCCAGACCACCGTAGTGGCAGCCGGAAACTCTCCCATCTGCGCCACAAGTGTGTGTGTGTGTGTGTGTGTGTGTCTGTGTGTGTGTGTGTGTGTGTGTGTGTGTGTGTATGTGTGTGTGTGTGTGTGTGTGTATGTGTGTGTATTCACCTCGGATCTGCTGCAGTCTCTGTCGAGACAGCCAGACACCACCCTACGGCAGTGAGCTCAGATCTCCTTATTAGCCGATCTCTGGGTAGGTCTGAGACCACTCTGTGTGTGTGTGTATGTGTGTGTGTATGCGTGTGTGAGCATATGTGTGTGTGTATGTGTGTGAATGCGTGCGTGAGCATGTGTGTGTGTGTGTGTGTGTGCGTGTGTGTGTATGTTTGCCTTTTGTGTATACACGCCCCCTATGCGTCTGACCGTTGTTTAGTCAATCTGTTTGCCAGTCATATATATATATATATATATATATATATATATATATATATATATATATGTATATATATACATATATATATACATACATACTCATATATATATATATATATATATATATATATATATATATTATATATATATATATATAGTGTGTGTGTGTGTATGTGTGTCCGAAAGAGTGTGTGTATGGAAAGAGAGCTATATGTTTTTCATAGTTAAACTTGTAATGGTCCATATCCGTTTTGGCTTTCTACTGTGCCGTTAGCCTCCCGATAAATGTCACACATTTTACAAAACAACTTGACAAGGAAATGTAACATGATGTCATACGTTATTCGACCAAACAGCTGAAGGTTTTAGCTATTCACGCACTTATGAAGCGTGAAAGCTAAGTGAGCACAATTCAAAGCCTCGTTTTGGATGCAATAGACGTAAACATAAGAACAGGGTATTCAAACTTTGGACGAAAAAACAAAACAAGTACGATTATTTGATGGAAGATTGAACTCAGAGGCCAATGTGCGGAGAAATGAATTTGAATTGTAATGTTCACATGCAAAAATTCCATTATGGACTTCCGTGTGTATTGGACTTTTAAGGCGATGTTTGTTGAAGGACTCAATATTTTAAATTTTGTGGTTCAACCATTACTAAAACATCTGAATGAAGTGACAAAAAAGTAAAGAAAAAATTATCTTTACGCAAAGAAATTCAAAAACATATATATCACTAATACACCATGAATAATAATGATTAATGAAACTAGAAATATATATATATATATATATATATATATATATATATATATATGTATGTATATAATATATAATATATATATAAGTATATATATATATACATGTATATATATACGTATATATATATATATATATATATATATATATATATATATATATACATATATACCTAAAGTGAATTGCTAGTAACAGCTATCAATCAAATACTTTCCGCCCGTCGTCCGGGGGTCGAACCGTGTTTACACTCATAACTAAACCACCACCTTACCGACTGTCGTTAAGGTTTTGGTTTTGCAATTAACGAGACCTCGGTTCGAACCCCGGGACGAGTGTCGGAAATTATTCGATATATATACATGGATATATTTACATGGATATATATATATATATATATATATATATATATATATATATATATAAATAAATATATATATATATATATATATATATATATATATATATATAAAGCCCTCGGTCTATTTACTGTTGTTTTCATTGTGGCTTTTCTGCATATATATATATATACATTATATATATATATATTATATATATACATTATATATATTATATATATATATATATATATATATATATATATGTGTGTGTGTGTGTGTGTGTGTGTGTGTGTGTGTGTGTGTGTGTCTGTGTGTGTGTGTGCTTCTTTGTGTGTGTACTGTACACACACCCACACCCACACACACCCACACACACACACATATATATATATATATATATATATATATATATATATATATATATATATATGTAGATAGATATCATATTACAACCTATCTCCTTAATTATATAACACATATCTCCAATTTCCTTACCATTTTATAGGAATTTCTGGTAATGTAATAATAATGAAAAAATAAATAAATAGTGCATCTTTAAAACAAACTGAAATTTGAGCCACCTATCGACATATTTTGATGAAAAAAACACTCACAGTTGGTTGGTGGAGTAAGAAGGAACAGAAAAATGAAAAGATAAAATTCAGAATGAAAAATACACTTTGCACACAACAAGAATAACAGCCAAAAGAGTAAAATTAAGTAAGATAAAACAAAGTGTAATGAAATAGGGTACGTTAGAATAAAGTACATAATACAAAATAGAATGGTATTAAACAATATGAAATAGAGAAAGAAAACAAAACAAAACGTGATATAATAAAATGAAATGAAAATGGAAGTGGAACTAGAAATTAAATAGAAAATAGAAGAGGAAATGAAGATGAAAATAGAAATAAAAGGAAAGAACATGAAAAGGATTCTTTTGAGTTTCCTCATGAAACCTGAAATTTATCGTACGTGACTCAAGCAAGACTCAAGTTTCTTCTTTCTTCTCCATCTGGAGTTCTGCAACCCCAATGAAAATGTCAGTTGATGAACAGGACATAACATATGAAGAACATTATCACAACGAAAAAAAGACTTATTATCATCTTTAGGTAGCTCTGCAACCGGGACTCGAACCCTTTGTTGCTTATCACAAAGCAAGAATGTTACCGTTGTGGTAAGCAGACGTACGGTCAAGGGTTCGAGTCTCGATGGAAGAGCAGGCTAATCTATTTGTTGTAATTTTTTTGTGCACACCTACGCGATATAGCATTAGAAAATTAAATATTAATTTTGTAAATTATAATACATGAACGTAATATGCGTTTTTCTTGGCGGAAAAAAAACTTGCTACAAGCAAATCTACTAACGAACGAAGCCGCTAGGATACGGTACAGACGCCATGTTGTCGTCTGTCCAGTCCAGTCACTGTCAGTTAGAAGATGGGTTTCACGTTGTGGACCGGGTGTTTTCCAGCTCCAGGTGACGTTAATAATTACAAAGACAACAGGGCTTCCTTGGACTTTATGAAAGAACACGGGATTCTGCCGTCGTCTGTTAATTGCCGATGTACAATAATAATCAGGCCGTTAGAATCCGTGACGACGATGACCCGGATGATCTTTAGAATTTGAGGTACCGAATTACTTAATATAGGTTAGGTTGCGTAGGTTAAGTTAGTTAGGTAGGTTAGATTAGGTTAGGTAGGTTAGGTTAGGTTAGAATAGACGAATTTATCATCCTTTCATTTCTTCAACCTCGGCATCTATCAGAACAAACATGGTGTATCATTCAACCGCCGCGACTTCGTTCGTTAACAAATCGGTTTTAGCAACTTTTTTTGTTATTGATTTCCGCCAAGAAAATCGCAAATTACGTTGATGTATTATAATTTACAAAATTAATCATTTATTTTCTATTGTTATATCGCGTGGGTGTGCGCTTCTAAAAATTAGCCGTCGTAACTTCATACAATCCTCTTACCTCACTCATCATGAGAACTTGTCCTAAAATAAATAAATTTGTCTGTTGATTAAGAAAATTAAAATCTATGAAGAACATGACTACAACAAAGATAACTAAGATAACTTTAATCAGAACGAGCTGAGTAAAACAAAGGTCTATGAAGAACATTATCACAACAAAATTAAATAGGTGAAATAACCTTAACTCAGAACAATTTAAATAAAATAAAAAATCGACGAAGGGAATAAAACATACAAAGAACATTATCACAAGAAAGTGAACTATCGAAATAGCCATTACTCAGAACAATTTCAATCAAAATTTTTGTCGATTAGGGGAACAAAAATCATATAAAGAACGTTATCGCATGAAAAAGAACATCTGAAGTAGTATTAATTCACCACAATCTGAATGAAATATTCTCTCGATTAAGAATACAATAAAACATACAATGAACATGATCAAAACAAAATGAACAATTGGAAATAAAAAAAAACATAAGATGAACATGATCCCAACAAAACGAACAACTGGAATAACTTTAACTCAGAACAATCTAAATATATTATCATCAGTATTAAGAGATCAAAGTGAACATTTAAGATAACCTTAACTCAGAACAATCTAGTTAAAACTTTCTATCGATTAAGAAAACAAAAAACATATTAAGAAAATTATTAGAAGAAAGTGAACAATTAAAATAACCTTATCTCAGACTCAAAAATTATCCTTAGATATATGTAAAATATTCTGGAGGAAGTCAGAATCGTGCCTAGAAGAAGTGCCTTTGTATTGAAGAGATTAACTCCAATCCTTTCTTTGGAGGAGGCTTTGGAGTCTGCGCATATGACACAAGCTCTGCACTGATCCCAAGAACGTGCCCGTAATGCAAGATCGCAACAATGTGTACGGGAGTGAGGATCTTGTAGTCTGTTGCATCGCTATGCAATGGTCATTCTAAGACGCAATGCAACATTTGTACTGCCTTAACTCTTTTAATCCAGAAGATCTGATTTCCCAAGCCTTGCTTATCTCTTGATAAAGCAAACTAAAAGATGTATAGCCTACATCCACAATATATAAATATTAGGATTTAAATACTCCGGGGAAGAACAAACTAAATAGACAAAGAATGGATATATAAAGAAGCCGTTTTGTATGCATATGTACATGCGAGACAAGGTGATGTGCTTCCCTTTCTTCGTCATATATATGATATTCTACCACTCAATTAAGCTAAAAAAAAAAATGCCTTTCTCATTCAGAGAAAAGTCAACCTATTGACAATAAATGAGCAAATAAAGATATAAATAAAAAAAAAATTAATATACGCACACATTAAAAGCCCTATTCGTTTAACCCAAATCGACCACACAGAACCATCACACTTTGGTGTTAATTTATCAGTGATATCCACCTTCTGGGCTTCTACATCAGACATCACACACCAAAACACGTTTAGACCATTTCTCATTCCATGTGATTTTTCATACCTTTGAGTCTTCATACTTTTGTACAGTACTGTTGTCATTTCATTTATGTATCATTTCATAACGTACTTAGTGCACGAAATGCCATGTATACATAGCCAATGCTCCACAATATTTGTTTTGCTATGCCTATCTGACAGATACATCTCAATGTTAAACCTTAAGTAGAGGTCTTCTGGTATAAAAGTACAATTAACAAATGTTCTTAAATATGCATGTATATCTGTATTTATAGTTTGAGAGCAAAAGAAAAAGAGACAGACAAATAGACAGAAAGATGAACACCCATATACATTGACTGACAGCCAGACACTGACGCAGTGATTCCTTTATACAGTGATGTGTAGATAAACAGACACCCAGGCGTACTGATATACAGATAAACGAACATTCATGCATACTGATAAATAAACTAACACCCAGCCAAGCTGACAGACTGATGAACAGCAACAGAACCACACAGATATAATAACTACTGCATTTACACAGAAACAGTCCCACACACAGATGCAGCAAAGACAGTAGTTTTTTTCTAGAGAGAGAGAGAGAGAGAGAGAGAGAGAGAGAGAGAAAGAGAGAGAGAGAGGGAGAGAGAGAAAGAGAGATCTATCAGAGGACTCGACAACCGTTACTAACTACTGTGGGATTGAGAGTTTTCAGTTAGTAAAATTCAAGTCAATAATTATTACATCATTATTCAATTTATGTACTTTCCAACATAATGCATCAACAGGACTGACCTTCGTTTTCGTAATTAGCACACTGAATCATAATTATTTTCCTTCTTCGTTTTCCTACTGAATCATGATGATTTTGTCTGAAGAAAATCCTGTCTTCAAGAAAAGACAAAATATTTCAATTAAAATTCAAGTACAAATGTACAAATTAAAGTTGACACACAAAGGCCCAAGTAATTTTCTCATCATCATTTGCATCGAGGAAAAACTAAGATATCATTATTTGTTTGTCTTTTGGGTCTATCATTATGTATATTATGTCCCCACCGTGCCACGCAAAGAGACATTTAGTGAAATTTCTTATCTCTCAGTCATACCCTCCCGGAAAGATAGATAATATACGCTCATTTACAGATAAGCCATATTTTTACACTGGCTGTATTCTAACTGCAATGACAGATGTGGATAAATGCAACAAATCACGAAACAAATTAATCTACATATGTTTATCTTCAGAATTCTCCATTCATAATGTTCATAATGTGCACATGAAACACGTGGCCGAAGCCATCAGCTTAGACTGTTGGGGCAGGTAAGAATACTGGGAATTGGAGAGAAGTGCGGGATTCGAACCTACAACTTCGCAGAAAACAATAAACCGATGTAGAAAACCAATAACCACCCCAAACTGGAGATACAAAAAAAAAAAAAAAAAAAAAAATCTAAGAAATCATTATTTGCGATTTCACAAAAAAGAGTATGTAGTACACAGAAAGTTAACTTCATTTAAACGGATGCAAAGGAAGACAGTATTTGGACAGAAACTTGCAGAAGCAATGGTTATGTAAGCTCCCAATTCACATCCCAAATAGCAGAGCATGAGTTCCTGCATATCATCCAGGAGATGTATTATTATACAAGAACGATGTTTAGTGATGGTAATCCTGCTCTCATCTTTCACTTAAACAGTGCTAAATGACGTGCTTGGTGTATCTAAGGACATATGAGGCCTTTTGAGGAAAGTGAAGTATCAAGGTATACAAGACTTATAATGTCTTGGATTGTAATATGGCCACCATTTGTTAGGTAGCTCAACCAGCCTTTACTTGTGTAAAGCACTATACTTGAAGATGAGTAAAGTTCAGAATAGACTATTGCTCGCACATAAAATCATCTCAGACGCCACGGCCTTGAAACGTGATGCCATGTCTTCTAAGACTCACAGCGCATAAAAGAACATACTAATGTCTGTGAAATCGAGTGTGACATTCCCGTAGACTAAAATACTATGGACAACACCTCATTTAGAATGGTTTCTGACTCAGCCACGAAGGCTGCTATTTGGTATATAGTTGGTATTCTGTACATTTTTTAAACTATTGAGGCACCAAAATAAGCAAATAAATAAATAAATATATATAAGTAAATAGCGGATAAGGTTGCTTTTCTTTATTCTCGTTATTTTGGCTAGATGAACAAGAG
>NC_134791.1:34606923-34611923 GCF_046742065.1 Oratosquilla oratoria | reverse complement strand
GAAGGGCGGGAGAGGACAGAAGACAGGGGTGAATGGAGAATGGTTGTATATGGATGATGTTGTGATGCATGAGGTGGAATGGGTAGGGGGATGGGGGTGAGGTAGTATGTGTGAGCAAAATTTGACGCAGCCCGAAGGGATTTCTCCCCGTCTTCTCCTTTTATGCATAAGGGGACGGAGAGGGGGGGGGGTCGCCGATTTAATGAAGCGGCCTTGCTGTGGATGTGCTGTGCCTTGCGACACTGCCTCTGACCCAGGGCAGTGGACAGGGTGCAGGGATGACCCGTCATCCAGGAGGTGCCAAGATAAGAGGAAGGGTGGAGGGGAGTGGAGTGTATTTGGGGATGGAATGGGTGAGAATGATTTTATGCCTTTTTCATTTTGGCTACCTCCCTTGAAAGGGGGAAAAAGCCTTGATATATGTATGTGTATGTATGTAATAACATAATAACAAAAATCATAGAAAACATCTTGGATACTAGGTGATCCAAGTAGAAAAATACATTTTTATACTCACAGAAGTAGTTAACCAAGAAGGAACGATTCTGGGTAGGCATGTGACACGTACCTTCTGAAAAAACAAAACAAAAATGTATATTATTACTTGCCAAAGCAATAACTTTCCGAGCTCTGAAAAAAAAAAAAATCAAGCGATGACTGATTACTGCCCTCCTTACCTTAGTGAGGTAAGATGATAAAGTATTTTAATTCAATTTATTATAAATAACTGAAAGTACCGAATGTATTGGTTCAAGAATGTATACCAGAGACATTCTTGTGAAGCCCTTTTTTCTCTTCTTCTTAATCTTGATCTTTGGTATGTGTACCTGTCCAAAATCTGGGGGTCACTTACCCAGCCCACTAACCAACCTTCCTTATTAGTGGATTACACGAGTTGGAAAATGGGGAGTTTTGCTGAATAGAGAGACTCGAATAAGAATTTAATATTATGTAAATACTCCCACTGCATAATAGGGCAGCAAGAAGGCTAGACCAACATGGGATATCATTAAATAAAAAGAAATTGCATTTTCGTAATTAATTAATGATATTAGTAATAGTACCAAAACAATAGGAACTATGATAATGATAAGGATAAGGGTAATGGTAATGATAAGAATGAAATATAGTGATGAAATTAAAGACGATACCAATAATAATAGAAGGAATGAAAAATATAATACTAGTAATATAAAGAGTAGTAAGGGTAATAATTTCAAATGTATCTTAGCATTACATAAGAGAGGAATGTCTGTTGAGGAAGGATGGGAGAGGACAGAAGACAGGGGTGAATGGAGAAAGGTTGTGTATAGATTATGCTGTGATGCATGAGAGGGTGGGGGATGGAGGGTGAGGTAGTATGTATGAGAAATAAATTGACGCAGCCCGAAGGGATTTCTCCCCTTCTCTTTTTCTGCATGAGGGGACGGAGAGGGGGGGTCGCCGAATTAATAAAGCGGCCTTGCTGTGGATGTGCTGTGTCTTACGACAATGCTTTTGACCCAGGGCAGTGGACAAGATGCAGGGATGACCCGTCATCCAGGAGGTGTCAAAATGTGGGGGAGGGAAGAGGGTGGAGGGGAGTGGATTATGTAGGGGATGGAATGGGTGGGAGTGGTTTCTATGCTTTTTTTCTTTTTGGCTACCTCCCGTGTAAGGGGGAAAAAGCCTTTGGTATATGTATGTATATCATATATATATATATATATATATATATATATTATATATATATATACATATATGTATATATATATATATATATATATATATACACATATACTCGTTAATTTTTCCTGATGAAATTAATCAATCACTTTAAAAAAAACTTTAAATGTAGATTTTGTTTTTAGCATATTATAAGGCTTCACACCAGCTAGTGTGATTCGTCTTACTCTCAGAGGAGGGGTGCAAGTTGGAGACCTTTGACCTATTCAGAGCTGGATTTGATTAATTTATATGTTAGTTTACATAAAGTTAGTGGGTGTTGTTATAGTTAGTAATAATGTCAGGGTTTACTTGAAAGCCTACTTCAGAGATAATGAACTACATGTATCATGCGAAAGCAAGTCCCAAGTTTGTTGGTTTCAGATATTCCTTATAGTTAGAAATATATTTCTATTAAGTAAAGAAAGCCATGACGTCTCCTTTACTGCTTTGCACTTTAAAGCTTAGACCGAAGATTTCTTGGAAGCGGCTACGAAGGCCAATCAAGCTATCTTCAATTTTATCTTTACAAAAATATAAACTCTCAGTATCGACAGTAGATTTCTGGCTTCTTTATGTGAGAAACAAATGTTTTACGGCTCATACAAATAATTACGCGTATGTTTAGATCGGGGGTTTTAGGGTTTCTTTACAAGACTCCATTTGAGTTGAAGTTACAGTAGCCGAGCAGATATCATGTAAGGATGAAACCTTTATTGAAAGTTCATTTAATAGATGTTCCATCTTCACATCGTATAAGACTCCATGTCTTCGCATTAGTTGAAATTTGTCCTTTCAAATGTGGCTACCTTACACTCTCTGCTAGTAATGTCAGATTTCTGGTAGTGAAATAACTCGTTTCTCTGAATATATTGCTGGCGCCACCATGATGGTGTTGTCTGATGAACCATTTATCATTTTTGTTTACATTCTTTCTAATGAAATAAGTGACGTGCTCTTCCAACAAAGGGAGAGTTATAAAACAAAAATTACATTGGCGTCGCTTCTTTTTATAATGCTTTGACAGTCGATGATAAAAGGCAGGATGTAAGTATATAAGAAACGATAAAAGCATACAATCTCTTGAACATTTGGTATGTGGGAATAGGTATTTGGCAATGCTCAGGAAAAGCTTGTTTCCAGGTTGAAACCCTCTTGCGTTGTCTTGACACTAACCACATTAAAAACCTCACGATATTTTTGTAGAAGTTTGTCCCGTTCTTGAATGGACTGTTTGTTGAATTCTGATCAAATTAGGCTGCTGAATTTCTTCTTGAGTATTTCCTTTGGGACAACATCAAGTGCCAAGCTAAAGAAATTCTTGTCCTTTTCAATTACAATTCCTGGACTTACCAAAACTGTATATCTGTTTCAAAGATTCTTTGATCAAGTATGACATTTTTCTTCATTCAATCCTGTCCCCTTGCCAAAAGATGAGTTCCACGATAACTTTTCGTTCTTTCAGAAGCTTTTGGATTCGTTTTATTGACATTTTGCACTAACTTCTGTCATTGCTTTATTTTTCTTCAGCTTTTGACACCTATTAGAACTTTTTTAACCTTAACAAAGAATTCTTAGATATTCTAGATTATCTAGAAATCTCTCTATGGTCCTTCACTACCTTCGAATGAAATCCTCTAGCATGGGGAAGAGGTTAGTCAAGTTATGATTTATGCAAGGTCTAAACTAACCCAATCCCTTTAGGTTCAAACCTACATATGTTTACCAACCAAAAAAAAAAGGCTTCTTAGGTCCTCACATAGACATTATATTTGAAAAAAAAAACTTTACAAAGTATAAATACTATATTTAAAAAAATGCAATTTTATAAGAAAACGAAAAAAAAAATATCTGCAGTGGCTGAGACGGGAAAAAGCCAAACTTGCGGTGAAGATCTCAAAGGATTAATACTTCATTTCTTCTGTGCAAGTTGGGAGAATTGGGAAATTCAAAAGAAAAGTTCAACCAATACTTCGCTTCACGTGAGTGGAAACATACTATATTCCATATAACTTTCATGCACAAAGCACAGACCATAGCCATTTTCTTCGGCATTGAGAAAGGTGTATATGTAATATATATATATATATATATATATATATATATATATATACATATATATACATATATATATATATATACATATATATATATATATATATATATATATATATATATATATATACATATATATATATATATATATATGATGAAGGTGGAAAAAGAAGTCACGGGTCTAGTTCCGAGTTTCTAAGGTTATTCCTGACCGGTTTCGCTCTATGCTTCTTCGGAGGAATTTGACGGCTGAGGAAGCATTCTTCTGAAGAAGCATAGAGCGAAACCGGTCAGGAATAAACTAAGAAACTCGAGACTAGACCCGTGATTTCTTTTTACACCTTCATCAATTTGTCACAATGTACCAGTACATACATACATATATATATATATATATATATATATATATATATACATATATGTATATATATACATATATACATATATACATATATATATATATATATACATACATATATATACATATATCTATTTATCTATCTATCTATCTCTCTCTATATATATATATATATATATATATATAAATATATATATATTTATACACACATAAACACACACATATATATATGTACTCACACACACACACACACACACACACACATATATATATATATATATATACATATATATATATACATATATGTATATATATACACACATATATATATATATATATATATCACAGGTGAGAAATGTAGTAACACATTTATAAATCACAACTAACACCACAGTCGGACGAAAGAAAGAGTTGCGTAAGCGGAACTATATATTTCGATTGCTACCTGCAATCCTCTTCAGTAGTACAAAGTGGCAGGGAGGAGGCTATCTTAAGTAGCAACCTCTTACAAAAGAAAGGGAACACGAGAAAATACAGAACATCACTGCCCCAGCCCTAGTTGACCTGAGGCTGACACGAGGTCGGGTCAGGGGGAGGGGGAGGAAGCTTGTTGACAATATTTTTGGTGATGAATAGTCCTGAAATGATGTCTGGGGTCCATTGACCCTTGGAAATATTCATCGTGGGCAGATAATCAATTAATGTTGATTCCACCATTTTCCTTCTGAACCCACACCCCGATTTGTAAATGAGATCAGATTTCTCCCAGTCCATCCGGTGATTAAATTTATCAACGTGTTGAAACACTGCTGAATTTATTTGGCCATATCTAATCGACCTTTTGTGTTCATTTAATCTTGTCGGTAGGTCTCTTCCCGTCTGG
>NC_134791.1:34599423-34601923 GCF_046742065.1 Oratosquilla oratoria | reverse complement strand
TATTGTTAGGCACATTGAAGAACAAGATCATCCCGCTGACTGGAATAATGCGGTTGTTCTTAATAAAGATTATACAAAAAGGTTGAGAAAAACAATTGAAGCTGAATATATAAATATCAATGAAAACATAAATAATAGAGAAGATTTCCTAAGTCTAGCAAAACCTACTAGTCATATAATAGTTTTAGAAAATAATAAAGCTTGTGCATTAAGCTCTCCCAGGTGGTCCGAGAGATGAAGGCAGTGGGTATATTTTGTCCGAATGTGCTCAAATGTTGCTAGCTTTGATAAAGACACTGTGAGGTCGAAACGTCAGTGTTAAATTTTCCTACTATTTCCTAATTTCTTTCTTCACCATCAAATATATATATATATATATATATATATATATATATATATATATATATATATATATATATACAAGCCGCGGGCTTCGCCCTCCCCGACTTCGCCGGGGGCTTGGCTGCGCTCTAATCCCACGATAGGGATCCCGTGCTGGGGATCCCGTGTTGGGGTTCCGCCCCGAGACCGAGGCCGAGGCCGAACCCAAGGGGCATTTTTTCCTGGTCAGTTCAAGGGAACATGGCGACCACTGAGGACTTGCGACCACTGAGGACTTGCGACCATTGAGGACTTGCGACCACTGAGGTCTTGTTACCTTGGAGGACTTGTTACATTGGAGGACTTGTTACCTTGGAGGACGTGTTACCTTGGAGGACTTATAACCTTGGAGGACTTATTACCTTGGAGGACTTATTACCTTGGAGGAATTATTACCTTGGAGGATTTATTACCTTGGAGGATTTACAACCTCGTAGGACTTGCAACTTCAGAGGACTTGCACCCTCGTAGGATTTTCGACCTCGGAGGACTTGCAGCCTCGAAGGACTTAAAACTTCAAAGGACTTGCACTCTCGGAGGACGTGCACCCTCGGAGGACTGGCACCCTCGGAGGACTTGCACCCACGGAGGACTTGCACCCTCGAAGGATTTGCACCCTGGGAGGACTTGCACCCTCGAAGGACTTGCACCCTCGGAGAACTTGCACCCTCGGAGAACTTACAGCCTCGAAAAGCTTACTGCCTCGGAGAACTTACGACCTCGGAGGACTTACAGACCTTCCTCTCCAAGACATGTAACATTTTTAAAATGTGTCACATTTGAAATGGTTTAATTTAATTTATTATTAGTAACAATGATCGTCCATGGCCTAACAATGATCGTCCACGGCTCAACGATGATCGTCCACGGCTCAACTATGATCGTCCACGGCTCAACGATGATCATTCTTGACTCAACAACGTCCATGGCTCAACGATGATCGTTCTTGACTCAACGATGATCGTCCACGGCTCAATGATGATCGTCCATGGCTCAACGATGATCGTTCACGACTCAACGATCATCATCCACGGCTCAACGATGATCGTCCATGGCTCAACGATGATCGTCCACGGCTCAACGATGATCGTCCACAGCTCAACGATGATCGTCCACGGCTCAACGATGATTGTTCTTGACTCAACGATGATCGCCCACGGCTTAACGATGATCGTCCACGGCTCAACGATGATCGTCCACGGCTCAACAATGATCGTCCATGTCTCAACGATGATCGTCCATAGCTCAACGATGATCGTCCACGGCTCAACTATGATTGTCCACGGCTCAACTATGATCATTCTTGACTCAACGATGATCGTCCACGGCTCAACGATGATCGTTCTTGACCTTCTTGACTCAACCATGATCGTCCACGGCTCAACAATGATCGTCCATGGCTCAACGATGATTGTCCACGGCTCAACGATGATCGTCCATTGCATGTAAATTTTTTAAAATATGTCACTTTTGAAATTATTTGATTCTTATTATCGCCCACGGCTTAACGATGATCGTCCACGGCCTCAACGATGATCGTCCATGGCCTAACGATGATCGTCCACGGCTCAACGATGATCGTCCACGGCTCAACTATGATCATCCACGGTTCAACAATGATCGTCCACGGCTCAACTATGATCGTCCACGGCTCAACGATGATCATTCTTGACTCAACGATGATCGTCCACGGCTCCAAGATGATCGTTCTTGACCTTCTTGACTCAACCATGATCGTCCACGGCTCAACGATGATCGTTCTTGACTCAACGATGATCGTCCACGGCTCAACGATGATCGTCCATTGCAAAACTATGATTGTTCAGGGCTCAACGATGATCGTTCATGGCTCAACGATGAGCGTCCATGGCCTAACGATGATCGTCCACGGCTCAACGATGATCGTCCACGGCTCAACGATGATCATTCTTGACTCAAGAACGTCCATGGCTCAACAATGATCGTTCTTGACTCAACGATGATCGTCCACGCCTCAACGATGTTCGTCCATTGCTCAACGATGATCGTCCATTGCTCAACGATCATCATCCACGGCTCAACGATGATCGTCCACGGCCCAACGATGATCATCCACGGTTCAACGATGATCGTCCATGGC
>NC_134791.1:34564423-34584423 GCF_046742065.1 Oratosquilla oratoria | reverse complement strand
TTTATGGATGGGGTGATAGCTGGTAATGGACATGAAACTGTCTAGTGTAGGCTTTATGGTCTCTTGGAGTCTTATGCTCGTCTGTTACTACTATGCCAGTAAATGGCATATGCGAGGAAGCGATGGAAACTGTCTAGTGTAGGCCTTATGGTCTCTTGGAGTCTTATGCCCATTTGTGACTACTATGCCAGTAAAGGGTACAAAACGGTCGGAACCTGATACGAAGTGTATGCAAGGAAGCGAAGCTGTCATCCTCTTGATTTCATACAACACCTAACCAGAGTGACTAGATTTCTCAAACCAGAATATGATAGACAGCAGCTGAAATTATGCTAGATTGGCAAATATTATAATAAATATCTTATTCATTTTAATATGTTCGGTTTCTGTTATAAATCTTTATATATATTCTTTATTAGCATTATTACACTAAATCTGTTCACACAACTCTGAACGCCATCAGCAGACATTACAACAACTAATTTTTTTTTTTTTCGTAATTTATAATTACCATGGAATATATCACAAGCTATAGCGACAAATTGAATTACTCTAAAACAATGTTTTGATTAAGAAATCTAAGGATGATTTTGAATACCATTACATATAAAGAAATATAAATAATAATAATGCATATATAACAATTCTAACGTTTTTGTAAAGACATGATTCCCAACACATTCGAGAGTTTAAGTGATTCTGAAATAATGTCTTCATAATAAAAATTGTTGAATGTTACGAAGAACACGTGAAGTTTCTAAATGTCAAACAACAACAACAAAATTATTTGTTTATTTATAAATATACCTAATGGGATTCTTCTTATTATATATACCAAGTGATTTTTTCCCTTACAAGGGACGTAACTAACCACCCATTTCCTATTCACTTTATCCACCATACAAATTAGTATATCAAATAGTATATCAAATCAAGAAATTACTGCTATATTTATAAAAGAAATAAAAAAAAATCTTAAGTGTATAATGGCATGACTTTCTGCCTGACCAGCTGCAGTGTGGTGTCCAAGATATCAATAAATATATTTTGCTATTTTTTCTTTAGCGTTTCATATTACGCTATAATTATATATGTTTTTGCTGCCATATCCGTTATTGTTAAACCTTAATATTTCTAATTTTGCACTTTCAAATATTACATGTACTGCTGAGTATATTTACAAAATAAAAATCTCCTTAATTCTCCCTCGCTAAAATATATTTACGTCAAAATGGCAAATGTACATCGGCAACAAAGTTAAGAACAGATCTCTTTACTGGAAATGTATAAATGTATATCATATTGAGATCGTCTCTGATAATGCTATGTTATTTTGAAATCTTAACACTTGACAGCTAAATTTCCTGTTATTTAAATAAATTTATTATATCCATATTTGACTTTAATATTCCTACAATAGACAACATAAACACACCCAATTGTACATTCAATAATCGTTGCAAATGTTACAAAAATTAATGGATATAAAATAATTAGATTATTAAATAAAATGATTAATGAATAAATAAGTAAAGAATATTTCGTCAATACGATCATCCCACATCCCTCGGTGTAGTAAAGAAAGCCCAAGATGACGACATGACAGAATGACACATTTCACTAAAGAATGCCACGATCTTATGTTGCCAAAAGAAGAAGGTCTCCATTGCCAAAAGATAGGCACGCACACACAGTCATTCACACACACGCACGTCCTTGTGAGGGGAAGCTTGACAGATACTGCCCAATTAAGCGTCCGGGGTCCTGGCACGAACCTTCTCCTTGTCCTTAGAAGGAAAACAACTCCCGAGATTATCATAGCGATGCTCATCACCTTTTCCACCAGTGACAGGTTGGCAGACATTAGGAATCATCTCGTTTCCTTCACAAGCATTTTCATACATTCGCTAATGTGAAATTCTGGTTTCGTAATGCTAGAGATGGAAATGTTAATGTAAATATAGATATAAAAATATAAATATAGATGCAAGTACAAATATGAATATAGTAGTAGTAGTAGTAGTAGTAGTACATACATACATATACATACACCAAGGCTTTTTCCCCCTTACAAGGGGGGTAGCCAAAAAGAAAAAGGCATAAGATCATTCCCACCCATTCCATCCCTGAATACACTCCACACCCCTCCACCCTCCCTCTTATCTTAGCACCTCCTGAATGACGGGTCATCCCTGCACCTTGTCCACTGCCCTGGGTCAGAAGCAGTGTCGCAAGACACAGCACATCCACAGCAAGGCCGCTTCATTAAATCGGCGACCCCCCCTCTCCGTCCCCCCATTGCATAAAATGAGAGGACGGGGAGAAATCCCTTCGGGCTGCGTCAAATTTTGCTCACACATACTACCTCACCCCCCATCCACCCGCCCATTCCACCTCATGCAATCACAACATCATCCATATACAACCATTCTCCATTCACCCCTGTAGTAGTAGTAGTAGTAGTAGTAGTAGTAGTAGTAGTAGTAGTAGTAGTAGTAGTAGTAGTAGTAGTAGTAGTAGTAATAATAATAATAATAATAATAATAATAATAATAATAATAATAATAATAATAATAATAGTAATAATAATAATAATAATAATAATAATAATAATAATAATAATAATAATAATAATAATAATAATAATAATAATAATAATAATAATAATAATAATAATAATAATAATAATAATAATAATAATAATGTGGATAGGAGGTAAGGGAACACGGGCTGAGGGAAATACTTTTATTCCTGACTAGTTTCGCCTGAGTGGCTTCTTCAGAGGAACATAGTTTGAAGTCAAGTTGGTCAATATATATGGCAAAAGAAGGAACGTGGCAAAGTGTCAGGTTGGTTCCCCACTCGACCTCATCTGTCGGTGTGGCGGACTGTCACAGCGGGTGGACCAAGTATCCTCCTGTTGTTCGCGTGGCTGAAACGTCCGTCTGGATCAGGGGCTCTGTGGCTCTGTGATCCAGACGGACGTTTCAGCCACGCGAACAACAGGAGGATACTTGGTCCACTCGCTGTGACAGTCCGCCACACCGACAGATGAGGTCGAGTGGGGGACCAACCTGACACTTTGCCACGTTCCTTCTTTTGCCATATATATTGACCAACTTGACTTCAAACTATGTTCCTCTGAAGAAGCCACTCAGGCGAAACTAGTCAGGAATAAAAGTATTTCCCTCAGCCCGTGTTCGCTTACCTCCTATCCACATTCGTCACAATGTATACACAATAATAATAATGATAATAATAAGAAATATGAACATGTATATATATATATATATATATATATATAAATATATATATATATAAATATGTATATATATAAATATATATATATATACATATATATATATATATATATATATATACATATATATGCATATACTTTCTGGTTGTAATCTAAGTGTCATTTACACGGCGCTGTATTTATTCGCTTTGGATAAGCGTCTTAATTCACCTGCTACTAAAATAATGAAATAGCAACGTCTGTTTGACGCTGCCGTAAAGTTAAACATGGCGAATAAAGAAGCTAGCGTCTAGCGTCAAAGTCAGCGCTGTGTTAACTAGCCTTTAGTTGTAACATTCAGAACTAATATTTATTATTATCGTCTAGTTTCAATATAAGTTTCAAATATTACAGCCAATAAACTGATATCTTCAAGATTCCCTTTTTCTTATTGCATCGTATATTAATATTTATTTGCCATAAACATGAGTTTTCCAAGGTTTTAGTTGTTGATGATTATAGTCAAGAATGATGTTAATTCCAACATTACAATCCATTTGATTATATAAATTTATTCATTATTTATATTTTGTTCAACTTCAACTACATATTGAAAACATTAAGTAATATATATATATATATATATATATATATATATATATATATATATATATATATATATATATATATATATATTGTCTATTTGATATTTTCATGTCCTTATCTTTCAAGGTAAGATTATGATTAGTTTTCATTTACGTCTCTTATTTATATTTCATAAGCTTCTTTAGCTTCCTTTTTACAACAATTGAACTAATGGATACATAAATTAATAAATAGATAAATAAGAAATTAAATAAATAAGAAATCAAAATGACATAGATAAGAAAAGAAATCTAATAGATATGAAAAAAGGGAGTGTCTTTTGTTCCACCCGAATTTTTTATTGTTTTACTTTTAAACAATTTCAATGATATAATTTTCCACGTTACAATTTTCTTTTATTCCATTGAAATGAAAAACTGAAATGTTTCTCTGGGAAGGTCATTAGAAAAAAAAAATATAACTTCTATTCAAGAAATTTAAATAGATATTTACAAAGGATTGTGACTCCCAGATCAGAACTTGGGATCCTAATTATAACAGTGAGTGTATCACAAGCATCTGGATCTCATTAGCACCTAAACGACATCACTCAGACATAGAAATTAACTATGACGAAACAATGCTGCCATGCTCATTAAGACATGAATTATCTTTATGCAGAAAGTTAATACGTCAGTATCTAGTTATATAATTTAATTACAATACTGAAACCTTGAGCGATATTTCAAGTTTAACGGTAAAAAGAAGTGAGTGAGATGCAGACTGAGATCAGCGACATGACGTCATGAATGGTGGGAAGGATGAGGAAAATGTATTTGATATCAATTTTATGCTTCGCCAATTAATTTTTAATTTTAGAAAACCGCAATACTTTCAAACATTTTCTAGTATACTCACGACTCTTTTTATATCCAACCTTATATAAACTTTTCCAAGAAATTACATGTATGGTAGCCCTAAGCTTTATTCGAGGATTATATTCTAAAAACAATATTCTAAAATTCGAGAATTATATTCTAAAAACAATATTCTAAATGTCTTTCTTTTGCAGAAATAGTTTCATTTAGATTTTTTGTTCTTCGATAAGAGTTTTCTATATTATTGTTGTTACAGATATGAAATAATTTCTAACCAATATTAGTGTATAGCTCAAAAGAATATCCATATCGTTATTAAGCACAAAAAAAAAAAAAAAAAAATAGAAACTCATCCAGCAAAGCACAACTATAGCTAAAGTTAGAGGGAAAGAGAGACTTTTCTTGTATAACATTTAACGTATAGATATTCTAAAACAAGTATATTTTGGTACCACTTAATGGTTTGGCAATACTGAATAACTATTACAACGTTTGTTGTACATGCGCACATACATACATATATACATACACATTTACATACATACTTAGATGCACAGATATACACACATGTATATAAATATGAATATATATATATGTATATATATATATATATATATATATGTATATATATATATATATATATATATATACACATATAATATGTGTGTGTATGTGTGTGCGCGTATTTGTGAGTGTGTGTTTGTGTGTGTGTGTGCGTGTGTGTGTGTGTGTGTGTGTGTGTGTGTGTGTGTGTGTGTGTGTGTGTGTTAATGTGTGTAAATATAAAAACATACAGAAGTACAGATACATAGTGTTACTAGTAGCCAGATATCATGTTATAGACTTTGGTTATTCTTCATTTATTTATCATAAACTAAAGTTAAGTAAAAAAAAAAAGGAAGTAGAACCAAATGAGTAGTATTATCAATATAAAAATAATTATTTCTTTTACAAGATATACCAGAAGGAATTGATATCTTGATGTGTCATTAGTATATGTAATTAAGGAACATCTGTTAAAGATATAACATATTTATATCCTGTGGAAGTGTGTGTGTTTCTGTGTGTGTGTGTGTGTGTGTGTGTGTGTGTGTGTGTGTGTGTGTGTGTGTGTGTGTGTGTGCGTGTGTGTGTGTGTGTGTGTGTGTGTGTGTGTGTGTGTGTGTGTGTGTGTGTGTGTGTGTGTGTGTGTGTGTGTGTGTGTGTGTGTGTGTGTGTGTGTGTGTGTGTGTGTGTGTGTGTGTGTGTGTGTGTGCGTGAGAGAGAGAGAGAGAAAGAGAGAGAGAGAGAGAGAGAGAGAGAGAGAGAGAGAGAGAGAGAGAGAGAGAGAGAGAGAGTGAGAGAGAGAGCAAGCGAGAGAGAGTGCTTGCGTGTGTCTGTGGAAATGTCTATGCCTTTGTTTTCTGCTTGCATGCATTTTTTTTACAAGATTGCATGCGTATATAAACGAGCCGAAGTGTTTATGTGTGGTATAATTTGGTCATACATTTATATACTTGACTATTTTTCTCTTCATTTTTCGAGTATAATACAGGGTGTTCTAAAAATGTACTCACAGAGTGAGTACATTATATGGAATACCCTGTATATACGTTTGTTTGTATATGCATACCTATGTATATACTTATATATGCATATATTTATATATGTTTGCATGTACAAGATGTGCCAAAAATGTACTCATTCTGAGTACATTTGTGAGTACTCTGGTGAATACGTTTCATGGACACTCTGTATCTATGTATATATCTATATATGTTTGCATGTACAGAGTGTGCCAAAAATGTACTCCGTGTATACTTAATTAGGATACACTGTATCTTTGCACTACGTACAACTATAATGTAGATGGACTGCATAACTATTGGTTACGCTAATATTAATCTTTCGTACAATTATGAATAATTAAAACCTGAATAAATAAATATTCTGGGTTTTGAGGTTATTTCGAAGGAAATAACTTAGAATTTTTTTATGATTTCGTGCACAAAATATTTATGAGATTTCATGAACAGGGGATGTTATACGACGTAGAATTATTTTGCATTGTGTTCAGTTTGATACCTAAGTGTTTTTATGCTTGCTTTTGGTATACTTTTTGTGGCTTAATAACTTTTGAAGTAATATTATATTATGATATAACATCGTACAGTGAAATCTGTATATAGTTCTATGGGCGATATGAAAATATATTTCTAGTAATATAATTTCTTTTCATAATAATTTTAAATCCTCTCAAAAGTTGTCCATTTTTTACCGTGATGACGTTCCTTGCGTAATTAATTCACGCTAACATTAATTGATCTTATTGTTGATACTATCATATATAACATTATTGTGAAAAAAAATACGATCATATCAACAAATACCAAGGAACTATATTCAGTTCTGTTAGGGCCACCAAATTGAACAGGTTTCTAAACATTTGTGGTCGCAAACAATTGCCTCCAATCTGAGTTTGGTCCAATTTGAAGTCTGTTGGTCTATGGAGTGATTTGACCATTGTTTGGATCCACTGACGTCTATGAGTGATCTCTTGACTTTCTCAACGCTGAAATATTATTCAGCATAAAATAAAATGTTTATGCTGAATGGAGAAGCATATCTCAACCAAGAGCTTTCTTAGGATAACGTCTTGCTAGATTTAGTCGTACTTAAACCCCAGACGCATTTATTCAGCTTGGGGCAAACACTCGTGATGGAGAAGTTAGAAGAAAAAATTATGAATATATAAGATACATCACTGGACACAGCGAATAAGGATATCATAATAATACATGTCCATTGAGATTTTACGGTTAATTTGGATTTTTTTTTCTCGTAAATGTGAATTCTGATTTAAAGGAAGACCTAGCAGGGCTGGACGTTGCACGAATAGATGCAATATTGACATCATATATCACAACACTGCCATCAATATGAAATGTGATATTTCATTTTATTGGAATATTTTAGGTCATTTGTAATTCTTAGTGAAATGTGTCTACCTACAAAGAAAATCAATAGAAACGCACACATACACACACACACACACACACACACACACACACACACATACACACACACACTCAGTCTCACAAATAAGCACAACATAGTAAAAATACTATTATAAGAGAAATTGAAAATAAAAAAAATAGTGACTCACAGTTGAAGGACTAGAATATGAGGCAAAAAATATATATGTCAGATAAAAACATTTGCAAATTTCTTTTGGCATTCACGCAGAAAAAAGGTGAAAGAAAGAGAAAAACTTGAGCGAAAAAGAAAATTGCAAAAGGAAGGGGGAAACCTAACAATATCAGAGATGGATATTGAAAATACTAAACGGGTTTGACAAGAGGAAAGTGAGGGATGGTCTGGGTAAAGCACATGCATACAAACACACACGCACACATACATGAATGTATATATATATATATATATATATATATATATATATATATATATATATATATATATATATATCATATATATACATATACATATATATATATATATATATATATATGCATATACCCACACATACGCACATACACACATACACACACATATATACATATATATATATATGCATATATATACATTATAAATATATATATATATATATATATATATATTTAGACATATATAAATGTATATATATATATATATATATATATATATATATCATATATATATACATATATATACATATATACATAATATATATGTATATGCCTAATATATATATATATATATATATATGTATATATATACATATATATATATATATATATATATATATATACTGCTGTACTTTAATTTTTACATCTACGTTCAAAAACACTACAATTACAAAGAAACTACTAAACACAAACAACTGAAACGCTTGCCAACAAAAGACACATTGGCTATCTTTAATATCTTATGAACTAGACAAAAGCACGTGCAGCAGCGGTGCAAACACATATTCGTACGTAAGAGACGTACAATACCCACGACACGTTCAAGACGTACAACAGAAGAAATGATGTTTACAAAGGGCCTATACAGGCTATATGACTTATATGTAACAAAGTCCCTATTCTTCGTGAGAGCTCAACACAGACATAAAGAATTCTATGTAAACCCGGAGATGGGGGAAGGAGAATAAGCATTAGGATTAAGCCTCCTAATCCTGGGATTAAGACTTCCTCAAGCGGCTCTCTGGCCCGACCTCGAGACCCTGGTGGTCAGCTTGGTGGTTAACCTCAGTTAGATTTTATGTCACACGTGTGTGCGGGGCTATCTAATATATGTATTCAAATGGGTCAAGGGCTTTAACAAGGGTGATATAGACAAGGTCATCATAATAAGACGAAAGGGCAAGACTCACAGTAAAGGATTTAAATTGGACAAATTTAGGCTTAAAGAAGAAATAGACACGACTTAGTTGACCAATAGAGTGGTCAACTAATGGAATAGAGTTATTAACCATGTGAGTGCTAAAACAACAAGTTGTTTTAAGAGAAGGTTAAGAAGATGGAGATGACAGGTGGTAATGGACATGGAACTGCCTAGCGTAGGCCTTATGGTCTCTTGAAGTCTTCTTCATCTTTATGTTCTCATGTTCATTCAGGCAAGAGTGAGTTTGTACTCGAGTCTACGTCGTCCTTGGGGGAGAAACTTTAGTCAGAACTTCTGTGACATGCTGTGTGCAAGACACATGTTCTAGAACCCCATGCGTTAGTTAAGTTAGGTAGTTAGTTAGCTAGTTAACTTGTGTTCCCTAACTATATAGTTCCGCAACCCAAAAGAAATTGTGAGAGATACCCTTAAATGAAATAGTAACTTATAGTAACATTAATTAGGAATGAATAGGAATATAAAGAAATGAATAAATATATATATAGGAAATAGTAATTTCAAAATACAGAAACATATAGAAACCTTATATTAATTTTTCGTTGTGAAAATAATTATATGGGATACCAAAAACTCAAATAATAGTGATGCATTGACAAAGTTGTTTATCTATTATTAAAAGGAAGAAATATTAGGGCATAGCCAATATGTACAATGATGAGGAGAAAAATCAATTCATAGTCAACATGTAAAATAATGAAGAGAAAAATAAATTTATAACGTAATCATCTGGGTCTATGTTCATAGGGCTTTGACACAATGAAAGTCACATTGAAATAATAATAATTAAGAAAATAATAATAATAGTAATAATAATAATAATAATGATAATGATAATGATAATAATAATAATAATAATAATAATAATAATAACAATATCAATAACGATAATGATAATAATAATAAAGATAATAATAATTATTATGATAATAATGATAATAATAAAAACAGCAGCAGTAACGATACTAACAACAATAATAATAATGATAATAATAGAAAATAGATTAAATAAATCAATACATGTACGATTAAATATATAAATGAATGGTTAAATAAATACATAAATAGAAAATGAAGTCCAGGGAATTTCAGGGTAAATCAAACCAAAAATTTCATTCCACGTTCCTTCCGACAGTATTACACACTATGGAAGTCTCCAACATTTCCTCGTTCTGCCGCGAAGACGCATGCACAGGGTTATTATAAGCTGTAAATCAATGGTTCACTTCGACCACGGGAAGAGATCCTAGAAGACCAAGAGTCAAGACACAAGAAATCAACTTTGTGAAGATTCTTCAAAATGATATCAAGGATTATCACAAATGCAAACTGGAAAGTAATTCGATAATGATACACGTGACCCGTAATGATGCCATGTATTTTTATCAATCTCGTCCGTAAACTCCATAACCGTACAAAAAAAAAAATCAGTTTCGTTTTGCTAACGTTCTGTGGTAGAAATTATAATTTAATTTAGAAAAAAATAAATAGTTTGAGAATTACCCCTTCCCCCTTTACATGACAAACATGATGCATAAACAGAATTTCTGCCGATTCCTGTTATAGCATGACGCCTGAATGGAAAGAAGAAGAAGAAGAAGAAGAAGAAGATTGAAACAAAAATAAAACATAATTCGCGTTTCTTGGTCACGACAACATTACGACAATTTCACGAATACAAATTAATCTTTTCGACCACTCAGGTTGCCAGATGAACGACAACTACTTCGAGGTAATCTCTTTGCGCGTCAGGATAACTACCGTCTCAGTGAAGGTTAAGAAAAAATGAAATAAATGTCGACCACATTTGGATGATTCACACGTTCATGTTATGAATCACGACGGTCGTCTTCCAGCAACTTTCTGTGATTCATTTTCTTTATATGACACATTGCACCCCACTTTCTTTCCTCTCTTCTCTTTCTCTTTCAACTTCTCCCCCTCCCTCCCTCCCTCCCCTCTCTCTCTCTCTCTCTCTTTCGATTTCTCCCTCTCCCCTTTTACGTGTGGAAAGATATGAGAGTAATAAAACAAGCTTATCAACATTCCCTCCTCCCCTATCTCCATTCCTCTACTCCTTCCTTCTACCCTTCTTTGTTTGTATGATCCTGGAGACTAAAATACTCATGCTATCTCCCTTGACCCCTTCCTATTTGTTTGTGTATGTATGTGCGTATGTGTATGTACGCCCGAGTGTGTGTGTGAACACGTGTGTATGTGTGTGTATGTCTATGTGTGTCTGTATGTATGTATGTATATGTTTGTGTGTGTGTGTGTGTGTGTGTGTGTGTGTGTGTGTGTGTGTGTGTGTGTGTGTGTGTGTGTGCTTCAATAATTTCCAGTTGTTCAGAATATAAATTAATGACTCATGTTTTGGAAAATTGTAAAGACCGTTTGAGTACGAAGAGTTTATTGATCGTTTAAAACGTTTCTGTCGATGGAATTCTTGGAAAAGTTCCTAAGGACTAAAACTTTGTAAAGTCAATAAAGTCTTTGTCCCAAACGGTGTTTATTCATTATCTTTCATTCTAAATGAATGCCCCGAATTTTATTAATCTAGTTATTCATTCATTAATATATTCATTCATTGTTTTGAACGAAAATGCATGATCAATATTATTCTCACAATATATTCATGTAACAATATTGTAATATACTGATATAATATTGTGAATCATGATCAGTATCACTCTCACAATATATCAATGTAATAATATTGTGTATTATGGTTCTTCCTACCATGGTTCCACCACCGCAATCTACATTGTAAAATATAGAAGACAGATCATTGTGCAATATTCTTTGTTATATAATATTGTTTTGATATTTAGATGGAAAAATATTTCCTATTTTAATCCTTACCATTATGAAAGCTAAAGTAGTTGCAAAGCAGTACTAATCATTTCTTATACCCCAACGGTCCGACAGATAATCAAAGTCAGTTTGTTAAGTTGTCAGTTGTAGACATTTCGGGCAATATTAACAAGGTGCAATGTGTGTGTGTGTGTGTGTGTGTGTGTGTGTGTGTGTGTGTGTGTGTGTGTGTGTGTGTGTGTGTGTGTGTGTGTGTGTGTGTGTGTGTGTATGTATGTATGTGTGTGTGTGTGTGTATGTGTGTGTGTGTGTGTGTGTGTGTGTGTGTGTGTGTGTGTGTGTGTGTGTGTGTGTGTGTGTGTGTGTTTGTGTGATTCACCATGGTCTTGGATCACGTGTTGGACTTGTAATCGACAGCTATTTCCCTCTTGGAAGAGAGCTCAGAGCTCATATATGACCGATCTATGGGTAATGCTGTGACCTTACACGCACACACACACCCAACTCCATGCCCACGAGAGTTGGAGGGTTGGAGTAAGAATTTGCAGCGCAGCGATACTGAAATTACTTTCGCCCTAGGCGGCATTCGAACCCCGGACCGCCGTAGTGACGGCCGGGAATTCTAACCACTGCGCCTCGAGTCGTGTGTGTGTGTATGTGTGTGTGTTGGTGTGTGTGTGTGTGTGTGTGTGTGTGTGTGTGTGTGTGTGTGTGTGTGTGTGTGTGGTGTGTGTCTGTGTTTCTGTATGTGTGTGCGTATGTGAATACTACACGTGAACAATAAGGTTTCATATACTCATTTGTTTGTTTAGCTATTTGCTTGTTTAAAATATATAGGTTAACTTATTTGATTAATCATATATTTATTGGGATCCCGCAAATTTACCGACAATAATTCACCGACAACAATTCACCGACAACAATTTACCGACAACTATTCATCAACACGCTCAATTGATCGATATACACAATTCATCGCAAAACGTTAGGTTAGCTTAGGTTAGGTTAGGGTTAGGTTAGGTTTGGTTAGATTAGGTTGATTTGGTGAGTTACGTTAGGTTTGTTAGGTTGGTTGGGTTAGGTTGGTTAGGTTTTGGTTAGGTTAGGTTAGGTTATGTTTATGTTGGTTAGGTTAGGTTGGTTAGGTTTTGGTTAGGTTAGGTTAGGTTATGTTTATGTTGGTTAGGTTTTGGTTAGGTTTTGGTTAGTTAGGTTAGGTTATGTTAGGTTGTTTGGTTTTGTTAGATTAGATTAAGTTGGTTAGGTTAGGGTTTGGTTAGGTTAGGTTAGGTTAGGTTTTAGGTTACATTGGATCGGTTACGTTAGGTTAGGTAAGTTATATATTTCAAATTAGAATATTTATTTATTTTTCGATGAATTGTGTATATCAATAAATTGAGCGTGTCGATGAATTGTTGTCGGTAAATTGTTGTCGATGAATTGTTGTCGGTGAATTGTTGTCGGTAAATTCGCCTAGACCCATATTCATTTACTATTTTACT
The DNA here is from genome assembly GCF_046742065.1 of Oratosquilla oratoria. Classification (NCBI taxonomy): domain Eukaryota; kingdom Metazoa; phylum Arthropoda; class Malacostraca; order Stomatopoda; family Squillidae; genus Oratosquilla; species Oratosquilla oratoria. The sequence continues at coordinate 34,571,023 of NC_134791.1, read as the reverse complement.
TTTTTATCTATTTACTTATTCTCTTATTTCTTCTATCTATTTATACATTCATATATTATTTTATTTACTTCTTGTTTCTTCTATTTATTTATGTATTCCATTATATATTTATTCAGTAAATTATTGGTTTATTTACTACCTCCGTCCAGGGGATTATGCATTCGGTTGTGCTCGCTCGTTTGTTTGTTTATTTGTTTCTTAGACTAAGTTTAGTCAAAAAGCTACAAACGGGTTTTGACGAAATTGTTTTGAGAAATGGAGGCAAACACCATAAGATTTCGGTGATGATCCGGATTTAGGAACTTCGATTTTAAAGATTGAAAACGGTAGGAGATATTTTTTTAACGCCAATATTGGCGGGTTTGATCCCTAGACTGATTCTATTTTTGCAGCGTTGGCGTGCGCGTGTAACTATCCTGGCGAAGCTCTCTGTTTCTTGAGTGCTTCAAGTTTATCAGTCTGTTCATTATTTTATTTATCTATTGACTTATTCATTTAGTAATCATCTGTTCATTTATCTATTTATGTATATATGTTTATCTATTTATGAATTTACTTATTCATTTATTTAAGTTTCTAATGATGGTGAATTTGATCCCAAGACTGGTTCTATTTCTGCAGAGTTGGCGTGCGCCTGTAATTGTCCTGGTGAGAGCTTTGCGTTCCTTGACTGCTTAAACTTTATTTATTTGTTAATTCATTTATCTCTATATGTATTCATTTAGTATTCATCTATTTATTGATCTATTTATTGATACATAGATAACTATATCTATTTCTTTGTTTATCTATTTATGAATTCACTTATTCATTTATCTAAGTATCTATTAATCTGATCTATTTATTAATTTAATAATTAATTTATTTATTTATCAATTTACTTATCTATTCTTTTGGTATTTATGTATTTATTCATCTATTCATTTATCTACTTATGTATCAATTTATCTTTTTTATTCATTCATTTACTTATTCATTTATTTATCTATTTACTTATTGTTACGTTGTACCAGATATTTATCATTTAACACCGTGCAGGTACAATTACCTAACAAAGCTATTTGGGAAAGTGCTCTAACATATCTACAAACATTACTTGGCTTAAGTATTGCGTTGGCGAACCCAGCGCTTCTATCTTTGAGGACAAAATCACGTCGAAGATATGGATTCAGATAATTTATTATGAAGGAGAGATTTAAGAGATCTAGAGTAAAAGAGAGTAGGGATAATAGACTCAAAATTATCATCATTCGTCTTTGAGCTAAAATTCTCCTTTAGTCATAAATTAATGCTACGTGGATCTGGTCCATAGGGTGAGTCACTTGTCTTTTTAATGCCGACTCCATTAAACTTCTCCATTTGGCACAACGTACGGGGTGACATTTCTCAACAGAAGCTCAACGTCTTCACAGAGCATTTTATGAATATGAACAGTGTTCACAAATGGAGTGGATTTATGATTCTTAAACTCTCAAAAGTCTCAGCGCGACGCTGAGGAGTCGAGACAAGAAGAATTCCTGGAATGGCCAAAGACCTGAGCGCCTCTGGGCTTGAATTCATTCAAGAAAAAAATAAATAAAAGAATATGACCAGATAAATAAAATGAATAAAAACATGAATAAATGAATAGATAAATTAATGAACAAAATGTATATACGTAAATAATTAAGATAAAATAGAATAAAAATAAATAAATAAACAAATAAGATGAATAGAATAAATAAATAATATTAATGGATAAATCAATAAAATAAATCAGTAAGATCAATAGAATAAGTAAATGAAACAATAAATCATACAAATAAAAGAAATACAATAAGATAGAATAAGACCAAGTCAAAGACTGATGGTCCGTCACAGGAAAAACCTACGTGAAGAAAGCACTTGAAGACACTCATAAAGAACCCGAAGCTCTCGCCAGAGAATTCTATAAAGAACCGAAGAAGAATGAAGGATTCTCTTGGAAGTGGACTAAGAGCTCTTAGCAGACTCTTCAGGCAGGACGTACTGAATGAGAGCTAAACCTCGGGGGAATAGTTTGGAGAAATAGGCCTATCAAGGACGAGGAGGAGGAGGAGGACGAGGAGGAGGAGGAGGAGGAAGAGGGAGGAGGAGACGATTGGAGTGGTGAGTTATCAGGGAGACAAGGGTGTGAAATAGTTGTCATAAGTGTCTACTCTCGTTGAGATAATTATCATTACCAAATACTGATTAATAACAATGGGTTAGAATTCACTTCAAGAGATAATTATTATTACGACATTTATTTTCTCATTTATAAAGGATTGGGTTCTCTTTAAAGTCAGGATAATCATCATTGTGAAATGCGCCTTCTAACTTATGAACGATTGAATCCTCTTAAAAAAAGGCTAAATACTATTACGAAATACAGCTCTTCATAGATACGATAACTATCATAACGAAATGTGCAATCATAAAGGATCAAATTCTCTTCATAGACAGGGTAACTCTCATTACAAAATGCATTTTCTCACTTATAAAGATTTGGAATCCTTATAAAAGGTTGGGATTCTCTTCAAAGTTGGGCTAACTATTATTACGAAATGCATCTTCTCATTAATAAAGGAATGAGATCCTCTTCAGTGAGTTTGTCATAAGAAACACAATTTATGAGCTACGCGGGTACAGACGTGTATGATATATGCATATTTTTGTCATTCAAATTTGGCAAATATCATGTTCAGTCCTGTCGTAAATTCAATCAAAACCAAATCTATAAGCGATAACTTCATTCGAAATTAATTTCTCTTATGTTCCTTTTCTTGTCTTTGGGCCGAGGGGAAATCAGATTTTTCTTATTATGTTATTTCACGTTATATGATTCGTTATTTGCAATAAATAATAATAATTCTTTTTTTTGGGCATGTGATGTGTAAAGGCCTAACGTCTTTACAATTTATAGCAAAGAATGGTATTATTGTACATAAAGAAGGTGATAAAGATGATTTATTAACATTGGGTCTGCAATCTGTTTTCTTTCCTCGGTCATATCAACTTGTAAAAAACAGAACTAAAATAAGCATAATGACATCCATCTTTAACCTAATCATACACTATTAGCAGTAACGACGCTTGTTCAACTAGATCCGTTTAAAATATCACTGAAATAAAATCCGCAGGAACGAAAGTTTATCACCTCGTGAAATGCATAAAAAGCCTCGCATATATATTGCCCCATTATGTAGGTATTGTAAGCACGATAGAAACAAATGGGCTGGAATTTTTGTGGACGGTTTGTACCTGAAAAGCCACTAAGAAACACTAACAACGTGTCCCACATTCGCAGGGTCGCGTCCCTTGCCCACTGCCTCTTCGGGACGTGGGCTGAATTTGTGTCCGTCACTCAAGAAAAGAATAAGAGCGTCTGTTTCGAGGTAATACTCAAGCAAAGACGCACGCAAGACACACACGCAAACACGCAGACGTAAAATCACACGTACAAGCAAATGCATGTATACTTCACCAGCGAAAACACATGTAAAACACACGTACACATGCACACTTACAAAGACAGACACACACACACACACACACACACCACACACACACATACAAACACACACACACACACACACACACACACACACACACACACATACAAACACACACACACACAAACACACACACACACACACACACACACACACTTTTTCTGTCTTTCTCTCTTTCTCTCTCTCTCTCTCGCACACACACACACCCACACACACACACACACACACACACACACACACTTCCACACACTTTTTCTGTCTCTCACTCACACACACACACACACACACACACACACACACACACACACACACACACACACACACACACACACACACAAATGCACCTACATACACAGAAATACGAATGGAGTTGACAGAAAATTGCCGTCAAGAAGGAATTACTTTCCTCTTTCCCTGGAGAAGTCGATTGAAATTCCTTTCAGTCGCTGAACGGGTCATTACTTCCTTGGAACGCTCTCAGCTTTCGCCCTTATAAGCGCTGGGAACCGGACATGCCATAAATTTCATGTCCATCGTCACATGTTCCATTCAGTCATGTGGACAGAAGCGCTGGTGGACTATACCCAAGGGGAATACGAACAAGGTTTTGCACTGTAGGCGGGCAAAGTACGGGCGCGGTTTGTCTTCAACGTCGAAAGTAGAAACTCGAGAAAATGATCAAAAGGGAAAGTTTGACCCCCATACATAAACTCAATATATATCATTTAATAATTTGACCCTAAAAGAATGTATATATAGAATGATAAAAGACACAATATCTTTGATAATTTTATTCTAAAAATGATGTGTAAAAGAAACATTCCCTACGGGCGGCCCTCTTCAGCAGGACAGCGTCGTCGTCTTGGAAATTCGACGAATGTCGGAAAGAAGTATGATCTCCCGTCGGACGCAGGTGAATGCACTACCTCCGGACAAGCCAGACCGAGGGAGGAAATTACTTGGAGGCTTTGCGGAAACTGACAGACCTTCTATTGTTACTCGTTTTCCAAGAAAGACATCACCATTTTCTTCATGTTGATTTCTACAGTCCTCGCAACTTTCAATCAATCAATCCATCAGTCAATCAGTCAGTCCTCCCATAAGATTTCTTCACCCCTCAATCAACTAATTAGTCACTCAATCATTAGCTATTAAGAGTCCACCGCTATACAAACACCTCTCCCAACCTCTTCCATGAATAGTACGGGTAAGTCAACCTTTGTCACTCCTGCAAACTTCTGTCTCGTCTCTCCTAGTTACCTGCTTGCCCTCCCCAGGCGTCCAGTCAGAAAGATTCTTGTTGTATCTGTTACCCCCTTTTCTGGTGAATTACTCTGCTATCCCCCTTCCCTCCTGGTCTCTGGTATGTGAATTATTCCTTTACTTCCTCCCCCTCCCTTATGGACTCTGGTACCTGCAGTACCAGTGACACATACCACCTAAGAAAGCCTAGAAATTATACAAGATTGGCCTAAGAGGCCTCATCATCACTACACCTACTTCTAATCAATTGATGGGCTACATGCTGAAGCACAGAAGGGATGAGTAGGTAAGGGAAGGAAGAAGAAAATTAAAATGGTTCTTTTGAGAGATTTGAGGCCAAATCATTGACTGCTACACGCAGTACTTAAAAAGAACTGACTCAAAGTGATTGTGACACGACGCTGGCTAAAGCACCGTCAGTATATGGTAGATACTAATAGAAATTTGATGGCAACGTACACAAACACATGAAAGCCATATTGGAACCAGACACAGACACAAACATATATAAGAACGTCTTAGGTACACAAATCTGTGATGAATTTCATTTTTTTTTTTTTTGAGGGGGACGCCAAGATACGCTGTTGTTGTTTTTTGGCGTTGTGCAGTGAGACTTGACGTCATCATTACGCTTGTCTAACTGAGCGCTCGCCAACCAATCACCGTCCAGGAAAGACTGACACGGCCTGGCATGAAGTATCATTGGGGCAATGCGTCCGATTTTTTTTTTTTTAAATAGTTACCAAGTAGGGCAGATGAAGATAGGAGCATTAATCAAAAGAGAGACATTGAACTCAACTGGAGTAAAAAAAAAAAAAAAAAAAAACTATGTAGGACAGAATTCTATCATTGATAGCATAGGACAGGTACCTTGTATGAACAGCCAGAGATGGTTGGACTTCTTGTGAATTCTTATATGCATAATCCTCAGAGAAAACCTCAACGAATATTTTCCTATACTTCCCTAGATTAATCCATTTCAGAGGAATGAGGTGAATGACACAGACACACAACTATATATATATATATATGTATATATATATATACATATATATGTATATATATATATATATATATATATATATATATCTATATATATACTAGCCAATTACCCGCGCGTTGCTGCGAGTTCGTGAATAATTCCTAACCTAACCATACCATACCTAACTTTAACCCTTAACCCTAACCAAATTTTTTTTTAAATTGAATATAGCTTTAAACACTCCCCCTCCCAGATGTGCGCCCCCCTACCCGAAGGTTGGAAAACCCTAGTTTGAAAATACATGCATACACAAACACAAATATCATGTGCACATTCTTTTGCCTGCGTGTGGGAGTGCGTGTGTGGATTGACAATAAATGCCTACGGCTAAAAGGTGAAGAAATGTATCTACTTTATCTATCTTCAGAATATATATGGTTATAGGGGTTTATTTGAAAAAACCTAGGAAGAGTTTGTAAACAACAAATTTCCGCCGCACTATAATTAAATGAAAATAAGCAATATTTCAACATTTGGTAAAATTATACAATCATTTTACATTTGCATGATTTTTTCTTACAAAAGCTATCATGGTCTGTGGCAACATTAATTTCACAAATATAAGTAATATTTATGAACACATACAATGGTTTGTTTAATTATATTGATTCTTATGTTACAAAAATAATAACTTAAGAAGGAACTACAGTAGTGGCTTGTTCCCTCACCATAAACCACCTAACTTTAACCCTTAACCCTAACCAAAATATTTTTTTTATTAAATATAGCTTTAAATACTACCCCTCCCAGGTGTCCGTCCCCCCTCCCGAAGTTGGGAAACCC
>NC_134791.1:34541923-34544423 GCF_046742065.1 Oratosquilla oratoria | reverse complement strand
TATATATTATATATACTAGCCAAATTACCCACGTGTTGCTGCGAGTTCGTCAATATTCCTTAACCTAACTATACCCAACCTAACTTGAACCCTTAATCCTAACCAAAGTAATTTTCTTAATGAAATATGGGTTTAAACACTCCCCCTCCCAGGTGTGCGCCCCCCTACCCGAAGGTTGGGAAACCCGAGTTTGAAAATACGTGCATACACAGACACAAATATCATATGCACACATTATTTTGGGTGCGTGCGTGTGTGTGTGTATGTGTGTGTGTGTGTGTGTGTGTGTGTGTGTGTGTGCGTGTGTGTGTGTGCGTGGATTGATAATAAATGTCTACAGCTAAAAGATGAAGAAAAGTATCTCGTTTATTTATCTTCAGAATATATATGGTTATAGTTGTTTATTTGCAAAAACCTTTGAGGATTTTGTGAATAATAAATTTACGCTCGCACTAAAATTAAATGAAAATAACTAATATTTCAACATTTGGTAAAACTTATACAATCATTTTACATTTACATGCTTTCTTCTTACAAAAGCTATCATGGTTTATGGCAACATTAAATTCACAAATATAAATAACATTTATGGCTTGTGGCAACATTCATTTCACAAATATCAATCATATTTAAGGACACATAAAATGGTTTGTTTAATCATATTAATTCTTATGTCACAAAAATAATACGCGACTTAAGGGGGGACTGCAGTAATGGCGTGTTCCCTTACCATAAACCACCTAACTTTAACCCTGAACCCTAACCATTTTTTTTAATGAAATATAGTTATCCAAGTACCTGGAGTGATGGGGTATCAGAATATATATGGTTATGGGCGTCTATCTTCAAAACCCTAGGAGGAGTTCGTGAACATACAAATAAATAAATAAACAAACAGACAGACAGACAGACAGACAGACAGAGGCTACTTTATTATAATATATATATATATATATAATATATATATATATATATATATATATATATATATATATATATATATGTATTCAACCACATATCTTATGTGGTTGAAAAAGATGAATATCTGCACTGGGGACCATTCAGTGTATGTGAGTATATATATATATATATATATATATATATATATATATATATATATATATATATATATATATATATATATATATATATATATAGTCTCTCAACCCATCTTCAGTATTTTCAGTAAGATATAAGTTTCACGGAACTAAGCGCAATGTGGGTACACATACAAACATGCGCGCGCATACACACACATAAACACACACATGCATAGAAAACTGCTTTGACAGTAAAACATTTTGACTTATGTCGTACAAATACCATTACTTCTAAAACTAAAACTAGAGAATTTATCATAACCCAGTCCGAAATTTCAAAATTTCTAGAATAGATTCAAAAACTTTTTATCCAACCTTTCTATGAGCCAAGAAGTCTCCTGTCACCTTCCATATTTTCATCGTAACACATAACTAACTCACTAAAGCTATATTCAGCTATATCACTTCCTCTCCTAACTATACCTTCACCTCTAACTAGTCTCTGGATGCTCGTTGGCTGAGCGGGTTAGAGCGTCACTACTTGTGGCGGAGGTTGAGGTGATGGCAGTTCGAACCCTGCCACTGGCGAGTTGGACCAAGGGTATGGTTAATTAAATTCCACGTTACAAAGTCCTCTGTGAGGGGCACCGTCTTAGCCTCCTGATAGGGGGAAGTTCGCGACGTTAAACCGAATCAATGAACCTAGTGTCATGATAATGCAACATCGACATATTCATTTTTATCAACATTCTTATCTACTAAAGTCCCTTTTACGATAGATGCAATCTGTGGCCTTGTTATCACAAACAAATGTTCCATCTACGAACACAGCCATTATCTATAGTCCTCACGCCCACATTTGTTACCCTTATCTACAGGAACAGATGTTATCTACGTCCCTTACAACTACAATCATTATCGTTCAAGATGGTTTTGGCATAGTTAACAAAAGAGTTAATTTATTATTTTCTATGGGCTTCCTGTTGCGCTGGACTTTCAAATTTGCTATTCTTAACACACAGTTTTTTTGTTTTTATTCTAATTTATTTATTTATTTATTTATTCATCGATCTAATTCCAGGAATAAAACTCCAGAATCACGCACACACGGCTATTCCACATGAAATTTACGTTGTCCAATAGCTCCTAACCTAATATATCCTAGCGGAACCTAAAATAACTATTTCATAGAAAAAATAGATATTTGAAATGCAAAAACGAAATAAGAGAAAAATGTGATTGCGTGATACTGGAATAATATATATATGTATACATACATATATATATATATATATATATATATATATATACGTATATATATATATATACATATATATATGTATATATATGCACATATATATATATATGTATATATATATGTATGCATATATATATATATATATATATAAACATATATATATACATACATACATATATCTATATCTATATATATATATATA
>NC_134791.1:34529423-34531923 GCF_046742065.1 Oratosquilla oratoria | reverse complement strand
ACGAAGAAGAAATAGAAGAAAGTACAGAAAAGATAAAAAAGAAGACGAAGAAGAAATAGAAGAAAGTACAGAAAAAGAAGATTAAAAAGAAGACGAAGAAGGTAATGAGCCTACGCCAGGAGGCGCTGTGTAGCTGCGGCCCAACTCCATCACCTTTGCCCTATTATACACTTTGGAGACTTTTAGAGCGGGTAAGTCACTTTTGAGAACCAGAGAGGAATGCGGGATTCGAACCCACAGCTAAGCGAATGCGAGACCAGCACGGTTCCGATTACGCCACTGGTGCTCTCCTTATAAGGTATGGCGATGTATTCAGACCAAGCCCATTAGACATATCATCACTTCATAGTGGCTTAGATATATTCAGATTTCATATATAGCAACATCACTGGGTTATCAAAAGAAAGTATTATATTTTCCTAAGATAAGGCGATGGATGAGTGGGATGGGTGGGATTGTTTACCTGCCTTTGACTTGGCTACCTTCCTTATAAGGGGAAAGAAGCCATTCGTATATGAATGGATAGATTATTATCTTTTTAACCTACGTTCAAGTAAAGGTGAAAGGTGAAACAATGTGATTGTTGAATCTAATTTTCATAAAATGAGGATTTACTCATAATATACGAGTATTTCCTTACACTGCACTGTTGGCGTCATCGGAAGCGTGCCGGTCTCGTATTCCCTCAGTTGTAGGTTCGAATTTCAAATAGCTCTCCGATTCCTACCAGGAAGTGTTACCTGCCCCAGCAGTTCTCAAAGCGCATAGAGCAAAGGTGACGGCTTCGGCCGCAGCTACTCAACGTCTCCTAGCGTACACTATACAACTTCGCCATGTAGAAAAAAAAATGCAATACTAAATAAATAAAAAATAAGAAATAAGTAGATGAATAAATAAAATAAAAAATGAGCGAACTGCAAAAGAAATACAAAGAATAGATTATACATATGTGTCTATTTTTGTAATTGAAAATGTATATTGCTTTAAGATTGTGCCTCTTTTTTTCGTCGCAGAGGATGATCGCTGGCCGAACGTGTTATTAGAGTGTCGTTACTTCGACGAAGGCCGAGGTGATGACGGTTCGAACACTACTGCCGACGAGTTAAACTAAGGGCATGGTTTATAAAATTTCAAGGTACAAAATCTTCTGTAAGGAGCACCGTCGCTAGTTGTGGTGAAGGCCGAGATGATGGTGGTTCGAACCCTGCCACCGGCGAGTTGAATTAAGTGCATAGTTTATTAAATTCAAAGCTATAATGTCCTCTGTGAGGGGCACCGTCCTAGCCTACTAATAAGGGGGGGTGGGTTGTGACGTTAAACCGAATCACTTTAGATTTAATCTTACACAGTTCTTGGATATAAATTGTCAGTTTCAGGAAAGACATGTAATGGCGGAGTGTCCGACAGATCTTCATTACATACTTTACAGTTATGCCTTTTCCATATGAAAGACTAGCGATATAACCAAGAAAGAAATATGTATATATATATATATATATATATATATATATATATATATATACATTTTTTTTTTTTTTTTTAGAAAAAAGTGAACAAATTATCATCTTTAACACATAATTAGTATATTTGACTTATTTCTCTTCCTTCAGGGAGAATAGAAATATAACGAAGATAAATATAAATTCTTAAAGATGTACAGTACACACACAATGAAAATAAAATACAGTAATATAACATAAAAAATATAATAAAATATATTGTACCTTTGAATGATTTATTTTTCCCAGAAAAAATACTACAGTGACAAATATAAGTAGAATATAGTGAAAATAATAATAAACATAATACATCTTGGAAAAATAAAATAAAACGTACAGTCAAAGAAACGAAAAGATATAATAAAGATAACACGACCAGAAGAGATAAAGAATGAAAAATTCTGCATTCAATAGTTATGGTAATGGTACTGGGACATGCATTCCAGAAAACAAACGAAGAACTTTCCTCCAATTATGCATCAAACGAGCGAGAAACTTAACGCCGTCTCCTCCATCCAAGCAATCTTCCATTACAATTTTTTTCTTTCTTTTACGCCCACCTCTCTTTTTTTTTTTTATTCTTTTTCTTTCCTCTTTTTTTTTTTCCTAACAAACACGAAATATAAAGACAAAGCTAATCCCCGGAGTCCCTCCCCTCAGGACGTCCCAGATATAGATTTGTCAGTAAAAGTGAGCGCCTTTTGTAAGCCAGTCGAGACAGACATTCCAGAAGAAGAATTTTTCCAGTGGTTTTCCTGGAAATACCAGAAAAGTCGAAAACCCGCGTATATTTATCCACATGTATGAAAGTATGTGCGTGTGTGCATGTGTGCATGTGCGTGTATGTATGCGCGTGTGTGCATGTGCGTGTATTCACCTTGGTCTTTGAATCACGTGTTGGACTCGTGATCGACAGCTATTTCCCTCCCGGAAGAGAGCTCAGAGCTCGTATGACCGATCTATGGGTAATACTATGACCTTACACACACACACACACACAC
>NC_134791.1:34521923-34524423 GCF_046742065.1 Oratosquilla oratoria | reverse complement strand
ATTCATATGTGGTTGCATTACCTTTTACTTCTAGCTGAAACAAAGATCTAGATATGCTTCACTTTATGCTTGACTGTTTTAGATTCATCTATGATTTAAATTGTTCACATTTTCCAAATACAAACTCCTATACGAGACACGGAAACTTCCCTCAAACTCCCTGATTTAAAAAAGTGTTACCTTTTATCACTAGCTAAAGCAAAGATCAAGAAATGATTCACTTCATGTTTTACTGTTTCAGACTTTCATATATGCTTTAAGGTATTCACAATACCCTAACACTGCAAGGCACCAAAGCTTCCCTCAAATCCCTGCTTTAAGTAGCATTATTTTTTATTAAAAAGTAGACATGTTCCACTTTGTGCTGACCGTTTCAGAGATTTATATATGTTTTGATATGTTCACAATGCACTGGCACAAACTTCTGTACTACAGCGCATTCAAACTTCCCTGAAACGCCCTCTCGTATTTCGAAAGGACTTCACCTTCCTCTCGCTTCTGTGAACGTGTTTCACAATTCCATCGCAGACGAAGTCAACACGAATGACAATATACGTTTCCCTCCTCCATTTGTCTTCCAATTACCTTCAGATATGTACTTTATCACATCTCCTGCGACATCCAAGCAGTGCGTGCCTTGCTTTAACTCTAAGTCAATTGACGATAGTTTGATAGGGAGAGTAGGAGGCGTGGGGAGGCCAAAGCGCGCCCTAAACGATCACTATTATTGCGCAATATTCCGTATTGTACAATATCATTGACGGTGTAGTGATGGTATTGAAGACTGACATAATATAGTGACAATATATTATGACACAATATGTATTGTGTCATTCTTCAATTCCATCCCTACACCGTCAATAACATTGTACAATACGGAATATTGCGCAATAATATTGAAGTGGTTTGTTAGATGACTGTTACCACTAAAGTGAAATATTTATGTATCCAAATGAGCGATACCTTTTGGAAAAAAACAACAGACGTCTATTTATCTATTTATCATTATGTTTTTTTCGCATTCGACCTAGTTATGGACCAAAAGGTCTCCTGTCGGCATGCTTCGCCTATGTAATCTTTTGTAATCCTTTGCAAAGCCCGCCTTCTTCCTAAGTTTACTTAGCATCTTATCGGTAGTCTGATAATATATATGCTGATTAGAAAAATGATAAATAAAATACAACTTACAATCCTTCCATGTATTTCTATTTTTACACAGGATATCGAAAGCACAGGATATCGAAAACACTACTAATCACTTAAGTAATAACTTCTCTAATGTTTTCTCCTAATTTCCAGTATCAAATTCATGTTTGAACTTAACATAATCTTGATGAACACTGTATTGATACGAAAAAAGGATACTTACTCTATATAACCGTAAAAAGGAAAATGAATGTTCTTAGTTCTTCTAATGTTATCATTATACTCACAATTCACATGTTTTTGATAAACAGCGCGTGGGACACAGAAACGGAAAACAAAACTAATTACTCCCTTTACCCGGGCCGTTTCGAGCTGAGGGCACATGACACTAACTTTCACTGATAAATCGAAAGCACAGGACGCATGTGGGTAGAGAATGCTACTTGTTCCTCCCAGCAAGCACCCAACCACGCAAGTGAGAAGACAAGTTAGGCTTTTCAATGAGGCCAAGATGAAATTACTCATGCAGCTTTAAAACGCGACTGGTTACGCTGTGCTCACCAATTACTTGGTTAAGGGAACACAATGTAATTAGCTGGAGGGAGTGTAAATTGATCTACGTTGGTTACTGGCTACAGATAGTAAGTCAATGTCGTTAGAGGCGGAACGCTAAAGAGGGAAGGGAATGAGTATATGGAAGGGGTAGCGTAGAAAATGGAGGACAAATAAAATTAATGTGTGTGTGTAAGGAGAATAGGGGAAGGGAGAGGTATAAGATAAATAGAAAAATGAAGTTAGTAAGCTAATAAAAATCCTTTGAATAAAAGAGTAGAGACAAAATGGAAAAAAGGTAAGTACTCAGGGAGGAAGCAAGAAGGAAAAGGAAGGAAGAGGAAAGATGAATGTAGAAGCGTAAATAATAGAATGGAAGAGGAAGGGAAGAAAGAGTGAAAATGAAGAAAAGAAAAGAAAAAGAAAATAAAACCGAAAGATGCTGAGTGGAATGGAGGCAAGAGTGGATAGAAAGAAAAAAGAAAACGAAAGGAAATTAAATAAAAAACAATAAATTAAAACACAGAGAGAGGCTGTGAGCAAGAGGAAAGCAACTAATCATCATTTCGTTGGCAGTGTCCTCGCATAACGAAGTTTCTCAAGTTTACAAAACAAAAACACTAAACGAATCACCATTAGTTTCAGCTAATTAGGTTAGAATTCCAGCCTTGCTTATGACACAAATGTCTGCACTGAAAGATAACTATATCTGCCAAACGGAGAAGAAATTTAGTAATTGGCTATTCAAAAAATATCAGTATATTTTATAAAGACATCTTCATAGACCTGTTATGTTTAACAA
>NC_134791.1:34506923-34514423 GCF_046742065.1 Oratosquilla oratoria | reverse complement strand
GGAAAATATAGGAAAGCATTTCAGAGTAACAGAGTGCAAATGGTGTCGCGAAATAAGAGGCCTTATGCAATATATATATATATATGTATATATATGTATATATATATATATATATATATATATATATATACATACGGTATGTTCAATAAGTAATGAGGAAATGTCAGGCGAGACATTAAATATGACTTGATCAAAATACTACTTCATGGTGAAGTACACATACATATATTCTATAAAATGACTAACTGGCCTCTTTCTGTATTTGTAGGTCTAAGTGCAGCGGTGAACGTGGTGGAACCAGTCTGATTCGGTTTGCCGATCTGTGAACACTTGTAAAAGATGCAAGGAAACATGGAGCAACTTTACGCCATCACATTTTGTGTTAAACTTAAGAAAACCAAACAAGAAGCTTATGGAATGTTAAAGGAGGCCTATGGGGATGAACAGATGAGCCAAGCAAGTTTCTATCGGTGGTTTAACAGATTTTCTGAAGGAAATGAACAGGTTGAGGATGAACCCAGATCTGGAACACCGAAAAGTGCACGCAAGGAGGAAAACATCGAGGAAGTGCAAAGGTTAGTGATGCAAGACCGTCCAATATCTGTGAGAATGATATCTGAAGCTGTTGGTATTAGTACTGGCACAGTAGAGACAGTTCTGACCGAAGATCTGAAGCTCCACAAAATCTGTGCCAAGTTCGTGTCAAAGATCATCTCCGACGACCAGAGGCAGTTTCGTTTGGAATGTTGCACTGACATTCTCGAAATGATAGAGGCTGATTCAGGTTTCCTGAATAAGGTAGTGGCTTGCGACGAGAGTTGGGTGTTCACCTTCGACCCTGAGAGCAAACGTCGGAGTGCTCAGTGGAAGCACGCGACCTCCCCTAGACCCAAAAAGGCAAATATGAGCAGGTCGCAAGAGATGGCCACGGTCATTCCTTTCTTTGACTCCCAGGGGTTCATTCACGTTGAATGGGTTCCTCAGGGTCAAACCGTCAATAAGGAATATTATTTTACTGTTCTGAAAATGTTCAGGGAGAAGATGAGGAAGAAGAGGCCTCAGCAGTAGAGGAGTGGTCAGTGCCCCATGACACAAGTCAACGCTGGTGACCACCTGGATGGCCGACAGGAGTATGAAAGTAGTACAACACCCACCCTACAGCCCTGACCAAGCCCCTTGTGACTTCTTCCTGTTCCCACGCATGAAAGATAGCCTCAAGGGAACCAGATTCCAGTCAACAGAGTAGCTGAAAGAAGCATCGGAAAGTTACCTGAAGGGACTATTGAAAAAGGAGAGACGCATGCAGAAGTATGTAGTAGCGAGAGGCAACTATTTTGAAGGAGACAAAGTTTTGTAAGGTTATGAAAATAAATAGTGTCTCTCCTGGCATTTTCTCATTACTTATTGATCGTAGTGGTATATATATTCATCAACCACAATGCACTTTAATTCTAAGCCATCAACATCGGAAGTTCCAATGGAGGCCAACATGCAGAAATTGAAACGCAGTACGTCCAAGGACTCGAACCCGGCTAGCGTGTGACAAGTGCTAGGGACTTAACCGATTGCATGTTGGCCTCCAATGTTGTTCCGATGTTGATGACTTAGAATTAAAGTGCAATTGGTTGATAAAAATGTATCACTATTCACTGGGACCCATTCATTGTACACACACACACACACACACACACACACACACACACACACACACACACACACACACACATACACACACACACATATATATATATATATATATATATATATATATATATATATATATATATATATATATATACATACACACACACACACACACACACACACACACATATATATATATATATATATATATATATGCACACATATATAGACACGCATATAAGTAATGACAATATTCAAATAACTTCCAAGGAATACTAACTAGGTCAATTGACATCAGTGAATACAGAAATATATAATGTGTCTTTCACTGACATTATTAACAGAGGAAATGTTACGATTGCCATTAACAAAGACAATAACAATTCCATTTCTCTCAGTAAACAACGACAACAATAGGTTCCTTAGAACAAATGAGTAAAGATAAAAAAAAAAAAAATCTGTCGTGAAGAGCAGTTGATGATATTGTAAATATAGATTTATTTTTATATACTTGGTTTAACGTCACAAACTCCCCTTTATCAGGAGGGTAGGACGGTGCCACTTGCTGAGGACTTTGTAGCCGGGAATCTAATGAGCCATGCTCTTAGGTCAACTCGCCGATGGCAGGGTTCGAACAGCCACCACTTCGACCTCAGTCGCAAGTAGCGAACCTTAACCCACTTGGTGACCAAACAAAATATAATTATGATGTATAAATCTCTTTGAGAAAGAGGAGATGACCAAGAGACAAATGTCCTGAATTCTATCCAAAAATCTTACAATTCTACCAATAGAGTGGTTAACGAATAGAATAGACTTAGAAACCATGTTGTGAGCGCTAGAACTATAAATTGCTTTAAGAGAAGGTTAGATAACTTTATGAATATGGATGATAGGTGGTAAGGGACATGGAACTACCTAATGTAGACCTTACTCTTGTGGTCTCTTTTATTCTTATGTTCTTAAAGATGTGATCATAAATCTGTCTGCAAAAAGCCCAGAGGACCCATAAATTCTAAAGCCTGAAGTTGACAAAAAAGATTATGAATATATTTTCTAACGTAAAGGAACCTTCATCTTTGGTCATTGAAAGGAAAATTAACAAAGAAAAAATAACAATAGCAACTGTTAAAATAAACTGATATTTCAGTTCTTGACCAATACCGTAATTCGAAAGATAAAATTTAATTTTCTTCAAAAGAATATCGCTACGTCTAAATGTATCGAGGACCGATTGAATTAGATTATGATATTTGTAAACATAAAAACGCGAGAGAAACGATATCTCAGTATCCTGTTCTAAGAAAGCTTTTAATGAATGCAATGCCCCTCGAATTTACTAAAGACAGAAATGACATTACTAATACCAAGAAATTTTATTTAGAAGTATATTGTTAAAAAACGTTGTAAAAGTACTATGAGACATTTGCTTGTTTGTGCAAAGGAAAAATCAACGCAAATGTTACTTATCTACACAATTAACTCACTCATCATGAAACCTCAACCTAACATAGATGAAGCTGTCTAGCGCTAGCTTGAACAAAATATAAAAAGATATACAAAACCTACAAAGAGAAATAAATACAAAACTTATTTAAATGAAATAAAACTAGAATAAAATAAATGCAAATTCATAAACCCAAACGAGGGCAATATCTTACTGACGGAGTTAAAATAATATTACCAAACTGTACTCTTCACATAAAAGACAGAGAGAGTGAGTGAGTGTGTGTGTGTGTGTGTGTGTGTGTGTGTGTGTGAGAGAGAGAGAGGGAGAGAGAGAGAGAGAGAGAGAGAGAGAGAGAGAGAGAGAGAGAGAGAGAGAGAGAGAGAGAGAGAGAGAGAAACGAATAATATATTGCAATAGTGACCAAATAAATATCTGATAAAGATGGGAATAAAGTAGAGGGATAGCAAGCTGAGGGAACTCTAATAACTAACCTGAGGAGTATTTCAGGTCAATTTGAAGTCGGAGTTTGAAGTACTGGGAAAATCGTTGCTCGTTAAGTTTATGGAGGAAGAGGAGGAAGGGGCAAGGAGGGGAAGAGGCGAAGGGGTGGAGGGTGGGGTGGAGGAGTGGAGGGTGGGGGAGGAGTGGAGGGTGGGGAGGGGTAGAGAAGGGTGGAAAGGGAGGGAGGTACCTTGACCCTAAGATAGTGAGCTGTTTGTGGTCATAATACTTTACTTTGGACGCTGGCCGAGGCGGGTTAGAGCGTCGCTCCTTGCGGCGGAGGTCGAGATGACGGCAGTTCAAACTTTACCGCCAGCGAGTTGGACCAAGGGCATGATTCATTAAATTCCACGCTACAAAGTCCTCTGTAAGGGGCACCGTCCTAGCCGCCTCATAGGCCGGGAGTTCGCGACGTTAAACAGAATCATTACTTTGCTCTTCAAAATGACAGAATTTATCGTTTCGAATACAACAACGTCAAACGAGTCCACAAGTTCATGGACAAATCTTGCCTGAAGATGTCGAACACAGGGACAGAACTACCAAACGAGCGCGCAACAATATGCAACATTGCCAATGGGTTACAAGTGTATTTCATTTATCTTTGCAATCCTCCGATTCTCCTGGAACATTGGGAATAGAGGAACATTACGTTTATGTTTAAACCGCGCTGCAACATCGGCGCTGAAAGAGCTCCGGCTATATACATTTATACAACAATGAAGCAAGTGTGTGTGTGTGTGTGTGTGTGTGTGTGTGAGAGAGAGAGAGAGAGAGAGAGAGAGAGAGAGATTTTTGTGATTTTGAGGATAGCAAGTCGCTGATACAGACCTATGAGCCGTGAAGATGAGAAAAAACACCTCAATTCACAAACGAAGATGATCAAAATAGATGATATACAAATAATAATAATAATAATAATAATAATAACAATGATAATGATAATAATGATGATGATAACAACAATAATGATAATAATAACGATAATAATAATAATAATAATAATAATAATAATAATAATAATATTAGTAATAGTAACAATATTAATAATAATAACTATAATAATAATAGTGACAATAATATTGATAATAATGATAATTATGATGATAATAGTAATAATAATAACAATAACGGAAATGATAAATCCTATTGATGATAATAATAATAATAATAATAACAATGATAACAATAATAACAACAATAATAATAATGATATAACAACATCAACGATAATGATAATGATAATAATAATAACATTAGTAACAATACTAATATGATAAACCCAAATCTACTTAAGAGCAAATCTACATGTACATGCATACATCAAAAGACCTTTTCCCACATCATAAAGGGGTTGTAGAGTTAAATAATACATCCACCTTACACCAATCCCAAACCCATTCGCTGTATCTTCGATCTTAGCACATCGTGGATGAAGGACCATCCCTGGCTTCCGGCATACTGCTTGGGTCAGAATCAACGTAGCAAGACAAATCTTAGAACCCCCTTTCCTTCAAGTTTGACCTTTAAGTGGGGCCTGATACTGAACCGAACTTCAGACTTGTTCAGGTCCAAGTATATTTTTAATACTATTATTATTAATGATAATAAATAAAGATAATAAAAATAGTATTAATAAACTTAATAACTTCAGCACGTTCAAGCTATGAGCAAATGGAGATGTCAATATCATTAAACCAGGAGTCGAGACATATTGAAATGCTGAATCATTTTCTCTTCGTGAAATAGTACTTCAAAGAAAAAAAATACTTTGGGGTTGGAGGGAGTAAACGTTTTCAACTGCACATACACAAGTGGATAGTTAGTCTACTGTGTAGACAAGTAGAACACAATGAACTGTTGTATATTTCAAATTCCCTTTGTCTATAACTCTACTACACTTAACCTTCTGTATATACTTCACGCAAACACATAACCTTTCTTGTATCCCATAAATATACAATGCATTCTATACTGATTACTACCCTACTACATATATATATATATATTAGATTACACTAATGTCGTAACACATTGGTAAAATTTTAACTTAGAACCCACTTTTTATCTTTTTCCACCGAGAGTGGGTTCTAAGTTTAAATATACAGTATATATATATATATATATATATATATATATATATATATATATATATATATATATATATATATATATATATATGTTGTGGCCATACCAATGTGAGAAGGGAAAGATGTTTTGGTGAGTTCGTCTCCTTTATTGTAAGTTACGAGTGAACTGGTTTTACATGCTTTATCGTGGTGTGTACAATGTATTTTTTAGATCCAGGTTCTCCGCTCACTTACCGTCCTTGTATTTTCATTTATTCGTTTTAATATGAATACCTGGTCCATACATCACACTCCACTTTGTTTATGTCTATTCTTCTCTTCTCCCTTCCTGTCGTTTCTCCCATACATACATACATACATAAATACATACATACGCACATACATATATGCATATATGCATACGTACATACATATATGCATAATACATACATATATTCACACATACACACATAAATACAAACACATGCATTCATGCAGAGCGAAAAACAACCAAATTTGCAGATGGAGACAGAGAGAGAGAGAGAGAGAGAGAGAGAGAGAGCGAGAGAGGAGGGAGAATGGTAGAGATTTAAAAAGCAGTGAGTAAGAGTGCTGTTAAGAGTAATGTTCACATACATAAAGAACAAACTTTAAATAGGTTTTTGTTTTCTTTCTTATGAGTGTATATCCACTTTCATAGTGTTTGTTTTACTTAAAAACTTCGATTCGTTTAGACTCATTCTTCCTCTTTATCTGAGCCATCTCTTTCTCTTATTTGCACATAAGGATAGAAGCACTGGTAAATTGCAATCCATCGCAACAGCTCTTTTTCTGTCTATCTGTCTCTCTTTTTCTCTCTATTTCTACATATCTCTCGATCTCTTCTATACCTTCTCTGTCTGTCTGTTCGTCTGTCGCTGTGTATGTGTCTCTATTTTATCTATTTATCATATTTAGGGATGAAATAGGTGGGAGTGTCTTTATGCCTTTCCCCTTTTGGCTACCTCCCTTGGAAGGGGGAAAAAGCCTTGGTATATGTATGTATGTATGTATATTTCTTAAAGTCACATTTTCTACTCTTTGTAACACTGCGTCAGTCGCCTCGCTCTTAGTATATATGTTGTAAGGAATTAGGTCTGTTTCTCTTTGATCTATTTCCTACATTACTTAAACTCACATTTTCTACTCTTTGTAACATTACGTCATTAACCTCGCTATTAGTACGTTTTTTCTGACAGAGTTAAGGCTGTCTCTCTTGTATCTATTTCCCATATTTCTTAAGCTCACATTTTCTACTCTTTGTAACATTACGTCACTATCCTCGCTCTTAGTATGTTTCTAGCGGAGTTATGTCTGTCTCTTTGTTATCTGTCTCTCACATTTCTTAAACACACATTTTCTTCTCTTTGTAACACTGCGTCACTCGCTTCGCTCTTAGTATGCATCATGGATGGATTTATCTTTGTCCCTAGTGACCCTCCAGTTTTCATGATATAAAGAGCTGTGCCCAGGATAAAGAGAAAGAGAGATCATTTTCTCGACCTCTCTTACATTTATGTCAAGATTTCTCACAGCCCTGATTGCCCTCATTACTCACGGAATTGTTTTCTTCCCTCGCAAGCCATATCCCGTTTTCTTTCTCACCCCCTTCATTGCTGTTTATTATCATTTAACGATTTCAAAGGGATATCAGATAATATCATCATCGCTGGGAGAGCGGGTTAGAGCGTCGCTAATTGCGGCGGAGGTCGAGGTGATGGTGGTCCCAAATCTGCCACCGGCGAGTTGGACCAAGGACATGGTAAATTAAATTCCAAGTTACAAAGTCCTCTAAAA
>NC_134791.1:34486923-34501923 GCF_046742065.1 Oratosquilla oratoria | reverse complement strand
GTCGTCAAACTGACTATTATGATCCATTAGGTGTCGTTCAGGGCTAATAGACAGAGGATGATGGAGGATGGTTGTCAACTGTGTTTATTTTGAGTAGTATGGTTGGTTTTGATGAACTGGTTAAAGCTCTGAACGACCCTAATGACATTAATGAAGAAAAAATAAAGAGATAAAAGAAATATAGTGACAATAATAAATCAAATAAACAAATGGAATAAAATAAAATATATATTGGTGTGAATTAATAAATACACACACAAGTAAATAGGTAAACAAATAGTAAAAACAGTAAATAAGACAAACAAATAACATCTACAAATACAACAAATAGAAATAAACGAATAAGTGAATAAACAAATGACAAAGAATAATTGCTCCATAACAAGGATTTATTATACACTTTACTTCTCTTCATAACATACCATACCCTTCCTCTTCTCGTATCAAATCAAAGACAGACACGTTAATTAAGTAATCCATTCTTTCTTTTTTCTTTCTTTTTCAGACAATTTTTAAATTGTATCGCTGTGACATGTTGGAATGTGACCCCAGTTCATGTCCTCAGCAGTTTGATCACAAACAGCTGACGTCCAACACGTCGATTAAGCGTTCGGATTTGTGCACGAAACACTTCGACTTTGGCTACAGCCAAACCATTCCTAGTTTACTTTATCTATCGATATTATTTAGTAAACCTAAGTCGACCAAGGAGACTAGAAAAATTATTTGCAGGTTTTTGTCATTATTCAGTCGATTTCTCGTTTGGTTTTTCAAAGTTTATAGTCATTGTACTTAATCGACATTTTCTGTTTGCTGTCCTCATACATATGTCTTACTTGCCCCTCTGGTGGATTCCTGTGCGTGTGACTTTGCTTTGAAGTTTATGTGCATTTCCATTTATCATGAATCTAAAATCTGTGCGTGTGTGTGTGCGTGTGTGTACACCTTTTGTGTACATATATGTACGCGCACCCTTGTGTGACCCACCACGGTCTTGGATCACGTGTTGGATCGTGATCGACAGCTATTACCCTACCGGATGGGAACTCAGAGGTCATATGTGGCGCACACACACACACACACACACACACACACACAGAGACACGAACACACAGACAAAGCCAGACAGACATAGATACAAACATAAACACGCACACACACACACACACACACACACACACACACACACACAAAACTTGTCCACCAGAGTTGGAGTGCCGGCTCGCAGTGCAGTGGTGTTTTTTTTCCCCAGCCCTGGGCAGTACTCGAACTCAGATCGCTGAGTATTAGCGGTCGAGACCGGCACCACTGCACCGTCGAGTCGTGTGTGTCCATATATGTGTGTGTGTATGTGTGTGTGTGTGTGTCTGTGTGTGTGTGTGTGTGTGTGTGTGTGTGTGTGTGTGTGTGTGTGTGTGTGTGTGTGTGTGCGCGCGTACGAGGGTACGAGTACCTTTCTGTACATACATTACCTACATGTCCTCTAACTCCAATTAACTTTATCTCCTTCAACTTAACTTCCTGCCTATTTTTTCTTTTACCCACGTATCATTTATTTTCCTTCCCTTTTTTGCTTAAAGTAGCGTCACATAAGCTTTCAAAAATGATGCCTATTTCTATGTAGGGCCATGCCCTAAAGGACACTCGAGAGGGGCTAAAGGGTGATTTGTAACAATCTTTCTTTCGAGGGAAACATATTTCTTCATTCTACCACCAACCTCTTTTTTTTTTGGGGGGGGGGAGCAGAATTACTTCCGCCCCTACTCACTACCGACATAATCACATCGAAGGCTTTATTATCAAAAATACTATCCGCTGTTGATCTCTTTGCTAATCAATTGTACATCCTTTGAATATTTTTTCATATATTTTTGTCTATGAAAAAAGTCTTTAATTTTCTATGATAAATGACTTCTAAAATCTATTTACTAATTGTACAATAACATCCTGCCTGTACCACACCTTCTACACCTGTTCTGTCTATATATCGTGTTCACGTACCTACGTGTTTCTAGTATAACAGGTGCCTTCCAGAATCTATTGACTAACTCTATACAACAACATCCTCTCTATTCCGACTCATAACACCTTCCATCAAAGTCCATATGGTGCACCTGCTACACCTGTTCCCCCTAAGAACACCTTCCATCAGTCCCACATCCACACACCAAATACCTTCCATTACCCGTGAAGCTTACCAACCCAAGACGACGCACCAGTCTCCACCACGTGACACCTTCCCTTGGCGTGTATATATCTCCCTTCGGGCTCCATTCTCTCAATTTTCGTCTTCCTCTCGCAAATAACCTGCCACCAGGTTCTCAAGGAAGGACTTCGAGAGAAGCGACCTCTTCCCGAAATTTTGGTTTCGAGGTGGCTGGGGGCGGTGAACTGCCTTGTTCCCGCCAAGAGTCTACAAAGAGTTGGGAGAGTGGGTGATGAATGTGGCGCGGTTCTTGGGAGGACAAAGAGGGTGGAGGGGGATTTGGAGTTTCCTCTTTATAGAAGATTTCCCCTATTTTGTTTAAGTTCTTGGGGTCTTAAAGAAGATCAGAAGTGGATAACAAGCTCCGGCGAGGGTTATGTGATAAGGATTTCCTTAACGATGTTGTCGTCGAAGTACTCGAATATGAAAAAGGAAGGGGGTCGATGAGAAGAGGAAGAAACGAAAACAACTCGGAGAAAATCTACAAGAAGAGGAACCAAGGATGGGAAAGAAGGAGAAGTAGTGCAAGAACACAGGGCGAGGGAGAACAAGGGGCGAATGTGTACAGGAAGAAAAAAATGATGGAAGGGAAATTGGAAGGTGATAAAGGAGAGACACGAGAGAAGAGAGGGAAAGGGGAAAACTGAAAGGAGAGAGAGAGAGAGAGAGAGAGAGAGAGAGAGAGAGAGAGAGAGAGAGAGAGAGAGAGAGAGAGAGAGAGAAGAACGGGGAATAGGATGTCAGAAATGCGAGGATTGTGGAGGAAAGGCGAAATTGGAAGACGAAAGACAGAGCGTTGTAGAAATTTGGGAAGACAGAGGAGAATAGGTGTTGAATAAGATGATGGGTGAAGGGAGATGATAAGATGGAACTGGGTTCAGGACGAAGAGGAAGAATGGGGCCATAGGAAGAAGAAAAAAGAGCAGATGGAGGAAGGGAGAAGGAGAAGGGGAGGAGGAGAAGGGGAGAAAGAGAAGGGGAGGAGGAAGAAGGGGAGAAAGAGGAGGAGAGGTGAAATAAGGGGAGAAAGAAGGAGGAGGAGGAAGGAAAAGGGCAGGATTAGCAGAAGGGAAGAAGAAGAAGGGGATGATGAGGAGGAAGAGGAGGAGGAGGAGGAAGAGGAGGAGGAGGAGGAAGAGGAGGAGGAAGAGGAGGAGGAGGAAGAGGAGGAGGAGGAGGAAGGGGAGGAGGAGGAGGAGGAGGAGGAGGAAGATGAGCTTAAAGTGAATTTGTAATCTCGAAGGAAAACGAATAGAGAAATCGACATCATTGATGGGCGGGACATCTTTGGCCACAGGACTCTCAAGTAAAAAGAGGAAAAAAAAATGAAAATCAGAAATCGAAGGGGAACTGAACCAAATACCACAATGACAAGAGCGATAACGACCACGTGGGGAAGAAGAAGAAGAAGAAGAAGAAGAAGAAGAAGAAGAAGAAGAAGAAAAAGAAGAAGAAGAAGAAGAAGAAGAAGAAGAAGAAGAAGAAGAAGAAGAAGAAGAAGAAGAAGAAAAAGAAGAAGAAGGAGAAGAAGAAGAAGAAGAAGAAGAAGAAGAAAAGAAATAAAATTATTACAATTCCCACAACAAGGAGAGACTATAGAATAAACAGAAAACGCTGAAATCAAATTATTAAAAGTTTATGAACAAATTTGGCAATAAAGATGCGTGGGACTCGAAAGATCAGAAACATGATATCAACGACGAAAAGAGATAGGATAAGAAAGAAGAAAGCATATAGGAAATAGGTAAAGACATAAAAATGAAAAAAAGATAAATCAATGTATTAGCTGGCTCCAAGAAAAAATAAAAGGATAAAGTAGAAGCAGAAGGCCCCAAGAAATTGTGAAGCAAAAAAGAGAGGGGAAAGATCTTATCTGGAATCAAAGGTAAAGAGGAATGGACAAAGGCTGAGAAAAGATACGGTTAATAAGAAAGAAAGAAAAAAATGAAGCTAAAACAAAGCGAAATGAAAAGAAAACCTTACGAAAGGATACTTTCAAAAGTACAATTGAGTGCAATAGATATATTTTCATAAATACAAATGAATACAGTAGAGGAAAAGATAATAAGATAAATAAACTGTTATATGTATAAAGAAACAGTAATATATTTTCATAAGTGCAAATGACTACAAAAGAAGAAACGATAGATAAATTGTTATAAGTATAAAAATATAGAGTAATAATATAAATAAATAAACAATTAAATAAATAAATATAGTATGTAAGTATACAAATAAAAAAGTAAAATAAAACAGATTAAAAAGAAGTAAAATGAAAATATAAAATCTATCATTAATTCATCAATAATAAATGAAATACAATATCCCACAACATTTGTCATTACACTGAATAGGATAGATAGGCAAATAGATAAACGAACAAACAAATGATATATACAATAAAGAAACAGACAGATTAAGACGCGAAATAAAAAAAAAAGTAAAAAGGACAAAATAATAAATCCATCATAGAATTAGCAATTGCAAATGAAACACAACATTCACATCATTTGTTATTATAATATCATACTAAAAAACTTGCTTTTATAACCAGACAAAATTTGTTCACATGTTCGGATGCCATTGACCAAACGTTTTCAATAAAGCCGGCGAGCAAAAAGAGGTTCCGCCGCACGCAACAGGTCTTGGGGCTCCCTCAGAAGAATAATCTCACTCATTCATTGAGCAGTCGCCAACACAAGTGCCCCTATTTCTCGTGAGATAAGTAAGGAGGTTTCGCGTGAGATAGATAGGAATTAGGTCGACTGCGGAAGAACGAGGTAATCTTCGGCTGGTATATGAGATGTTGATTTCTTTCGATTTGTATGTACTCTGTTCAAGAAGTCCTGGTCAGGATGAAACGTCATTAATCAAGCTCGAACAGTTCTTTGTGTTTATCTCATCACCCTACCACTCATCTGTCTTACATACATCAACATGAGAAGGATTTAATATATATATATATATATATATATATATATATATATATATATATATATATATATATATATATATATATATATATATATATATATATATAATATTTCTTCTTCTTCTTTGTTATCTTTTTAGCCTCAAATTAAGATAAACATATGATGTAATCTAAAATCACTATTAAATATTTGGGTAGGATGATTCAAGTAATGTCTATTTTTCTTAGAATGTTTGAAATTTAAATCTAATTTTAATAACCTTTATTAACATACATAAATTAATGTATCCATTCAAATAATGTATACGTTCATACATATACACATAATCATATGCATATACTGAACATACAAATACTTATATATATATACATATGCTGTAAATATGCATATACATACACATATATTCACTAGAAAGAAACGTAGTGATACATTTGTAAATCACACAGAGAACCCACTGTCGGAGTGAAAGACAAACCTGGGAGAAAATCAACTTCTATATTTCGGCTCCTATTTGTAGTGCCCTTCAGGAAAGTACATGATAAACGTAGTGGTAGGACACATATGCTCTTCCGTCACAAGGAGGGGGATATTACAGGAACTTGGACAGCCTGCGTGACAGGCCAGATTATATATATATATACATATATATATATATATATATATATATATATATATATGTATATATATACATATATATATATATATATATATGTGTGTATATATATATACATATATATACATATACATACACGTATATATACATATATACACATATACATATACATATACAGCGAATAACATTCTTGCCTCGAGCGCAGGAAGCTCGAGATGGATTCTTGATAAGTAAAATGCATTTGTAAAAACATATATATGATAATAATAATAATAATAATAAATGAATAAAGGAATAAAAAAAGCGGTGAATCGGGTGCAGTGGATTTAAAAGAATGAATAATTTTTCGCATATTTTATGCATAGCTACACTTTAACTTGTAAATATGAATACTTCATGTTTTGATGCAATCTATTCAAAATAACGCATTTTACGTTAGATCCATCCCAGTCTGTTATTTTGCTCACCGACCTAGGTCAGTCAAAGTGACCAACTATTAATTCGTTATTTATAAACATATACACACGGATCAATAACCAACGAGACCCACCCTTTAATCTATCTTTCATAAGATTTATATCAGTTGCAATAGGAAATCGTAAATAAAATATTGCCTTTACGAGCTCCATGACGAATGTAAAACGTGTCGCCATGCATTATAAATTCTTTTTTTAGCTAGGTAACTCCGGGCTATTCTAAGACATGTCGCCATCCAATATTAATTCTTTTTTGTACTTGGTGGCACTGTTTGTTCAGTCCATCTCCAGGCTATCTTATCCATCTTTTTGAATGTCCTCAATGTTTGCCAGAGGCTGTAGTTCATCTCAAATAACCTTCGTCAGTCTACGAGGGTACTTTAGATCTTATTACGGCAACTTCCGGACGAATCTATTTACATTCATGGCATCTTCTTGTGAGTGCATGGGTAAAGGAGCTAGCCTCTTTCTCTGTTGACTTGCTTACGTAAAACAAAGAATAATGTAATCAAACCCGTCCGTCGCGATGCTTCGATCCGGCGTCCCCCAGACGTCACCAGATATGAACTTATACCATTGATTGCGGTTGCTCGAGGGGCTCGTAGTCTAAACGACACCTGATCGAAGCTTCGCCGAGTTTGATTATTTGAAAGACCTCGCTATCATGAGTGATCTATTCCATAAAGAATGAATTAATGAATATAGAAGTATGCATGACACCTTTACTTCTCTCTAGTTCCTATCAATGCTTGTTCTTACCTGCCCAAACAAATGCAAGCACGTAAGGCAAGGGTGACGGCTTCGGCCGTAGCTACTCGGTGCCTCCTGCTGTAAGCACTTTACCTCCAAAA
The DNA here is from genome assembly GCF_046742065.1 of Oratosquilla oratoria. Lineage (NCBI taxonomy): Eukaryota > Metazoa > Arthropoda > Malacostraca > Stomatopoda > Squillidae > Oratosquilla > Oratosquilla oratoria. The sequence goes on along the minus strand of NC_134791.1, from coordinate 34,494,844 downwards.
ATAGTTTTAAGTTACGAAATTCTTGAGGACAAGTATTCATTCAAGAACATGATTATACGGCCGTAGAGAAAATTGACATAAATATTTATCTTTCCTTTACCTCAGTATTGCCATTCATAATCTTCTCCGTATAAGCTTTGTTGATTGCAATGTATCATCTTCATGAAATATATGATTTCTGTGAAATATAGTCAACCATGACACTTACATCCACAGTAACATGTCTTTGACATCGAATCTTAACTGCAACATGTTGCAAAACTACACATTTCATCTTCTTTCTCTTTAACTGCCTGTTAACTTGCTCTACCCCTTCCAACATAATTAGAATATTCATTCCTGCATCGTCATGACATCCCGTGCTTCTGTTGCCCCAACTAGAATTAGTCAAATTAATGGCTATCTGATATGCGACAAGTGACCTGTATGTGTCCACGTTCATTGTGTGATTGTTGAAAAAAAACATATCCCTTGGGGCACTGGCGTAAAGTTGTTCTGTTACGAGTGTTGATGTAACATTGAGAGCGTAGGATAAAAGAAATGATATATCTGATTATTTTACACACGTTTCATAAAATATTCACGTTTGAAAGCTGGAAAATAAACACGCATGAAATATGCGAAAAGTAAGCCATTCGTCCAAATGCAACAAATATGAGTTTGTGAATTATTAACGCTTCTGTTAGCCACTTGTGGGAAACCTGACAGACCAACATTACCACTTACGTAGCGTCGCGTTCAGCTACAGTCACGGAGCAATAAAAAGCTCGTTAACATTACTAAAACTACCGTATGACTTCACGGAAACGGTAAATTCATATTTGCCTAATGAAAACAGACGGAAGTAGATCATGCGATCGTATTCGGCAAAACAAATACAGACACTCGTTCACGGAAATCCACTGTTTACTATATCAGCGTTGCCAAGAGCCACCAACAAGTCACTGGGATCTCATATAGAGCAAATAGTACATCTATACATAAATGCATTCAATATGATTACAAACACATATTCATATATACGTGCGTATGCATGCATTTATTCATAGGTAAAATATACATACATAAATACGAACATATCCAGTATTTCATGCATACATATAGTATATACACACACACATATCCACACACACAAACACACACACACATACACATACACAATACGGACGGTGTAACTATGACCTGTCAACAAAGAGAGAAATAAAAGTAAACTACAGTCCACAACTACAAAATAGAAAAGAACAACAACAACCCATAATGTGCCAATACGGTTTGGTTGTTTATTTCTTCACGATTTTTTTTTCTTTTCTTTTTTTAAGATCAATACAAAGAGAGCACAGGATATCCCGTCCGCCGGAGGTAGTAATAGCTTTGTCATCGCCGGGCAAAAGGATTGTCAATACTTGTGACAGTTATACAAATAGTTTTGTTTTGTTGACAGCGCATGGGGGAGTGTGTGTATGTGCACACACGCACACACATACACAAACACACAGATATGCAAACGTATACACACACTCACACACCGGCATGCTTATGTAGTGGTACCGCGCTCGCCTGCTAATTCAGTGGTCTGAGTTCAGTCCTCGGCCAGGCTTGTAAAGCATCAGAGCACTGCCAGCCGACACTCTGCTCTGCTGGGCAAGGAGTTTGTGTGTGTGTGTGTGTGTGTGTGTGTGTGTGTGTGTGTGTGTGTGTGTGTGTGTGTGTGTGTGTGTGTGTGTGTGTGTGTGTGTGTGTGTGTGTGTGTGTGTGTGTGTGTGTGTGTGTGTGTGTGTGTAAAGTCGTAGCATTCGTCATAGATCGGACCATGGATGTACCGGAAGGTCTCAACCAGGAGGGTAATAGCTGTCGATTACGAGTCCATCATGGGATCCGAGACAATGCACACGCATATACACATACACACATACACACACACACACACACACACACACACACACACACACACATACACACACATAGTGAGGGGCTGCTGTGGTAAGGCAAAAGAGACACAGAAGGAGTTGAAGAGAAAGATGATGAGAAACGGAGAACATGTGGTCCAATGACCATATCTGGCCCACTGACCAACTTGTAGACCGAATTTCAACTTGTGGGCCCCAGATTCCCCCAAAACGATCCATAAATCAAAACCTAGTGGTAGTTACTTGATGTCCAACAATTCTATTCAGTGTTTGAAAAGATCTTAAAGGGAACCAAAGAACAGTGAAAGAAATCTGAGATATAAGGAGGAAAATAGGACAAGAATCCTACTATATATAAGCCTTCCCTTGAATAATGTAATATATAGTGGACCATAAACCTTTCACAATAATAAACAAAATAAATGATTTCTCCTATATAGCATTCCCTTGAATAATGTAATATATAGTGGACCATAAACCTTTCACAATTATAAACAAAATAAATTATTTCTCTTATATAGCATTTACTTGAATAATGTAATATAGAGTGATCATAAACCTTTCACAATGATAACAAAATAGACAAATTATTTCTCCTATATAGTTGTTCCTTTGAATAATGTAATATATGGTGATCATGAACCTTTTACAAAAAATATATAAACAAAATGGGAATGGAGTGAATAATTCGAATGTTTGGCTCAGTACACTATACAAACAAAAGCGAGCCGAAAAAAAAAAAACGATTTTTTTTTCACATGGAATTTTAATTGCAAAAGCAATTATGCGTGGACTGCTGAAATGTAAAAAATGTAGGTGGAACAAACATATGTTCTCTTTTTGCTCTTACATATGATGTCTGACGGTCGGTCTAAATATTCTGTTTTAGATATATAAACTATTTTATTTGTCTCAACTCGTTACATGTTGACGAACATCATGGGAGAGAACAACAGCACAACCGTTCGTGTGTGGATAGCGAGTTATGCGGTTCTAATCCTAGCTAACAACGTATGTCTAAATTTAGTAAGATCTGCTCTCGCAACATTGCCCTCTTCAATCTTTCTAAGGCAAAACTTTGTAAGAGGTTCTCTCCCTCCCCTCTTCCCCCCTCTTTCTCTCTCTGTCTCTCTCTCTCTCTCTCTGTGACAGATGCAGCAAGAGAGCCACCTTAGACAAATTTTTTTCTCTGAACGATAAAAAAAAGTATTTGATAAAAATCTGTGGTCTGTGGCTGACACATGCCAGGAGAGACCAGACCTTACAAAACTGTCCTAAAAAAAAAAAAAGTCTGTTTTAGCTAGGATGATACCGCCATAGGTCCCAGCTCTTACGATATATACTTTTTCAATTTATTCAGGAACAACGTGTTTTCACAAATATACACGCAACCACGAAACCCAAGGTGGAACAAATAATAACTTGAATTACCATGTCATAGAGTAGATACGAACGGTTAACACATATGGCTGTGACATACTGTGACATACAACATTCCTTAAGTATAAACATACATAAAACTATGAAATAGAGATGAACGTCGTAGGATACTAGGGATGCTGCTGACAAGGTCCAAAGTCTAAGTTGAATTTATTACACATCGGACTTATGTACCTTCGTGGTAATAAAAGAAGCTAAGGAAAAAAAAAAAAAAAAAAAAAAAAAAAAAAAAAAAAAAAAAGTGTTGGATGAGTGTGGAATGGGTAGATGCATGCCTTGGCTGGGCCATCTCCTTTATAAAGAGGGAAAAGGACTTTTGGTGTATGTATGCATATATATATATATATATATATATATATATATATACATATATATGCCCCCCACATATATATATATATATATATACATATATTCATTTATACACACACACACACACACACACACACACACACACACATATATATATATATATATATATATATATATATATATATATATATATATATATATATATATATATATATATATTCATTTATATATGGAAGAGGTGGTATGGAAACTCGGGTTGAACCAGGAACACTAATGTAATCTAACTGTTTCAACTTTACGTCTTCTTCAGATTATGAGACTAATACAGATCATCGCAATATGTACCCTCATACCGGATAATCTTGTCGGACGTCTTACAATGCTGCACGTTGTTACTCTGAAGAAGACGTGAAGTCGAAATCTTAGATTACATTAGCGGTCCTGGTTCAATCTGAGTTTCCCTACCACATTTTCCACTCATTTGTCACTCCTTCAACACACACACACACACACACACACACACACACACACACACACACACACACACATATATATATATATATATATATATATATATATATATATATATGTGTGTGTGTGTGTGTGTGTGTGTGTGTGTGTGTATGTATATGTGTGTGTGTGTGTGTGTTTATGTATGTGTGTATATACGTGCGTGTATGTATATACGTATTTATGTATGTATGTATTTATGTATGTATGTGTGTAAGTACGTATGTATGTATGCATGTATGTGTTTGTGTAAGTACGTATGTATGTATGTATGTATGTATGTATGTATGTATGTATGTACGGTATGTATGTATGCACGTCTGTATATATGTATGTATGTATGCATGTATGTATATATGTACGTATGTACGATAGGAAGTATTCACATCCTTTCCTAGTGGTACTTACATACACGCAAACTCTAGGAAGCTAGACAATGAGTCACAAAAGACCTGTAAAAAGAAAATGGCTGAATAATATTTTTATTTAATTAACATTATTTCAAAAGTTAGATATCTATGCAAATGCCAGAATGGCAGTGTATCGAGCGTGTACTTACGCCTCTGCTTTTGTTATTTATTCTGAGTTTGCATAAAAAAAAAAAAAAAAAAAAAATCACGTAAAGTTGTAAACAAACGGACAAATCTGGTGGGAAAAGTTGCTCGCGGTTTTCAAAAACATTTAATCCCTTCAGCGCTGGATTTTGTCATAAACTGAATAAAACTGTCCACTGCTTAGAAGATACAAAGGCTTAGAATTTCACCATTCGATGGCAGACCTAGGCACTTCAACTTACACTTTCTGGAAACACGAAGAGTGGAATGGGTAATCTAATAGAGGTTTTCAAATGGTTCAAGGGTTTTAACAAAGGTAATGAAAGAAAGGTCATCATATAAAGACAACAGAGCAGAAGTCGTAATAATTTATTTGAATTGGACAAATTTAGGTCTAAGGAAATAGGCAAGAACTAGTTTACCAAAGGAGTGTTTAACGAATGAAATAGAGTTGGTAACCATGCAGGGAATGCTGAAACAATTGCTTGTTTATGAAAAGATTAGATAACTTTATGGATAGGGATGGCAGCCGGTAAGGGACGTGTAATTGCCTTATGGTCTCTAGCAGTCTCCTCCATTATTATGGTCTTATGTCCTTATGATATTCAGCACATAATCTATAGAAGCACTTCAGCTGAATAAAATTGCCTAAGGTTAACCAGAAAAAATTAAACCACGTCACTATCTTAGTCAGTTTAAATACATTGAAATCATATTAAATCTATTTTGTATCAGAAAGAATATTTAAGAAATTATGTTTCTCCTTCATTCTTCTTCTTCTTCTTCTTCTCCTATTTCTTTTTCTCCTGTTTATCCTTCTTTCTCTTCTTCCTCTCCTTCTTCTTTTTCTCTTTTTCTTTCCTTTTTCTTCTTATCATTAGTCTTCTTCACCGTCTTCTTCCTCTTCACCTCTGCCTTCTCTTTTTTTTTTATTCCTTTCTTCATTTTCTTCTCCACCTTCTTTTCCCTTTTTTCTCTTCTATATTCTCTTATTCCTCCGTCTTCCTTCTTTCCTCTTTCTTGTCTCTTTTCGTTACTTCCTTTTTCCTCCTTTTCTTTCCCCCCTTTATTTCTTTTTCCACTTCTTGTTCTTCCTCTTCTCTTTCTTATTCTTTCTTTATTCCCTTCTTCTTTTTCTTCCTCTTATCTTTCTTCTTCTTTCACTTTCCATTTCTTCTTCTTCTTCTTCTTCTTCTTCTTCTTCTCCTTTCTCTCCTCTCTCAATATCTGAGCTACAACATGAACACGGAGACCGCTCCGTGTCCTTTGAGGTTTCCGCTCCCAGTTCCTTCCCTCATGTTGCCATTCTCCTTCTGTGAGCCAGTGCCACACTTCCTCTCTCTCTTCTTAACGTTTGCTTCTTGGTTTCCCTCTTCTCGACGTTTGCTCTTGGCCTCACTCTTCTTAACGTTTGCTTTTGGATTCACTCTTCTTATCGTTTGCTTTTGGCCTCACTCTTCTTAACATTTGCTTTTGGCCTCACTCATCTCAACGTTTGCCTTTTGTTTCACTCTTCTCAATATTTGCTTTTTGGTTTCCCTCTTTTCAACGTTTGCTTTTGGCCTCACTCTTCTCAACGTTTGTTTTTGGCCTCACTCTTCTTAACGTTTGCTTTTGGCCTCACTCTTCTCAACGTTTGCGTTTGGCCTCGCTCTTCTCAACGTTTGCTTTTGGCCTCACTCTTCTCAACGTTTAATGTTGGCCTCATTCTTCTTAACGTTTGTTTTTGGTTTCCCTCTTCTCAACGTTTGCTTTTGGCCTCACTCTTCTCAACGTTTGCTTTTGGCCTCATTCTTCTCAACGTTTGCTTTTGGCCTCACTCTTCTCAACGTTTGCTTTTGGCCTCACTCTTCTCAACGTTTGCTTTTGGCCTCATTCTTCTCATCGTTTGCTTTTGGCCTCACTCTTCTCATCGTTTGCTTTTGCCCTCATTCTTCTCATCGTTTGCTTTTGGCCTCACTCTTCTTAACGTTTGCTTTTGGTTACCCTCTTCTCATCGTTTGCTTTTGGCCTCATTCTTCTCATCGTTTGCTTTTGGCTTCACTCTTCTCAACGTTTGCTTTTGGCCTCACTCTTCTCAACGTTTGCTTTTGGTTACCCTCTTCTTATCGTTTCCTTTTGGCCTCATTCTTCTCAACGTTTGCTTTTCGTTTCACTTTTCTTAACGTTTGCTTTTGGCCTCACTCAACGTTTGCTTTTGGTTTCACTCTTCTTAACGTTTGCTTTTGGCCTCACTCTTCTCAACGTTTGCTTTTGGCCTCACTCAACGTTTGCTTTTGGTTTCACTCTTCTCATCGTTTGCTTTTGGCCTCATTCTCCTTCAATTTTGCTTTTGGTTTCACTCTTCTTAACATTTGCTTTTGGCCTCACTCAACGTTTACTTTTGGTTTCACTCTTCTTAACGTTTACTTTTGGCCTCACTCTTCTCAACGTTTGCTTTTGGCCTCACTCTTCTTAACGTTTGCTTTTGGCTTCCCTCTTCTTAACGTTCAACTCTTCGTCCCGACATCCGCGTCAGCCATCCGAAATCAAAGTCCCCATTGCAATTTTCGCCCCCCAAAATTCTTGCAACTTCCATCAAAACCTATCCGTCACATCCTCGCTTTCTTGAAATGGAAATTTGGCTTCCTCTTCTTTCTTTCTTCTTTTCCTTTTTCAAATGTCTCCCCTGGACCACACTTTCAACTTTGTTTCGGTGTTCCAATATGGGCTTCTTCCATGACTTATCTAATGTGTCTTCTGGAAATCCTTAGAACGAGGACCCAAACACTTTATTATGCACAAACACACGTCCTAACCCTTCACTGCTAACAGACAAATGCTTTCATACTCATCGACTGCCCACACGAACATTTCCATACCTTATACATGCAAGACTGTAAACCTTCATGCAACCATATTCATACACGTATGTATTCACAGTGTGAATATGTTTTTTTATTATCTAAATAATCTTCATGTTCAGGATACCAAACATTGAAATCTAGTAAAGTCTTAAAAATGATAATGAAAAGTTAAAAGAAACAAAGAAACAGATAAACAAATAAGAAATCATAAATAATCTCTTATAGCTTCAGTTTACTCAATAATATTTCACAATAATTTCAACCATGACAACTCACCTTACCCATTGTCACTTAACTGGTCATATTCTCTGAATTCTCACGGATGATATCTAGAATGAATTGGTAAACACAACTA
>NC_134791.1:34479423-34481923 GCF_046742065.1 Oratosquilla oratoria | reverse complement strand
AACCTGATGTATATCATAGTTTCAATGTAACACATGATTTCATAAGAACACTTCCATCCACCATGTCCAAACACTATAACCATCGTTTTTATCAAATTTTAACACTTTTTGTTGTATGACGAATAAAATTTGACATCCTGTTCAACTAACTAAACATCAGAATATTCTGAAACAAAGAACAGAACACTCTAATTAAAACTAAAGAAATTAATATATCTTTGCAATAATCAGATGAATATCGATGGCAAGGAACAAATTAAGTAAATACACTTTCGTCTAAGTTAAATTGTACGGACCACACGTGTGCCTTGTCTGTCACACACAATTTTAGTCGGTAGGCCCCATGCCTCTAATCATCCATTGTTATTTTCTTTTCCTTCAGTTATAGTCTTCAATCGAGGTGAATAAAATTCTCTCTCTTTTCTTCTATGTCTATCTCCTGTTAATCTTTATACACAGCACTTTACAAAGCTCTTGCAAGGAATCTCTTCAATAACACTCAGTTTGGGTCCAAGGTCAGTTCCGCAGTGACGCCATGACTTCTTTAGTCCAATGATCATCAACTTTATTTTTAAGAACCAATTTAATTTTCTCCTCCTTTACCTTTTCTCCAATCAGAACCCCCATTTACAACTCCGCATGTAATATTGTTTACTCAAGCAATCTCGAATTCACTGCACACTCACCCAGGTCACATTTCTCGCCTTCGAGCTGTTGTTTACAAAACAGCCGATCCAATAAAATGAAAGTCTCACTATCTACCCCTCTTTCACTACACCCTCAAAATACCTTAGCACTCCAGTACAGCGCCGTTCATTAAGCAGAAGAAGGTCACTTGAAATCACCAATAATCATCCCAATCCTACGCAGTGGGAAATGAGAAATTCATGGTAGGACAAAGACCAGTCAGCTGTTGAAGGCTAGTATATATGTATATATATATATATATATATATATATATATATATATATATATATATATGTATATATATATATACACATACATATATATATATACATACACACACACACACACACACACACACACACACACACACACACACACATATATATATATATATATATATATATATATATATACATATATATATTGCCGACGTTAGGTTGCCTCCACACTTGCCTACGGCTATCGGAAACCAACAGAAGTACGCAGCAGGAGTCGGGACTCGAACTCAAGGCCACTTGCTCGACTTCAACAATATATCCACAAGGATAAACCAGAATAAAACCTTTAAAGAGAAAACTAAGATTATTTTTTCTCTTCTTATAAATATCCCTCCATAAGCTAAACGAAATAATCTACCGATAGTTAGAATGAAATATATAAAGGATATCGCTTTGGTTAAAATCAACGCGATTTACTAAACGACCTCTAGCAGTTAAATTTAATAAACCTATTCACATTTTTATCTATAACTGAACAAAAACAGTTATCTTTACTGGGAAGATAAAATAAAATCTCAAAAATATGGAATAAAAAAGTATTTCCAAAATATAAAAGAACATTAGAAAAACAATTAATCCCGTATTTGGAACAATACCAAATTTCGAAATTCTGTTTCGAATTTTGGAACGCTCCGAATTTGAGAATTTTTTTTATATATGATAATACAAGATCCTCCTTAACCACTTCCAATGCTAAGGTTTCTTTCAGACGAATAAAATCGCCTGACGGCACTGGTTCTGCAGAGTACTTGCTCACCAGACATGTGCACTAAAATAAGCTTCTAAACAATTTCTGACTCTATTGCAACTTGTCTAAAATAATTTTCAAACACCCAAACATTTCTAACTACTTCTGCACCCAATCTAAACTTTCCATCTTATCTAATCGAAGAAGATAAAGAAGAAAAAGAAGAAGAAGAAGAAGAAGAAGAAGAAGAAGAAGAAGAAAAAAGAAGAAGAAAGGGAGGAAGAAGAAGAAAAAGAAGAAAAAGAAGATGAAGAAAAAGAAAAAGAAGAGGAAGAAGAAGAAGAAAAACAAGAAGGAGAAGAAGAGGAGGAAGAGAAAGAAGAACAAAGAGAAAAAAAAAAGAATGCGAAGAAAAAGAAAATAAAGAAGACGAAGAAAGAATATGAAAAAATAATGTTTATTTAATTGAAGTGCCCTTTCAGTATCCAAAACACCAAGATACATCACAGAGAACCATGAAATAAATCGCCAGGCGGCAACCAGAAAAACACACACCCAAGTTTCAATTAGCATTGCATAAGGTGACCTTCTTTAGGGCCAGACGTCTCCGTAAGCTGAATAAAATCGTCCAGAGGCAGGTATGAAAAATGAAAAATTCTTAAAGATGTCAGAACAGCCAAAAGGAGGTCAAACAAGCTGTCACGACCACATCTACTTCTTCAAAAGTCTTTGTCTTCCTCAGAGCGGGTTTTCCTTCCTCAACTTCATTAATCAACCTCCCATCTCCCTTCAACCACCACAAGGAGGAGGAGGAAGAGGAGGAAGAGGAAGAGAAAGAATAGAAATG
>NC_134791.1:34464423-34474423 GCF_046742065.1 Oratosquilla oratoria | reverse complement strand
CAAAAATATGTAAAAGGTTATAATAGAACAAGTAAAATACAATACACTGCTTTAAATTTCTCACTATTTTTATTTTATTTAGACAAAATAGAACAACCAAAATTATATGTAAATGAAAAAAATCATATAGGAAAAATTATGAAGAAGTAAAAATTAATAACATTAAAAAATTAGAATTAAACAAAAAATGCAAACAAAAATGTAAACGAATTAAACATAAAAATCTTCAACAAATGAAACAAGCTTACGAAAAATATTACGAGCTCTCGTCGTGGTCTTGAAATATATAATTACACACTTGTATATGTACTTCTTAGAAATACTACGCTCGTTAAGTTACATCACAAAGTCTTGAAGACAAAAGATGACGTCAGTAGATGACGTCACAATTTCTGTTCTTAAGATATCTTGTTCTACACTGGGAAACAAAAGCTAAATAGATATATGTATAAATATATAAGGGATATTCTCCGGCCGAGCGGCTTACGGCGTCGCTACTTCCGATGGAGGTCGATGTGGTGGTGGTCAGAACTACGACACCAGCGAGTTGAACCAATGGCATGGTTAATTAAATTCGACGCTACAAAGTCCTCTGTTAGGTGAACCGTCCCAGCCTCCTGATAAGGGGAGTTTTGCAACCTTAAACCAAATCGATCAAATGAATAAATAAATAAATAAATAAATTACACACACACACACACACACACACACACACATATATATATATATATATATATATATATATATATATATATATATGTACAGACTTTTTGGGGGTGTTCCCCATGTATGCACAAAGGATTATTCTTGATTAATGATATGGTAGGAGTGGTCAACCATTTTTCATGCGAGAGAACAGTACGATATTTTATTTACTTATTTATTTATATATTTTTTCTTATTTCTTATATTCTGTTTTATTATTGATACATTTTACCTATTTTTACATTTGATAATTTTATTTCTTATCTATTCAAAGCGCCAATGTAGTCTTAACCCCACATATATTTAATAATTTATTATTCATCTATTTATATTTAATATTTTATTTCATATAATTTTATCTTATTTATCTTTTATTTATTTTTATTGTTATTTATTAATTTTTACTTTATCTTTAATTTCTTGACTTCATTTTCTCTGTGGCAACCAGAAAAAATCCCAAAACTGAATAAAATTACCCAAGGATGGGCAAAACAAATGTATTAATCATAAATAACAATTAAAAAAAAAAAAAAGGCTTTGTTTATCTGAGACACCATATTTCTATTTACTTAGCTCAAGTTTGCATACATCCCAACCATCAAACGATTTTGCTTATATTCCAGCTTAAGAATAATTTTGCTTATATCCCAGCTATCAAGCGAGCTCCTTCCGCCCTTCTCCACATTGACCCTGCAATTATTTTCATTATAACTTGTGGATTTTTCTTTATTTCACAAACTTCGTTAACAAAGCAAGTTCCTTTATACTTCCTCCCCATTCTTATAATACAACAACTTTTCATCCTAAACAACATATTTCACTTTTGGCAACTGTTCAAAACTTATCAAATAAATGTAAGTTTGTGTGAGTCTATATTATTATGAATTACACGTTGCAGTTTTAATTGCATTGGTTAATTTCTTCATATTTATATATGTATGTATATAATGTATATATATATATACATATATATATGTGTGTGTGTGTGTGTGTGTGTGTGTGTGTGTGTGTGTGTGTGTGTGTGTGTGTGTGTGTGTGTGTGTTCGCAAGTGTGTTTGATTGTTTGCGTGTGTATATTCGCGTGTGCGTTTGGTTATGTTTGTGTGTGTGTATGTATGTGTATAAAATCATCTCTCCTTTGGTTCAAAAGCATCTCTAAAATGTGCCATTATCTCAGGAAAAAAAAAAGTTACACATCTCTACCACCCATTCCTCGTCCACCATGATCTTTCCTGAAACCACATTTCACGCTGTCCCATCTCCCTTGACGCAGGGAAGACCTACTTGTGTCTCAGCCACTTCTCGACAAAGACTTTGTCAAAGATCAAACTTCCCGAGGTTATTGTTTCCCTATAGCGCTCCCCGGCCCCACTTCGAGACTAACACCGCAGCGGGACCAAACCTCTTTCATTACACAAATTTCTTTTTCAACTCCGTCTGTATTTGTTACCAAAGGGTTCCTCGTGTCATGGCACATACACGGTACAAAGCCTTTTGGCATCAACGACGCTAAACTTATTGATGGGCAATGAATAGGATATGATCTTCCTTGCTTCATTATATCCTTTTTTCAGGAGAAGTCTTAATTGCAAATAACCTGTCACACCTTTTCGTTACATGTCCCATAACTGGACTTATGTCACAAGAACAAGATGGTTCCTAACTCTCAGAGGCTACATTTCCACATTCCTTGAAGAGTACTTAATATCATTGATGAACACCGCCTTGCTCGTATCAGTAAACAAGTCAGAAGATTATGAATTGTCAAAACCCTGTTATCTTCAATATTTACTGCAAGAGGGTAAACCACGTCCCAATGTATATACGAGGGAGAGAAAAAAATTATGTACACTTTCGCCATAACATATATATATTTTTGTCTGACGGCTTCTGCGCATGCATACTCATAGTTGGTACTACTGTGGTCACGTGATCAAAGTTTGAGCCTGATCGCGCCATTTTCTTTTCTTTCTTTACAGTCTAAACATGGTCCTTCCACTAGCAATATGCACCAAGGAAGAACAAGCAAGGTGGAGGATGACGGGCGTCTGCTCCCTCTTCGCGCGTCACGCTTGTTTAGCCACTTTTAAAATTTCTCGATCCATCCATTCACACTTCTCCGCGGTAGTGTACTGTCCTCGTATTGTGCTAAAAGCCTTCGATGAATTTCAGTCCTTGACACACCTTCCGACCAGAGAAATAGGGTCACTACTCTTTGTTTTTCTTGGTACATACTGCTAGTGTGGCGGCCACGTTTAGGCTGTAAAGACAAAAAGTAGAATGACGTGATCAGGATCAAACTTCGATTAAGTGACCACAACAGTAACAACAATAAGCATGCATGCGCAGAACGCAGTGGTACAATAACAAATATATGTTATGCCGAACGTGAGGATAATTTCTTATTCTCCCTCGTACATATATATATATATATATATATATATATATATATGTATATATATATATGTATATATATGTATATATATATATAATGTAAATATACACACACACATATGTATATGCATATATTCATATATATATATACATATATATGTATATATATACATATATATCTATATATATGCAAATATATACATACATACATATGTATATACATATATTCATATATATATATATATATATATATATATATATATATATATATATATATATATACACATCTTCTGGCACTAGCCATGGTAACAAGAATCACTTTATCATGATGCAGTGCTTAACGTGCCTTTCATCGCTCATACCTTTATTGCATCACGCTTCCTCTCTTGTAATATATTTCCCGGGCCACAATCATCTTTTTCTCATCGTCGTTTTCACTTCACGTGATTCCTTTTCCAGGAAATTCCCAAACATGCTTTCGTTCTACACACTCTTCCTCAGGCATTTATTTTTTTCTATGAAAATAAAAAAAGAAGAACTTTCTTAAAATGATCTCTTTAGGTGGTATATTTTTTAACGAGAGACCATTCCCCTCCACTGTCGATGTATCTTTGTAAATATAGTACTTCTTGCGACATATGATTGCTCCGATACGTGGTAGTTTCACAAATTACGCAAATGAAGTAATACAGTTACAGGCACGACACAGTAGTTATTTTTGTTACATCACGAAAGCCCAGGTTTTCATTTTCAGGAGACATGAACACACTAGGACACACACACACACACACACACACACACACACACACACACACACACACATACACACACACACATGCACACACACACAAATGCACACACACACACGCACACACACACATACACTTACACTCACACACACACGCACGCACACATACATACATACACTCACATACGCACACACACACATACATATATAACCACATACGCAATCACATGATTACATATACAGATGGTAGAGAGTATACCCCAGGAGGCGCGTAACTTCGCGGGAGCCGTTACCTCTGCCCTCAGGAGGTTCTGGAGGACCGGTAACTACGGCCACTGCTGGGAATCGGAAAGGAGTGCGGGACTCAAACCCATGAATGGCACCAGCACGCTTCCGACTGGGCCACCATTGCACTTAAGTATACATATATGTACTAATTCATACTTAGAGCTGTTACGACTAACTATATCACGTTCATGCAATTGTATACACTCAGGTTGTCCTCTAATATAGTTCCCCGACTGAATTTGAGTTTGTCTACTGGAGCGTTCACTCGACATGAAACAATTAACATGAGTGAATTTGATTTTGGTCATTTAAAGCTGTTACGACTTTTTTTTTTTTTTTTTTTTTGTCACAGACAAAAAATGTTCATTTGGAACATGGAGAGGAATCTATTAGATTAATGAAAATGAATAAATATCGTGTGGGTATATACAGGCATGTAAGCACAACACACGCACGCACACACAAACTCAGACACACAAAAACACATACAATGGCAGACTTGCACACATGAACACACACATACATACACAAGTATTAACACACACACACATATATACAATAGTAGATAAGCACACATAGACACGTGCAAATAGTGGTATTATCACATAAACACACACACACGTATATATATATATATATATATATATATATATATATATATATATATATATATATATAGTTACAATGGCGAAAAGCGTGAAAGGGATTTGTTCCGACCCTTACCCCTTACTATCTGGTGCACTTGGGCCTTGTGTAAAACAGGAATTGGGGTCGCAGATTAGTGATCTTTCCTACCCTCGGGAATCAGTTCGATTCCAGGTTTCAAGGCTTTTAAGTGTCTGATGGTGTAGTGGTCTAAGGCTCTGCGAAGGTAATCTTACGGGAGGCCGATAGCAGTAGGTTCGAATCCTGCATGCGACTGTCATAAAAATTATCGGATTGATGTCGCTGTTACTAGCGAATTTCTCTCATATATATATATATATATATATATATATATATATATATATATATATATATATATATATATATACGCACACAGTATCATCATTCCTTGCAATTGGTGACTAACTTCAACTGCTTCAAGAGTAGCCATGAACATATCGCCTATTTAGACTACATAGACCAAGTAAGGTGCACTGAGATTGTCTTTCTATTTTCTACTTGAAAAAATAGCATCTTAAAACTTTGTACATAACTCTTATATACGTTTTTTGTTACTTTTTTTTTTAAATATAATGATGGTCTCGTAGCTTCTAGGGGTAAGCCTCCATAATATACTCTTCAACAAGAATCTACCTCCGGGGATTTGACACATTACAAAAAGAGAGAAAGAGAAATAGAGGAGTGAGAGAGAGAAGGGGGAACAAGAGAGAGAGAGAGAGAGAGAGAGAGAGAGAGAGAGAGAGAGAGAGAGAGAGAGAGAGAGAGAGAGAGAGAGAGAGAGAGAGGAGGGAAAGAGAAAGAGGAGTGGAGAGAGAGGGAGGTGGAGGAAGAGAGAGAAAGAGATAGATATATAGGTAGATAGAGATAGAGAAAGAGAAAGAGAGAGAGAGAGAGAGAAGACGACAGTGAATGGCATGCCTGAAGTTGGATGTGTGGGAGGGGGTTGAAGGAGGTAAGGCATCTTAATCGCTACCACTGAGGTCATTATGTGATTGGGTACGCTGACCTAAGCGACACACGGGACCTCTTTCTTGGAAGTTAAAGGATGGCCAGAAGGAAAGACGTGGGGTCCCGCAGGAGCGGGACAATGTGATGAGGTGTTGGGAGGACAATAGGGAGACAAGGACAAATAGGACACAAAGACAACAATGGTGCCATCTTTGTAGAAAAAAGGGCGCAAACACACACACACACACACACACACACACACACACACACACACACACACACACACACACACACTAATACAAACACGCATGCACACAAATACATACACACGTACCCGCACACACACACACACACACACACACACACACACACACACACACACACACACACACACACATATTTCCTTCAAAGTTTG
Source organism: Oratosquilla oratoria (assembly GCF_046742065.1). NCBI lineage: Eukaryota > Metazoa > Arthropoda > Malacostraca > Stomatopoda > Squillidae > Oratosquilla > Oratosquilla oratoria. The sequence goes on along the minus strand of NC_134791.1, from coordinate 34,468,259 downwards.
AATTATGAAGAGAAAAGGAAATACAGAGAGTTAGAGAAATGTTCTCTTAAAATCATTGACGCCAATGTGCTTTAACATATATGTGTGTGTATATATATATATATATATATACACGAACATATATGCACACACACATTCACATTCACACACAAACACACATAGAATTATGATTATTTGCCCATTTCTTGACACCCACAGAAAAAAAATAATAATAAACACACACAAAAAAGCACGAAGACCATTCTCTAAGAAAACTCACAAGAAAAAAAAAATTACCTCATCAAAAGGGATCTTAGCAAAGTTCTTTTCCTTTGGTAGTTACACGCAGAGATTCCAGACTGCAAAAGTCAAGTTAACTGGCGACCAGATCCAACATAATCATCTACACAGAGGCCTGAACGTAGTCTCAGTTGAAGAGTGACCCATCAGGCGAGTTGTTGAGTATTTTACGATACTATAAAGATTCAGCACAGCATGGAAGGACATTACCACCCCTGGAAGAACTCTTTAGATCTTCTTTAACGAGCCAGGCCACTTCGCTGGTGAGGTGGTGAAACGCAGGTTTGGAATAAAATTATCTGGCGACAGAGTCAAGAAGGGAAACGTATCACCAGGTAAGGAAGGAGACATTTGAAGTCGTCGTTGAAAGATAGTTATGATGATGATGTCGGTCACATTTTTCGGTATGACTTCAAGAAGTTGTTGAGGTTTTGGAGAAGAAGTTTCTGAATCTATAAAAAAAAAAAAATAAAAAAAAATAAAAACGAGCTCCCACGCAGATATCCTTTTCACTACAAAACAATTATCTCACGGCCATCAGGCGATTTTCTCTCTGTTTATTCTAAATTCTGTCTGATGATATAAGTCAATCACGCGAACCTCTCCCCCGACTCTCCCTCTCCCTCCCTCCATACATACACACATACATACTGTACACACTATTCCAAGCAGAGGGAGAAGATAAAGAAATCATAACTTAATTCCCTCGGGCTTCAGAGAACACATGTGTTCTCCGATGTGTTCTTGGTCTCCCTCTCCCGCTCTCTCTCCCCTCACCCGTCTCTCCCCTTTCCTCTCAACAGTCCCCCTTACTGTCAAAAAAAAGGTCATTCAAGAGACCCAATGAACGCTACATATCCCACAAATTAGGTGACCCAACCTCTACAGCAACAACGACAACAATTACACAACGACAACGGTAACGAAAACAAGAAGGACTTCAATGAACATGAAAAAATATAGTTGGAAATGATATATATTTCTAATGAGGAAGAACATGTATTCTGAAGAACTGAACCACGAACTGGGTAAATACAAACTATTCAGCGTTTATGTTCGTATAGATGGTATAAACAATTTACAGAAATTATACAATAAAACGCCAGAAAAAGAAGAAGAATCAGGATAAGAAAAGAAAGGGGATCTTAAAAAAAATATATAAGAAAAAACAAAACAATGAATGATAAAAGAAAATAGAAATACATAAAAAGAAGAAGTAGAAAAATAAGAGAAAAGAAAAAGAAAAGGAAAAAAGAAAAGAAAAAATATATATGCACATAGGAAAAACGAAACCATTAAAAAAAACGGTAACTGGCAACTGCGTCACTGCATTTGCTGTTGTGAGGGTAGCCAACTAACGACCAGCTATGGTTCCCTCTATGGATTTTCTAGACAATAGAAAATGGACCAATAACTTACTAGAGCGGACGTGAATGTCCTTGTTTTTTAAATCGTTGTTATTATCAATCTTTAAAAAACACGAAAAACGTCTTTATACTCAGTTATGATAAGATTAGTAACTTTACTCAAACTTATGCTATGTTGTGTATTCTATATTAACATGTTGTTGAAAACATTTAAATGAAAAACATTATCTTTTGTTTAAGATTAGTTTTCCTTTCTCATATTTCTATATTTGAAAACATTCCTAGCTTCCCTTAAAAAAAAAAAAAAAAAAAAAAAAAAAAAAAAAGTGGGGGGGGGAACTCAGTCCTTAGAAAGGTGGGGTCACCTTCCCGTGTAATACATCGCCAGGTTCCGTAATTGGCCTTAAAAGATATCACAACTTCTTTGATGCAACTACCAGTAAATACATAAACTACTCCCTATGTAGTGAATATACAAATATTTTTACAATCAATCTCTGTCTAAAAAAAAAATAATAATAAAAAATAAGAACCAATTTCTCCTATGTTATTGTTTTCTTGACTATTCTACCCATTTATGGTCGAGATATAAGTATACATAAATATATTCTTTTAGTTATTTTTTCAAGATTGTGCAGTGTGGAAGCAATTTACGTTATTTTATTTCCTGGTAGTGATAATACAGTAGCAGAAGAAGAAGAAAAAGATGAAGAAGAAGAAAAAGAAGAATCTGTAGGAGAAAAACGAAGAAGACAAAGAAGTCGATGAAGATGAAAAAGAAAAGGTGAAGAAGAAGATGAAAACGAAGAAGGTGGAAAAGAAGAAAAAATGAAGAAGGTGAAGGCGATGATGAAAAAGGAGAATAAAAATGCAAAGAAGATGAAGAAGAAGAAGAAGAAAAGAAGAAGAAGAAGAAGAAGAAGAAACAAAAGAAAAAAGTCAATTTTCATATGTTGGGTACGTGAACAAGCTTAAATATCATGTACCCCTTGCAGACAAACTCAAACTTCTGAATTCAAACTCTATACAGAGTTTAATACCTCCTATGCAAGCAAAACTTTATTCCAAAAACTAAGATAAAAAGAAAAAAGAAAAGAAAAAATATTGAATACTTATGAAACTCATTTCCCTCCACGATGAAAGAGAAGGAGTTTAAATATCCAAAGAAAAAAGAAAGAAAGAAAATAAAATAAACCAGAGCTGGATGCAGCTTTGGACAGTTGTAAAGACACCAAAGAAACTATATTAGTTATACAGATTTATACATTCTGGAGCCTTAGGGATAATATATTATGACACACGTTGTATAATTATATTTGAAATCAAACGCCGTGTCATTCCCATGCAAGTCTAATTTTCATGACAATTATATAAAAAAAAAAACAATGATTACATTATGTACGTTGTACGTAACATAAAAATTTCTCACACGGCACGAATTACCTGTGACAACAATCATTTTTGTGTGAATCGGGTTTCTTTTTAATATTGACTATGAGCTTAATTAAACCAAAATATAAAAAAGTCACATGCCATGCATGTAAAATTTAACATTAAGTTATCTTAACTTTTCTTATATTTTTTCTTTGCGAAATAAGTAGAGTCACGAACAAAAGTTTGGACCCACTCTGACTTTTTCATGATACAGAATTCACATTGTCTGATTTTTTTCTATCTTTTCAAGAAAATTACCTCAATGTAAGCTAAATACTACCAAACTTTTGCTCGTGATTGTACATGGAATATACAAGTCGCAAATTTGGGAGGAGGTCAGACATGGAAGTACGTTCGAGTCCTACCTAGAAGTGAGTTCGTAATAAGGACAGACTAAACTAAATCTCTATTTTCACAAAGTCCTCCGGAAAAATAGGTACCGTCCTCGGATCTTCTGAGACGGGAAATTGGAGACACTAAACCAAATAATGTAATATATATATATATATATATATATATATATATCTCTATATATATATATATATATATATACATATATATATATATATATATATATATATATGTGTGTGTGTGTGTGTGTGTGTGTGTGTGTGTGTGTGTGTGTGTGTGTGTGTGTGTGTGTGTGTGTGTGTGTGTGTGTGTGTGTGTGTGTGTGCAGACTCAATTTGAAGGGTTTATTAAGCCCGACGTTTTGATTTCTGTCCAGGAATTATCTTTAGGGGGATATAATGGGTT
>NC_134791.1:34444423-34459423 GCF_046742065.1 Oratosquilla oratoria | reverse complement strand
GACCCACATTCTTCACTATTACAATTGTATTGGTAAACAACGTGGTCTTCTTGTAGAGGTGTTTTCACCCCGACACACAACAGATCATTAACATACACACACACACACACACACACGCAGACACACACACACATACACACACACACACACACACACACACACACATATATATATATATATTATATATATACATATATATATATAATATATATATAACATATATATATAATATATATATATATATATGCTGAGACATTCTGACAGGTTGACGTAAGCGGAGTAGGAAACACAGAAGTCTGTCTTGAGTTTATTCCTGACTAGATTCGCAGGTATGCTTTTTCAAAACATACCTGCGAAACTAGTCAGGAATAAACTTAAGACTAAGACTCCTGTGTTTCCTACTCCGCTTACATATATATATATATATATATATATATATATATATATATATACACACATATATATATATATATATATTTATATATATATATATATATATATGCTGGTACATTATGACAAGTTGATGAAAGTGGAAAAAGAAGTCACGGGTCTAGTTCCGAGTTTCTGAGTTTATTCTTGACCAGTTTTCTCTCTATGCTTCTTTACATTCCTCTGAAGAAGCATAGAGCAAAACCGGTCAGGAATAAACTCAGAAACTCGGAATTAGACCCGTGACTTCTTTTTCCACCTTCATCATTTATATATTATATATATATATATATAAAAATATATATATTTTTATATATATATATATATATATATATATATAGATATACATTCTACTGTTAGAACCTACACAGAAAACGTGAGAACATAGGGCAGCGAAGAAAGGTGACGAAGAAGAAAGGAAATACAAAGAGGGAGAGAGACATAACAACCTCGAGGTAGGAGGCACTCCAGAAGAGGCCGAAGACAACAGAGATGAAGAGACTGCGGTAACCGGCTGCTGTCTAGCTCACAGTATGCGCTCAAGTGTAACTTGTTAGAAAAGTCTGAGATGAAAAAAGGGAAAAGTAAATAAAAATAAGTAATTGTCTAAAGTCGTTGTGTACGGACCTTTCCAGGTGGAAGTAGCTCTTGGGATGAGGTGGGAGGAGGTGGGAGGGGGAGATGAGTGGTGGGATAAGTAGGTGGGTAGAATTGGGAGATAATGGGAAGTGGGAGGAGACTGGTGAGAGGGGTGGGAGAGGGGGTGGGAGACAGTGGAAAGGTGGGTGAGAGATAGTAGGAGGTAATAAGAAATAGTGAGAAATGGTGAGTGGGAGGCTGGTGGGAGAGGGTGGATAGTATTAGCAGAAGGTAGGAAAGAGTGGGAGATAGTGGAAGTTATTGGAATGTGGTGGAAGGTTCGTGGAACAGGATGGTTGGTGGTGGGAGTGGTTGGGTGGTAATTGGAGAGAGTAGGAGGGAGTGGGAGGTGGTGGGAGGTACTGGAACGTAGTGGGAGTCTTGTAGATGCTTGTAAGCGGTAGAAATAGTGGTGTGAGAAGGAGGAAGAAAAGGAGGAAGAGTAGGAGCATGATAATGATGATGATGAGGAGGAGGAGAAGAACAACAAGGTTGAGGCAAAGAAAGAGGAGGAGAAGGAGGAGGCGAAGGAGAAGGAGGAGGAGAAAGAGGAGTAGAAGAAGGAGGAGGAGAAGGAAGAGCAAAGGAGGATGATTAGGAGGAGAAGGAGTAGGAAGAAGAAGAGGAGAAGGAGGAGGAGGAGAAGAAGGAAGAGGAGAAAGGAGGAGAAAGAGGATGAGGAGAAAAAAGAAGAAGAGGAGGAAGAGGAGAATGAGAAAGAGGCGGAAGAAGAAGAAGTGGAGGAGGAGGAGGAGGAGGAGGAAGATGCGGGAGGTAGGTGGTGGGATGAGATGGTCGAAGGTGAAGTGGCAGGTGGCAGAAAAGGGCCACATAAAAGAATATGTCAGCTAAGACGTGAGACTGACCACAGAAAACGTGCCGATTTCAACCAGCGCTTCTACCCCTGTGGTGCACCGTGCAGCACCTGGATGTGTGTGAGCGTGTGTGTGTGTGTGTGTGTGTGTGTGTGTGTGTGTGTGTGTGTGTGTGTGTGTGTGTGTGTGTGTGTGTGTGTGTGTGTGTGTGTGTGTGTATGTGTGTGTGTGTGTGTGTGTGTGTGTGTGTGTGTGTGTGTATGTGTGTGTATGTATGTGTGTGTGTGTGTGTCTGTGTGTGCGTATGTACGTGTGCGTGCGTGTGTGTGTGTTTGTGTGTGTATGTGTGCATGTACGTGTGCGTGTGTGTGTGTGTGGTTACAAAGGATTACAAAGGAGGAGCATGCCGACAGGAGACCTTTTGATCCATATCTAGGTCGGATGAAAAAAAAAAAAAAAAAATCATATTAGTAATAAAATAATAAATAAAAACTATAATAATGTAAATATCAAATAAAATACATAAATAAATGCATAGGTATAGTTAAAATGATAAACAAACAGGTAAATAGTAAATAATAAATTAACATATAACTAATAATAAATTAAAATCAGACAGACAAATGATAACAAAACAAAAACAAATAATATAAGATAAATTATAATCATTACAGCATCTTACTTAAGTATTTATCTAAATGATTCTTAAAGCTTTGAACTGAACTACATTGCACTACCTGTGCAGGAAGTTTATTCCATTCATTAACTACACGGTTGGCAAAGTTGTTTCTACCTACTTCCAAATTGAATCTATTTCCGGACAGTTTGAGACCATTGTTTCTTGTCTGATTCTCATTCAATGTGAAAATTTGGTCACTTTTGATGTTGTCAATTCCCTTTAAAATCTTAAAAACCTGTATCAAGTCACCTCTGAGTCTACGCTTTTTTAGGGAAAACAGATTCATGTTGTGTGTGTGTGTGTGTGTGTGTGTGTGTGTGTGTGTGTGTGTGTGTGTGTGTGTGTGTGTGTGTGTGTGTGTGTGTGTGTGTGTGTGTGTGTGTGTGTGTGTGTGTGTGTGTATGTGTGTGTGTGTGCGTGCTTGATCCATCTGACTGACTGATTTAGTAAATGTCAAAGTTCCTCATGACTTCAATTAAATAAATATATTTTTAATCAAGTTTTAGATCATTGTTAGGTGTTGTTTGAACCTTATCAAACGTTTAATCTAGAATAAAACGTATATCTTGAAATATAAGGGCGGAAATGGTTTTGGTAAAGGAATGCAAAGAAGCACAATAGGGTTTTAGGCATTGTAAGGATTGGAAATAGTAAAAAAAATCACTGAGCTAGACAAAAACTTTAATTAATTAAGAGGTTAAAGGAAAACATAAGAAGGTTAAAATACACAAAAGTCCTACTAGTTTCCAGTTGCACATGATGACAATATATATATATATATATATATATATATATATATATATATATATATATATATATATATATAGTATACTAATAATAGTAATAATAATAATAATAACAACAATAATACAGAAACGTAATGGAAGTGAAATAAACATATTACATGAATAAATAGAAATAAATTATATAATATATATATATATATATATATATATATATATATAAATATATATATATGATAATAATAATAATAATAATAATGACAATAATAATAATAATAATAATAATAATAATAATAATAATAAATCATTATTTGGAAACAAGGCGAGAAATTTATCTCGTTTGAAATCAGATTAAAAAAAATGAGGTGTTGAAAAAGTCACTTAAAACTGGGGAGAATAACAAGAAAAAGAAAGAAGAAATACGACGCTTATTACTTGTAATGGAGAATGACAATTAGGAGAAAGAACGCGATATATAACGAAGACAAAAAAAATAAAAGAAAGAGAGAGGGAAAGAGAAAGAGAGAATTAAGAAAAGGGAAGAGTATGAAGAACAACAATTACGGGAAAGAACGCAATATATAACGAATAAAGAAAAATACGAGAGAGAGAGAGAGAGAGAGAGAGAGAGAGAGAGAGAGAGAGAGAGAGAGAGAGAGAGAGAGAGAGAGAGAGAGAGAGAGAGAGAGAGAGAGAGAGAGAGAGAGAGAGAGAGAGAGAGAGAGAGAGAGAGAAGGAAAGAGAGAAGGAAAGAGAGAAAGAGAGAGAGAGAGAGAGAGAGATAACTAAGAAATGGGAAGATTACCCAAGTTGAAAAGCAACATTGAGAAAATTAAACAAAAGAAAACATCTTGTAGTAAACCGAAAAGATAACATGAATAACGATACTGACAGGAGGAAAAAGAAGGAAAGAAGGAAATGACTTAAGAAGGAAGGAAAGAAGAAAGGCAATAAGGAAGGAAGGAAGAGGGAAAGGAAAGAAGGGAGAAAAGAGGAAAGAATAAGGAAAGTTTGGATGGAGGGATGAGAGGAAGGAAGGAAGGAAAGAAAGGAAGGAAGGAAGGAAGAAGGGAAGTATGAACAGAGGGAAGAAGAGAAGGAGGGAAAGAAGGGAAGAAGGGAAGGAAGGAAGAAGTAGGAAACCGCGTCTGGAGGTTGTTCGGATCCCGCTAGAGAGTCAACGCGTGATGGCAGTGCTACACACACAGTCTTAACCTCTAAAAAAATACAAAAATAAACTAACAAACTAATAAACAAACAATGAAGACATTCAGTCCAAACCACCTCACAAATCATTCCTTTATCATCTTATTTTGAAGTCTTGTCTTAGGGGTGAATTAATGTCTTTGTTAATATTTATATATTTTTCTTTCCAGAGTTCATGCAGCTCTAAAGGTCACATGCAAATTCTGTCTGTAATCGTCCTCCTCAGCCCCGTTGGCGTCATGCACAGTATCCTTGCTTGTCGTGCATGGCGCAAATTAACGTCTACACGGAGATGGGGTGGGGGGATGGGGGGGTGATAAGATAAGCTCCCCAAAAATAAACATTCCTATTGATTACACATACTCCTGGTACTTTCCTAACCAAATACAGTTAAGTTGGTAAACAAACAAATTAGTGAGGTGTGAAATAATGGGAATAAAATTTTACCCTTTTTCGGGCGGGTTTCATCTGTTTGTTTTGTGAATTACACGAGCTCTTAAAGTCAATACCTACTTTCCTTTCTTCTCTCTCTTCTACCTGCTTTAATTCCCTTCTTCATTTCTTCATTCGTTTCATTCTTCCTTCATTTAGCCACAACAGTATATATATATATATATATATGTATATATATTTATACACATACACTATATATATATATATATATATATACATATATATACATATACATATGTACATAGATATATACATATACATACATACATACATATATATATATATATATATATACATATATATATATATGAATATATATATACATATATATATATGTATATATGTATATGTATATATATATATATATATTCTATAGTCACGCAATGTCGTGGGTCACCTTTAGAGGTCCACCACGGTACATTGAGGGTTTGTCGTGTGGGACGAACACAGTCCGAGGCGCTTATCTTAGCTGTAAAATGGCACAAAGAGACACGAAAATGGCCTGGGACATCAAAAAGGGACAAAACTGTCAGTGAATTGCGTAAGGCAACGACAACTGTGAACAGATGAAGTCGTTAAGTGAAGGACTTGTTATCGCAGAAAGGGAGGATGAAATTCAAAGTATATAACACACACACACACACACACAATAACACACACACACACACACACACACACACACACACACACACACACATATATATATATATTTTGCAGTAATTCACAAGGCACACGTGAAAATAATATGCAGAAAAAACCACTGGGAAATAAGAAGCTTAGTCCGAACGTTTTCGTCTATTTAAGACATTATCAAGGAATACACAGTTACAGAGACAAAGGTGGATATATATACATAAAGTAAAAGACAAGCTAGGAACATGGGAAGTACACACAAGATGCTTCACAATCAGGTAGAGCCGATGTTTACATATACGGACGTTTGGTCCATGACGTTACGTCACCCCCGCTTAGTAGCACTTGGAGAAGTTCTTACAATTTTATCAATAACAAAATCATCAAGTTTAAATAATCCTAAACTTAAATTGATATTATGGTCAAATGTTTGTTTAATATGACTGGATTCGATGATGTTTCTTTCTAATAAGGATCTACAAGAAATTATTACATTCGAATTATCCCAGTCAATAGGATGATTGTGGTCTCTTACATGGACAAAAAGGCCACTGGAACTTTGCCCACTCCTTACACTATATTTGTGCTGATTTATCCTAGTTTTTAAGTCTTTACCAGTTTGGCCGATATAAAATTTGTTACATTTAAGGCATGGAATAGAGTAAACACAACCCTCGTTTGCTTCAGGTGAATTTTTAATGAGCTTACTTTTTATAGTATTATTTTTGAAACCAAGTTGATGTTGAATTGTTTGAGAATATTAGGCAGACCAATTAATTTCTCACTGTAAGGAAGAACCAAAAGGTTCTTTTTGTCAAATACTTTTCTTACGTGTGAGGTGTTATGGAAAGTTTTGTAAGCCATTTTATGAGAAGTGTTTACTAAGTGCTTTGGATATTTTAATTCAGAAGCTATGCTATATATCTTCCTCAGCTCATCATCCAAAAATTCCAGGCTACATATCCTGTAAGCTCTAAGGAACATAGAACTAAAGACAGAAAGTTTTGTCTTCTGATGATGAGCCGAGTAAAAGTGGACTTGCCACTTCCACTTGCCACTTCCAGCTAAAACCATAATTGAACTTATTAAGTTGTGTATTGTAAATTGTAAATTTGTTTTTAATGGTGAATTCTATGTACAAAAATTTGGTATGGCAATGGGAAATCCTCTGTCCCCAGTACTTAGTAACTTGTACATGGAATTCTTTGAGATAAAACTACTACCTAGGATTCTTCCCCAACAAGTTGTGTGGAAAAGATATGTTGATGATATCTTGTGTCTTTGGCCAGTTAATCGTAACTTAGATTTATTTCTTGAAAAACTAAATGGTATGGTCCCTTCAATCAAATTTACTTTTGAAATAGAAATAGAGAATAAGTTGTCATTTTTGGATATTTTAATTCATCAAAATGGTAAACAATTTAAATATGACGTTTATAGAAAACCTACTAATGTCGCATCATATGTCCACTTTTACTCGGCTCATCATCAGAAGACAAAACTTTCTGTCTTTAGTTCTATGTTCCTTAGAGCTTACAGGATATGTAGCCTGGAATTTTTGGATGATGAGCTGAGGAAGATATATAGCATAGCTTCTGAATTAAAATATCCAAAGCACTTAGTAAACACTTCTCATAAAATGGCTTACAAAACTTTCCATAACACCTCACACGTAAGAAAAGTATTTGACAAAAAGAACCTTTTGGTTCTTCCTTACAGTGAGAAATTAATTGGTCTGCCTAATATTCTCAAACAATTCAACATCAACTTGGTTTCAAAAATAATACTATAAAAAGTAAGCTCATTAAAAATTCACCTGAAGCAAACGAGGGTTGTGTTTACTCTATTCCATGCCTTAAATGTAACAAATTTTATATCGGCCAAACTGGTAAAGACTTAAAAACTAGGATAAATCAGCACAAATATAGTGTAAGGAGTGGGCAAAGTTCCAGTGGCCTTTTTGTCCATGTAAGAGACCACAATCATCCTATTGACTGGGATAATTCGAATGTAATAATTTCTTGTAGATCCTTATTAGAAAGAAACATCATCGAATCCAGTCATATTAAACAAACATTTGACCATAATATCAATTTAAGTTTAGGATTATTTAAACTTGATGATTTTGTTATTGATAAAATTGTAAGAACTTCTCCAAGTGCTACTAAGCGGGGGTGACGTAACGTCATGGACCAAACGTCCGTATATGTAAACATCGGCTCTACCTGATTGTGAAGCATCTTGTGTGTACTTCCCATGTTCCTAGCTTGTCTTTTACTTTATGTATATATATCCACCTTTGTCTCTGTAACTGTGTATTCCTTGATAATGTCTTAAATAGACGAAAACGTTCGGACTAAGCTTCTTATTTCCCAGTGGTTTTTTCTGCATATATATATATATATATATATATATATATATATATATATATATATATATATATATATATATATATATATATATATATATATATATATATATATATATATATATATTTATATATATATGTGTGTGTGTGTGTGTGTGTGTGTGTGTGTGTGTGTGTGTGTGTGTGTGTGTGTGTGTGTGTGTGTGTGTGTACATACAAAATCCTTTTCCTTTCTTTTAGGGGGTGACGGAATCAAAACCTACATCTAAACTGCACCTATCCCACACCCATTCAAAAATCTATTTGTTAGGTTTCCCACGTCGTGTATGAATGGTCATCCCTAATATTAGCCAACCTGCTCGTGTCACAAGTAATGAAGAAAGAAAAAACTAAAAGAAGAGGAAGAAGAAGAAGAAGAATATATATACGTATATACATATATATATATATATATATATATATATATATATATATATATGTGTGTGTGTGTGTGTGTGTGTGTGTGTGTGTGTGTATACAACTTAACCCCCTGTTAATGTATTATCCCCGGTGTATGAAATCATTCAATATTCGCCAGAATAAAATATTGAAAAGGTGTTACGATACCTAAAAGGCTAATCAGTCTTGATATCCACAGTAAAACAAACGTTTTGTCACACTCAACCCTTCACGCGAACGAAAAATTATGAAACTAAACATCGTACTACAAATTTTCGTTCAGATATAAACAATAATGTCATCAGACTATCTTCTAAAAAGTGAAACAATAAAAGAAGAACCTAAAGGGGACAGAAGATTAAGTACCGATACAATGACATCTACTGTACACATAAAAGGAAGACAAAATTGTGATGAAGATTAAAGGAGAAGGACGAAACATAATGAGAATTTCTTGAAGAGAGGGAAGAGAAAAGTGTTGAATGTAACTGTCGACCGCAAATGGAATGATGTGGCAGTATGTGGCATGATGGAAGTGGGAGATCGTGGACCAGAAGACCTCCCTTGAAAATTTCTTGAAGATGAGGAAGAATGAGAAGAGGAAGACGAAGAAGAAGAGGAAGAAGAAGAGGAAGAAAAGGAAGAAGAAGAAGGAAGAGGAAGAAGTGGAAGAAGAAGAAGAAGAAGAAGAAGAAGAAGAAGAAGAGGAAGAAGAAGAGGAAGGGGAAGTGAAAGAAGAAGAAGGAGATGAAGAAGAGGAAGATGAGGAAGGAGAAAAAGAAAAAGAAGAAGAAGAGGGAGATGAAGAAGAGGAATAAGAAAAAGAAGGAGAATAAGAAGAATAAAAAGGAAAAGTATGTGGTATGTGGGACGTGGCCCAGAAGCCCTTCCTTGAATTTTTCTTAGAAAAAAAGAAAAAAAACCCACAAGGTAGCAGTATGTGGCAGGTGGGCAGCAAAAGAACGTAAACCAGAAGCTCTCCCACTTTCCCTTGAAAATTTCTTGAAGAGAAAAATAAAAAAGAGCTGCGTAATGTGGCAGGTGGGTAGTGAAAGGACGTGAACCCACACCCAAAAGGCAGAAACCAGAAGGGACGTGGTCAAAAGTCTTTCCTTGAAAAATTCTTGGAGAGAGAGAGAGAGAGAGAGAGAGAGAGAGAGAGAGAGAGAGAGAGAGAGAGAGAGAGAGAGAGAGAGAGAGAGAGAGAGAGAGAGAGGAGAGAGAAAGAGAGGGGGGAGATGGGGCATAAAGAGAGACAAGAAAGCAACGAGTAGGTGCCCAGAATAATGTTCATATACAGAAAGTACAAAGATAGAGAGATAGCTAGGTAGACAGAGAGGAAGGGAGAGAGGGAGGGAGGGAGGGAGGGAGGGAGGGAGGGAGGGAAGGAGAGATAGACGGTGCTGCCCCCTTAAAAAAAAAAAAAAAAAAAAGAGGTCCTTCCACAGCCAAGCTGAAAACTCCCACTTGAAGTTTGGATGCCTGAAAGAGAGAGACGGTAAAAAAGTTCACCTAATTCTCAGGAAATGGCTGCGGTCGACATGGAGTCGTCCTTCTACCATAATTACGCGTCCATATTTCAATAATGCGTCTCATCTTCAAAACCAGCCATTGTTTCTCGGAGCTGCCAATTGCTGTAGAAGATCATTATACTTTTATATATACATATATATATATATATATATATATATATATATATATATATATATATATACATACACACACACACGCACACACATACACACACACACACACACACACACACACATATATATATATATTTATATATATATATATATTACATCCAGTGCACTGAATGTAATATACGAAAGTGCTCTGCTTTGTTAGTTTCTTTTTCCAAGTGGTTTACTTTGCATATATATATATATATATATATATATATATATATATATATATATATATATATATATATATATATATATATATATTAGGGGAGGAGGAGGGTCATCATGTAAATGGAACGGTGGAAGTAATCAAGCTTCGGCTGTCGGGCCCTGCTGTGGAGCTGCTGTGTCTTGCTGCATTGCTTCTGACCCGGGCACTGGATAGGAGACAGGGATGGCCCTTCATCCACAATGACCTAAGGTAAAAAGGAAACAAATGAATATTGGATGGGTGTGCGAGAATCATTTTGCTATATAGATAGACAAGTAGATAAATAGACAAACGAAATTACTCAAATCTATTTAACCTTAAACAACAAACTCTTTTACAAAACAATCAAAACAATGAATTTATTGAAAACTATCAATTATCTTCGTACCTACGTTATAAAAAATCTATATTGATGTGTTCTGAAAATACGTAAAATTGATTGTCTTTTACTATCTATTGAGGCAATTAAAAATCTCTTTGAAATTGAACTTCTGGGGCTACACATTTAAGAGTGCAGCGTACGTTCAATTTGTGTTTCAATGTAATCTTTTAGATAACTCGGTGATGTTTCATAGGGTAAAGCCAGTGACACCAACGACCTTATATCATATAAATAATATTACACTAAGTTTCCGCTCTTTTTAATATATCTAATTGAAAAAATATTATTCACATGTACATGAAAAAATAATTATTGTCCTCATGGCCTACATTCCAATAAATATATAAAAAAAACTACAAATCCATTTAAAAAGTATATATATATATATATATATATATATATATTATATATATACATATATATATATATATATATATATATATATACATACGCACACACACACACGCAAATATATATATATAATATATATATATATATATATATATATATGTGTGTGTGTGTGTGTGTGTGTGTGTGTGTGTGTGTGTACCTGTAAATAAATATACATATAAATATGAATATATATATATATACATATATATAAATATATGTATATATACACATACATATATATGTATATATATGTGTATATTTATATATATATATATATATATATATATATATGTTTGCGTTAGTGTGTGTGCATATATATATATATATATATATGTGTGTGTGTGTGTGTGTATATATATATATATATATATACATATATATATATATATATATATATATATATATACATATACCAAGGCTTTTTTACCCTTACAAGGGAGGTAGCCAAAAAGGAAAAGGCATAAAATCATTCCCACCCATTCCATCCCTGAATACACTCCACTCCCCTCTATCCTCCCTCTTATCTTAGCACCTCCTGAATGACGGGTCATCCCTGCACCTTGTCCACTGCCCCGGATCAGAAGCAGTGTTGCAAGACACAGCACATCCACAGCAAGGTCGCTTCATTAAATCGGCGACCCCCTCTCCGTCCCCCCATGCATAAAAGGAGAAGACGGGGAGAAATCCCTTCGGGCTGCGTCAAATTTTGCTCACACATACTACCTCAACCCCCATCCCCCGCCCATTCCACCTCATGCATCACAACATCATCCATATACAACCATTCTCCATTCACCCCTATCTTCTGTCCTCTCCCGTCCTTCCTCAATAGACATTCCCCTCCTCCCCAAAGCCCCCTTCACCCCATCCATCCACCTCATCCTAGGACGTCCCCTCATGTTCACTCCCTCCACATCTGCCTTCCATACCTCTTTTACTAGTCTTTCTTCACTCTTTCTTTCCATGTATCCAAACCATCCAAATACTCTTTCATCAACCCTATCTCCCAACTCCCTTTCCACCCCTGTTCTCCTCCTCACCTCCTCATTTCTCACTCTATCTAGCCTAGTGACCCCCATCATACTTCTCAGATACCTCATCTCAAACACATTCAAACTCCTTCTCTCTTCTTCTCTTATGTTCCATGTTTCTGCCCCATACAGTGCTGTTGGCACAATCACTCCTTCATACAGTCTCCTCTTAGCATCCATTCCCAAATGTCTATTCCTCATTACACTCTTTAATCCACCAAGGCATTTACTCGCTTCTCTCAATTTACATTCTACCTCCACCTTCACTCCACCTTTTCCTGCCACATTTGCACCCAAGTATCTAAAACTATCCACTTTCTCCAGTTGCTCTCCCTTAATGCTCACTTCCAGTCTACTGCCACTTTGACCCCTTGTACATCTCATCACCTTACTTTGACCCACATTTATCTTTAGCTTTCTTCTATCACATACTCTCCCAAACTCTGTCACCAACTTCCTCAATCCCTCCTCCGATCCTGCCACAAGCGCAGTGTCGTCCGCAAACAACAGCTGGCTCACCTCCCACTTTTCTCCATTTTCTTTAACCATCTCCAAACCCTGACCCACTACCCTTGCATTTACCTCTCGCACTACCCCATCCATGTATAAGTTGAACAGCCAGGGCGACATAACGCATCCTTGACGAAGTCCCACCTTTACCTCGAACCACTCACTCTCTCCATTTCTAATCCTGACACAAGCTCTACTACTCTCATAAAAACTCTTGACAGCTCCTAGAAGCTTTCCTCCTATCCCATATATCTGCATAACCTCCCACAGTGCCTTTCTGTCTACCCTATCGTAAGCCTTTTCCAGATCCATAAAAGCCCAAAAAACATCCTTCCCCTTTCCTATAGCTTTCTCACATATTTGTCTTACCACAAAGATCTGATCTACACAACCTCTACCCGTCCTAAATCCACACTGTTCCTTACCAATTACTCCCTCTGTTCCTCTCCTAATCCTCTCAATCAAGATCCTCCTATAAGCCTTCCCAACTACACTTAACAAGCTATTCCCTCTGAAACTACTACATTCACACTTGTCCTCTTTTCCCTTGTAAAGTGGAACTATACAGGCACTCCTCCAGTCCTCCGGCACTCTACCCTCTCTCCAGCAAACATTAAATAACCTCACCAGCCAGTCCACCATCACTGTACCTCCTTTTTTTTTTTAGACATTCTGCATGGCATCCATCCAGACCAGGTGCCTTACCTGCTTTCATCATCTTAACAACTGCCTTCACTTCATCCTTCCTTATTTCTCCTCCATTTTCCTCACTCATCACGGTCATTTTCTTAGCATTTCCCACTGCAACTATCTTTCCCTCCCTATCCTCCTTCACATTTAGCAACTCCCTAAAATATTCTGCCCATCTTCCCCTTACTGCCTTCTCTTCCATTATCATCTCTCCATCTGCACCTTTTACCTTTTCTTCTCTACTTGATTCGCCTCCTCTTTCTTAATTTCTTTCCAAAACATCTTTTTATTACTTTCAAAATTTTCTGTCATACTCTTACCCCAGGAACCATTTCTGGAAGAAAGTATAAGCTGGACTCATCATTTGTCAATTTAAATTGGCAAACGACGAGTCCAGAGTATACTTTCTTCCCTCCCAAAAAAACAACAACATATATATAATGTTTATATATTCATGTATATAGCTCAAGTAAATCACTTGTAACAGCGATATCATACAAATAATTAATCTTTCTGGCCGTCGCCTCAAGACCTTGATACCAAGCCGTCACCTTACCAACTACGCTATAGGAGTTGGTAAGGTGACGACTTGGCATCAACCTGGGTCTCAGTCCGATTCCCGGGGCGACGTCCGGAAAGATTAATGATTTGCATGATTTCGCTGTTACGAGCGATTCACTTGAGGTATTTACTACGGCGAAAGCGTCTGCAACGTTACGGATCAGCCTTACCATCCGCTATGAGTTGAACCCAGGGACTCGATAAAACGAAGATATGGACGGCAGTTAGCAGTCAGCCTTGATTTTTCGGGTTTTAGGTTAACTCCAAGGTGACGGCCGGAAAAATTATATGTGTACAAGTATATACATACATACATATATATGTACACACACACACACATATATATATATATTTATATGTATATATATAAATATATACATATATATGTATATATGTATATTCATATACAGTATATACTAGATATAGAGAGAATGAGAGAGATAGATAGATAGATAGATAGAGAGAGAGAGAGAGAGAGCGAGAGAGAGAGACAAAGAGAAAAAATACAGAAGAAAAAGAGAGAGAAAGGGTCCAAAGTTCTCCCCTTTTCTTTCCCCCTTCACAGATTCTTCCGGATCTCTCCCACAGGATATTAAGGCCCCATCATCCGGGGGCGGCAGTGCATTAGCCGTCTGTCCTCCCCGCTTGGTTTTCACTTCCGGACGCATCTGGGGCCCGATTCCCCGGAAAGAGAGGTCGCCGCCGGCGGACCTCCCCGGGCCAGAGACAATCAAGAGACGGCTAGAGAGAATCTAGAAAGGGATAAGGCTTTTAGTAATCCATTCCGTTGGGTTGTCTTCATCTTTCTTGCTGGCGTTCTTCTCCAACCCCTCTTCCTCGTTTTCATTTTCTCTCCCTCCCTCCCTTCCTCTCTCTCTCTCGTTTCCCTTTGTCTTTATGTGAATATATATATATGTGTGTGTGTGTGTGTGTGTGTGTGTGTGTGTGTGTGTGTGTTTGCGAGCGCTCACGCGTCCGTGTTCATGTGTGTCTGTGCGCGCGTCCGTGTGTGTGTGTGTGTTTGTGTGTGATTCACCATGGTCTTGGATCACGTGTTGGACTCGTGATCGACAGCTATTTCCCTCCCGGAAGAGAGCTCAGAGCTCATGTATGAACGATCTCTGGGTAATCCTG
>NC_134791.1:34431923-34439423 GCF_046742065.1 Oratosquilla oratoria | reverse complement strand
ACGTCTTTCAGGTGGGTTCGTGCGTTTGATGTAATGTACATGTATGTGTGTGTTGGACACATAATGGATCAATACTGGACACAAGTGTGTCATTGAATCGAAATGATTAAAGGAGAGAACAACATTACTTCGATCATCCCGATTTCTATCTCTGACCCGTTTTCTAATTTTGATCTCTATCTTCTCCTTACTCTCCAGTCTTCATTCATTCTCCTCACATACCCGGACCATCTCAACTCAGCTACATTCATTTTCTACCTTACAATCACCCTTTTTGTACATTTCATCTCGTTTTATCATTTGTTATCTTATCAGTTTTCTTTATAGCCTTGGGACAAATCATACCTCTTTCTACAGAATCATTTCATGACAAGAGTATTATAACCACTCTCTTCTATATTACGGTTACTTATCCAATTACTTCAATTCTCTTTTATCTAGAGACATATTTCAACGCCCTAACCTTTTTCGCTTCCTTCAATCTTTGTGCTCCCTAAATCTTGTTACAACACTCCATTTGCCACTAAGATCACACCGGCAGGCTCTTCCCCTTTTCAACTTGATATGTAAGGATTTCCTTCCCGATGGGTGCATCGTCATTGCCTTCCACTCCTCTGCATTCGCTTTGATCTATTTCCAAAACTCCCCAAAAGGATTTTGCCAATTCATACAGTATTCCGTCATTACCCCACGCCATGTCTCACTGCCTCCCAATTTCGCTGTTTATCTATACTTGTGCACAGTCACATGCACACACACACACACACACACACACACACACACACACACACACACACACACACACACACACACACACACACACACGCACTCATATTGTACATACACACGTTTCACCTGTGTAAGTAATGTGGATCTTAGAATGAACAGTGTACAAATATGATTTTCCAAATTATCTTTTCTGAGGTAAATACAAATATATCATGACATCTATGAACACAATAAGGTAGATAGAAGAAAAACTTTAGTCGGGGACATATTGAATGTCTAAAAGTGAAAAAAATATATATATATGCAGTAGCCTGAGAAAATATGTATATATATATATATATATATATATATATATATATATATATATATATATATATATATATATATAAATAACACACACACACACACACATATATATATATATATATATATATATATATATATATATAATATATGTATGTATGTATATATACAGTAGAACCTCTACATACGAATTTAATTCGTTCCAGGACCTACTTCGTATGTTAAAATGGTCGTATGTTAAATCAAATATTCTCATAAGAATACACTGTAATTCGTTTAATTCGTCCCACAGCCCAAAAACCTATGATAACTCCTTAATAAATAATTACACATAGGAATAAAACAAATACATTACTGTATATAAGAGAGATGTGAAAAAATAATTTATAAGGAAATAATCAATAAAAGGGTTTTTTTATTGTCACTTTACCTTAGAGACAGGCGAACGGAGGTGTAGGCTTGGCGATGCAGGAGACGGTAGGTGTGGGTAGAGAGGTGGTGACTGAAATACTTATCGTAACTTAGGCTACTCTAACTTACGCTAGGTGAACTTTTTTAAACTAACTTTGCTTAATTAATTTTATTTAATTTTTATATTTTATATTTGTTTCACCTTTTCTTTTTCATTTTCACCTTCAGCCTCTTCAGCTTTAAACTAACTTAGGCCTAGCTTAATTATTTTTATTTAATTTTTATATTCTATATTTTTTTTACCTTTTCTTTTTAGTTTTCACCTTCAGCCTCTTCGGGTGTAGAGTCAAATATGTTTAGGCAATCGTAAGTAGAGGCTCTACTATATATATATATATATATATATATATATATATATATATATATATATATATATATATATATATATATATAAATGTATATACATATATGTGTATATATGTATATATATATATATATATATATATATATCCTGTTGAAAAAGTTTCAGAATATTGAATATTAGTGTAAAAAATGAACATTTACATAATTGCATGAGGTTTTACATCGATAATCTCTGGAAAATGTTGCTCAGAGTAAAACAATCTTTCTGTTAAAGCTGGGTTATGTTATACAAGAAATCGTGGATTATTAGCTCTGCTTATCGAAGATTTCTTAACTTTATGTTTAAGCAGTTAATTCTTCTTTATTCCACTGAAGAGTATTAGAATGATACTGTGAGCTTATCATTATTATATTTTTTCTTTTCGTATATTTGAAAGAACCCTGAAAATGGATAATGAAATAAAAAAAATTCAAAAAAATCTGATCCAGAAATAATGCGATGGACAGGCCAATTCTGAGTCAGGTGAATAAAATGTTCTGACTTCTTCCTATTTTTGGTGCTAGACAATAAATGTTTATAAATTATGTTCAAAATTTCTCTGAGTATGTTGGATGAAGGAAGCTTCCTCTGTAACCACTATTTAAGAAAGTGTGTAGACTAGATTTTGAGGTAAAATTATTCTGTATGTTATTTTACATATTCATCAATTCTTGTCGTTTTCTTTCTTGTTTAATTATGTGTACATTTTGAAACAATGTCTATTATGACGATAGTAAGAAGCTCTTGTATCTTCTAATAAAAAGCTTATTTTAATAGATAAATGTACTTAGTATACACACTTTACATTTTTCGAATAAGATATACATGAAATAAGATATTATACTCCTATGAAGTCGATGGCCCCTGCATAGGCCTTACACGCTTTATTTACTAACGTTTGTGAACGTTTGTGGAATAATGTTGGTCTTCCAGGAGAAATTAAAAAAAGCAAAAGGATCACACGACAAGTAACCTTTGGAAATAATTACCCAGAAAGCGAAATTACAAATCGACCGCACCATGCAAAGATAAAAAGAATCGTGAATTGAGTTCAGACAGTGGAAAATCGAATGTTTCAACTTTGAGAAGGACAGCTTCAGGAGGCTCGGATGAATAATGTGGTCAATGACACAGGAACGTCAAAGACCAGACGGAGCAGAAGGAGATTTTGTCTCACAAAAGACGTTTTCAGTGTTGTGGAATGACATTTTGTCGTGACATACATTAAAGAGATTATTCTATTGAGACGTTCTCACAATATCTTCAGTGTAATAGAATTAGATTTTGTCGTGACATACATTAAAAACATTATTCTATTGAGACGTTCTCACAACAATATCTTAGCAGTGTTATGGAATTACAATATCTTGTCGTGACATAAATTAAAGATATTATTCTATATAGACGTTCTCACAACAACATATTCAGTGTTGTGGAATTACATTTTGTCGTATCATACATTAAAGAGATTATTCTATCGAGACGTTCTCACAACAACATCTTCAGTGTTGTAGAATTACTTTTTGTCGTGACATACATTAAAAATATTATTCTATTGAGACGTTCTCACAACAACATCTTAGCAGTGTTGTGGAATTACAACATTTTGTCGTGACATACATTGAAGATATTATTCTATACAGACGTTCTCACAATACATATTCAGTGTTGTGGAATTGCATTTTGTCGTGACTTACATTAAAGATATTATTCTATATAGACGTTCTCACAACAAAATATTAGCAGTGTTGTGGAATTACAACATCTTGTCGTGACATACATTAAAGATATTATTCTATTGAAACGTTCTCACAGCAACATCTTAGCAGTGTTGTGAAATTACAAAATCTTGTCGTGACATACATGGAAGAGATTATTCTATATAGACGTTTTCACAATAACATTTTCAGTGTTGGAGAATTACAATATTTTGTCGCGACAAACATGAAAGAAGTTATTCGATAGAAACTTTTTCACTAATAATATCTTCAGTACTGTGAGACAACAAATGTTGTGACAAACATTAAACAAGAATCGATTATGTTATGAAATAAACTTGAATATTTAACCAATATCTTAAATTACATACGCCCTCAAAACTCCGATAGAGTTGTAATTAG
Source organism: Oratosquilla oratoria (assembly GCF_046742065.1). NCBI lineage: Eukaryota > Metazoa > Arthropoda > Malacostraca > Stomatopoda > Squillidae > Oratosquilla > Oratosquilla oratoria. The sequence continues at coordinate 34,435,457 of NC_134791.1, read as the reverse complement.
AGTTGTGATTACTGAATTAGCTTGTAATTACTGAACGTATATATTGTTGTGATATTCATAGAGTATAAATAATAGATAAACATAATTGAAAGCAAGAAGGAAAGAAAGACACATTTGGGCACGACTGTAATTTTTTATTCTATTTTATTTATTTATTTATTCATTTATTCATTGTTTTTCATGTATGCCTGTTTGTGTGTGTGTGGCGTGGTTACTTCTTTATATAATTACCTTGTTTGATATCTTTATTGACAAGGTTTGTTTTCATTGTAAAATTGTGACACTAATAAGTAAATTAGTTTGCAGTAACATAAAAAATGACTCGATGATAAAAAAAGTATGAAAAATATATCGAATTTAGACTAAAAAACAAAGAGAAAATAGCATACAAACGAGGAAAATATGGATACGGAAGTGTATATTGGAATCAAGTTATATAGTCAGTTATGACTCATGCCATATCTGGTGACGTAGAGCCTAAAGCCGCTCTGATTGGTTATTGTGATTCCCCCATCCAATCACGAACCAGCTCCATTCTACGTTAATCGGAAGAGCGAGACTGGATTTGTGACTGATTAACTTGATTCAAGAATACATATGGCAGATTTATTTTCTATGGAGGTATGAAAGCTGTCAAAATACTCTTTCCTTAAATAAAAAAATAAGTACACACAAAGACAAAAACAAAAATTTCTCATTATAATGAAGGCACATATGTGGCTTTTAATATACCTAAATGTTTAATAATACATAAATTAATAGGTGATCATAGGATAAGGGACTAAATATAATATAAATCTTAGAGCATTAATAGTGATGAAATGTTAGTTATATAAAGGGAAGATAAGGAGAATGAAAAAATTATTCTAACTCTTTCGTAACTTGAGCAATGTATTTAATGTGCTTTTTAACATTAACTTTCTTCGTTTGGGGTTTTGAATCCATATTTATGCAGCCAATATTTTACGGATCAAATCCTTCAACATTCTCTTATAATTGGAGACTGATCATCACAATATATAATCCAATCAGTGATAGATAAATATAAAAATAAGTAATAAATGAATGAATAGGTAAATAAATAGACCATTAAGAATTATAATTAATGAATGAATAAACAAATATATAGATAAATAAATTAGACAAAAATATAAATATTTTACCACTTCTTCGAAGCCACCTCTTTGATACATATTCCGCAAGAATAAGAGCGCTACTTAGTGTTGACAAAATATTAATAAGATCTTTTTTTTCTTATAAATAGTGGAAAGTTTTTAAGAGAATAAGAAATTTGGAAGGGTTAGTAGGGCGAAATTATGAGGCGTTTAAACTTATCTTTCAAACATTCTTAAAAAAAAAAAGTAGAAACCTCGATAGATATAGTTAACCAGCTTCTATTCTTAGAGACAAACTCAAAAATCGAGATAATAATAATAATAATAATAATATATATATATACATATGTATACATATATATATATATACATATATATACATATATATATATATATGTGTGTGTGTGTGTGTGTGTGTGTATGTACATATATATATATATATATATATATATATATATTTATGTATATACATATATATATATATGTATGTATATATGTATATAAGGAGTGCAATCCAATGTTTGGAAAAATGACTTGATGTGAATAGTGAGTGCATTGGGGTATGTTACGAAGGAATCAAAGAAGAAAGAGAGGAAAGAAGGAAGGAAGGATGGAAGGAAGGAAGTGATGAGGGACGAAGGATTACAAAGGAAGAGCGTTGGTGTTTATCTAAATGACCAATTCGAGAGGCCCATAAAAAATGCTCATGAAGTTTGAAATTTGGATATCGAAAAGAATAGAACGAGTCTACAGAGATAATGGCAGAAAGGCGCATTATAGCTGCGTTGTTTAGATAGGGGATTATAAAGGATTACCTGCCGTATGCTTAAACAAAAATATGGGCTCAGAACCCAAACACATTATCGCAAATAACGACTTTATTCTCTCTAAACATAAGGTCTATAATACCCTAGCAAGAGGGAATTGGAAACAGTCGAAGGATGATATCAAAAGACTTAATTGTATGAGCAAAAACTTAAGAAAACGTTGCGATTTATAATCGTAGAATGAACCTGTAAAACACTAAGAAAACGATTAGCAAGCTTCCTGGTTTAAAATACACACCCAATACACACGCATACACACACACACACACACACACGCACGCACACACACATACACACACACAAGCACACGGCCCGATGATGTAATCGTTCCGCGCTCGATCGCTAATTCAAAGATTCGAGTCCGAGCCTCGCCCAAGGCTAGAACTAATTTCATCATTGGTGCACTGCGAGCCGGCACTTCAGCTCTATTGGGCAAAGAGGTGTGTGTGTGTGTGTGTGTGTGTGTGTGTGTGTGTGTGTGTGTGTGTGTGTGTGTGTGTGTGTGTGTGTGTGTGTGTGTGTGTGTGTGTGTGTGTGTGTGTGTGTGTGTGTGTGTGTGTGTGTGTGTGTGTGTCTATGTGTGTGCACGTGCGTATGTGTGTGTGTATGTTTGTGTGTGTGTGGTGTGTGTGTGCATGTGCGTGTGTGTGTGTGCACGTGCGTATGTGTGTGTGTATGTGTGTGTGTGGTGTGTGTGTATATATTTATGTGCGTGCACGTTCGTATGTGTGTGTGTGTTTGTGTGTGCTTGTGTGTGTGTGTTTCCGTGTGTGTGTGTGTTTGTATGTGTGCGTGTGTGTGTGTGTGTGTGTGTATGTGTGTGTGTGTGTGTGTGTGTGTGTGTGTGTGTGTGTGTGTGTGTGTGTGTGTGTGTGTGTGTGTATGTGTGTATGTGTGCCTTGCTAAGCATAGGTTGAAGCAATACTGAGCGTCGAGGACCCTTAGAGTGGTACATTGGTATCTATACTCGTATGCACAGTAACCCTCGAAAACCTTCAAGAGGGCTGAAGCATGTAGGTCCGCCACTCCAAGAGGACCTCGCGGTCTTTGTAGTACAAATGTACATATGTACAGGTATCGTACATTGGACTTTGATTATCGAAAACAAAAGTTGGTGTAACTGTGACAAAGGGACATAAAGAATAAATACTTACGCAATTAGTTGCAAGAGATTCTTGTATAAATTACTTACGTCAGTGAGACATCAAGAGGAATATCCGACTCGGTTTGGAAAATTTAAAAACATATTAGCAATTTAAGTTGATGGAATACATTCTGCCTGACACAATTACAATAATGCGTGTTGAACCTGATCCGGGGATAGCTGGAAGCTCCGAAGATTTTGAGTCTCTTCAAGAAAAGACGCCAAGGAGATTGGGAGAGAGTCTGTTGACAATAAAGGCCAAATTGGCCGTGCTTCCAGATATGGTTATGACCCTAATGACACGCGCAAGAAGAGCCTGGAAACCGAGAATGAGGGAGAGAAAGAACCAAAAGCACTCGTGGAATTAAGGCCTCAAGATCAATACATTGGCGAATCCATTGCAGGAATTTGGGAATGGAATTGTGCGACGGCGATGCAAAAGTAGAGC
>NC_134791.1:34414423-34419423 GCF_046742065.1 Oratosquilla oratoria | reverse complement strand
AACCGACGACAAATGGGGAAGATGTGGTGACAATAATAACTGATAGTCGGGTTATGACGTCAGAGCACTGCGCATGCGCAAACGTTCGTCGTCGACAAGGCCGGTAAAATAACTACCAGATACATATTACACATCTTACCGATTATAATGAAAAATATAAAATCATGTCATTTTAATACAATAGTATCAAAATTTTAATAACCTATAAGTTTCTTTTTCTTAGTCAAGAAATCATGTAATCAAGAGTAATTTAATACAAATGAGAAAAGAAATATATATACCTTTCTGAAGACGTCACTGGGTAGGTGGCCTTAGTATTCAATCCTGTAAAGAAAAATGAAATCATAGATAAATATAGATTTATATGAAATAAAATATTACATACACTCACTTGGTTTGTTATGTATTACTCGTGTATGTATTACTCCTATAAACATAAACATAGATACATACACACACTCTAAACACACGTACACCACACTGACACAATAAACACACACACACATACACACACACACACACACACACACACACACACACTGACACAATAAACACACACACACACACACACAAACACACACACACACACACACACCTCTCATGGCGCTGTGGTTAGAACTCTGGCCTGCCACTACGGAGGTCCGGGTTCGACTCTCGCCCGGGGCTGAAATAATATCAGTATCGCAGCGCTGAGGGGTGTTACTCCAACTCTCGTGGGCGGGGAGTTGGGGGTGTGTGTGTGTGCAAGGTCATAGCATTACCCATAGATCGGACCTACGAGCTCTGAGCTCTCTTCCAGGAGGGAAATAGCTGTCGATCACGAGTCCAACACGTGATCCAAAAGACCAAGTGAATACAAGACGCAATAAACACACATACACGTACACACACAAACGCACACACACATATATGCATACACACACGCACACCACACACACAATAAACACACACACACACATGCAGGCACACACAAACACGCACACACACACACAGTAATCACACATGGACACACACACACACACAATAATGAACACACATGGACACACACACAAACAATAATGACACACATGGACGCACACACACACACACACACAATAATGACACACATGAACGCACACAAATATACTCAAGAACTTGCATTCTATCCTATCACCATGAATCTATAATCCCATCCAGACCCTCTTTGAAATAAACCATTTTCCGTGATCACTGAGATGTAAGTGATAGTGCTCCGAGTCAAATAAATTCCGCCTTATTCTCCAAGTTCTTTCATGCCCTATTATCTCATTTCACTTTTGACATTTCTTCCCCCGCTCGTGACATGACGGAAATGACGTTCACGGCTTCACAATCCCATCACTCCCGAGAGGAAATGAGAGTAAAGACAGGATGATTAGTGTCGTTACGTGGCATGAGGTCAGACGATGGGTGGGTGGCACGACAGCAGAATCGACCTAAGACGAGCGACTGGAAATACCAGCCAAGGAGAGCTTCCAGGACGGGGCTCTTTCCAGGAGATGAAAAGGTTGTTTGAACCCCCCACATTAGCCCAGGGAAACAGAATCGACCTAAGACGGGCGAATGGAAATACCAGCCAAGGAGAGCTTCCAGGACGGGGGCTCTTTCCAGGAGATGAAAAGGTTGTATGAACCTCCCACATTAGCCCAGGGAAGCAGAATCGACCTAAGACGGGCGACTGGAAATACCAGCCAAGGAGAACTTCCTGGACGGGGACTCTTTCCAGGAGATGAAAAGGTTGTATGAACCTCCCACATTAGCCCAGGGAAGCAGAATCGACCTAAGACGGGCGACTGGAAATACCAGCCAAGGAGAACTTCCAGGACGGGGACTCTTTCCAGGAGACGAAAAGGTCGTATGAACCTCCCACACTAGGTCATGGAGGCAGAGGGAAGGTAAACGACGGCCCAAGCGAGGCGAAAGGAGGTCGGAGTGATGGAGGAAGGTGGCGGAACGAAACTCGATTGCCGGAAAGAAGAAAATGGATCCGCTCGGATAAAAGGAAGTCGGACCTCCTGTGGTAAGGAGGAAACGACCAGATTACACGAAGAGTAGCTAACCGTAACCTAACCCAATCCAACCCAACATAACCTAATCCAACCCAACCTAACCCAATCTAACTCAACCTAACCTGACACAAACCAATCTAACTTAATCTAACTTATTCTAGCTTAACCTAACCCACCCTAACCTAGTCTAGCCCAACCTAACGTAACCTAACCTAACCTAACCCAAACTAACCTAAACCTAGCCCAACCTAACCTAGCTAACCTAACCTAACCTTACTTAACTCATGGGAGTGTATAAATCAAGGGATGGTTTATATTTTGGATCAGTTCAAGGAACACAAGAACGGACTTAAAATTTCAGAAAACAAAATTGATGATAAAAATATATATATTTGTGGGAAGGAGCCAAGCATTTGATAAGACCATTGTCATCTGCAAAATATATCAATTAATGCATTTGTATGCATGTATATATAAACAGGTATATACATATACATACACATACACACATACATACACAATATACTGTACATATATCTACACGTACACAATATACTTGTCCATGCATATATACATAAAGATATATATATATATATATATATATATATATATATATATATATATATATATATATATACAAGAATACGTTGACCTAGATGTAGATATAGACACAGACATATATCATACATACACATGCATATGTATATTCATGCCCATATATATATATATATATATATATATATATATATATATATATATATATATATATCTATATATATATATATATATATATGGAAGAGGAGAGGATGTAGAACACCACGTACAAGAGAAGTTAATTAAACAAAATTTTCTACAAGGGCTAAACCACAAGAACTTGGTCAGAAGTTGGATTGAGGCAGGTTAGTGATGATACGAGTATCGGGTGTCTAGTTGGATAATGACTCTTCTCCACCGAACGAAAACACAAGTTTCTTGGATCAGATTGCTAATAAGCAATGAACAAGAGGACCTGGGCGGCTTCATGCACTAGAAACCAGCACAAGAGTCCCTCTTACCCTTTCAAATTAAGTCACATGACCCCAGTAGCCCTGATGAAGCAGTTCCTAAAGGGTTGTTTCGTCCGCTCGTGCAACATGGAGGTATAAAATTGTAGCTCTCGTGAGAGTGGGTCATATAAGTGGTTCGTGGTAGTGGTTCGTGAGAGTGGATCATGAGAGTGGATGGTGACTGGTTCGTGAGAGTGGATTTGTGAGGGTTGCTCGTGAGACTCGTGAGAGTAGTTCGTGAGAGTGGATCGCAAGAGTGGATCGTGAGAGAGACTTGTGGGATTGATTCGTCAGTGGTTCGTGAAAGTGATTCGTGAGAGTGGGCCGCGATAGTCGCTCTCACGATATAAACGCACAGAGTCGGTTAGGGAAGAAAGTGCAATGACATTCCAGGACGAAGACTGGAAGAAGCGGCATTGATACAAAGAATAAAAACCTATAATATTATGAGGAAAAACGTGAGGGTACTACACCAGGAGGTGCTGAGTAGTTGCGGCCGAAGCCGTCACCTTTGCCCTATTACATACTTTGGGGATTGTTGGGAAAGGTATCAGTCACTGCTGGGAATTAGTGAGGACGTGCGGGATTCGAACCCACAACTAAGCAAATGCGAGACCAGCACGCTTTCGATTACGACACTACAGAATTGTTTTGATTTTCTCGAAAGATCTATTTTTCGAAAGATCTATTCTATTCTATCTATATCATACATACATACATACATACATACATCATCACATATTTAACATACATCAATAAAATAACAAATAAAATCAATAAAATGAAATAGAATAAAATAATAAAGACAAATTTTATCTTATCGATTCTATTTCTTATTTCATTTAATTCATTGTATATCTTAATATGTTTCTATTCTATTCTATTTCACTTCAATTTCTAGTGATCTTCACGTGAACAATACCTACCGTATATTGTCAATATTTACATTATTGGCGACCATGGCTTGACCCCATACTCTCAATATCAAACAAAAATTCCCTAAATAAATTTTTAAATAAATAGAATCACAAAAGAAATAAATTCAGTGCGGTCAATAAGCGTTTATTGAGCATGTGTCACAAACAATCTTTCAAAAAAAAGCATGAACATAACACTTTCAGCATTAATTAAATTAATGAAGAATTGAAGATAAGCTTCTATAGATCATGCACATGTTGGAGGTAAAAAACAAAAACAAAACAAAAACGGGCACACTCAATCATCTCTCAAATTTCAATTAACCCGAGATGATATCAAAATGAAAAATATTATGAGCCTTTCCGTCTCTCTGGGAGAGAGAGATCTGCTCATATATGGGACGCTGGCAAAGCTCATCACTGGAGTTATTTACAAAGTGAGACAATAAATAATGACGTTCATCTGGCTCAGTTTCATCATCTCCATTTAAGGGTATAATTTTATTTGGGCTCCAGTTGGAATCAGTGAGCAAATCCATAGCTATAGAATCAATTAATTTTTGGGTAGGGAGGAGGAGGGGGGGGGGGAGAATGTGTGTGTTTTTTATGTCCGAATGATTCATAATTCTTTTGTCTAATAATCATAATTCATAGCGTTCTACGGACGTATCACTCCGCACACAGAATATCATGTGATTTTAACAAAAGTGTGCATTTACGTATTTATGTATGTATATACAGTACATACATGTATGTACGTATGTATGTATACATATATATATATATATATGTATATATTATATATATATATATATATATATATATATGTACTTATGTATGTACAGTATGTATGTATGTATGTATGTATGTATGTATGTATGTGCATACGAATGTAAGTACGCATGTATCTACGTATGTATGTATGTATGTATAAATGTATGTATATATGTAAGTAGGTATTACGTATACTGTATATTTGTATATATTTAAATAGGTATTACGTATGTACT
>NC_134791.1:34396923-34409423 GCF_046742065.1 Oratosquilla oratoria | reverse complement strand
AACGGTTAAAGATGTGGAACATACGCCAGGAGGCGCTGAGTAGCTGCGGCCGAAGCCGCCACCTCTGCCCTATTATGCGCTTTAGGGACTGTAGGAGTCAGGTGAGAATTACTACTGGAAATCGGAGAGGAGTGCGGGATTCGAACGCACAACTAAACGAATGTGAGAACACCACGTTTCCGATTATACCACAAGTGTACGCAGAAGTGAATAAACCCACCCTGGACCATGGTATACTTTAAAGGTTTTATTATGGTTAACGTCAGGCGATTTCAATCCATCTAGAGCTACGTTTCCCAACCTTTTCCGACCCTAGCACCCCCTGTAGTCAGGTCTAAGCTGTTAAGTACCCCCCTAACTAATATCTTATCATCAGAAGGATAAAGAAAAGTGTATGCATACATCACTTCCCAGCAGCCCCTGTAATTTATTTCAGCACCCTAGGTTATGCAACGTTGACCTAGAGAATACTGAGTCTGAGTAGAAGAGAATTTTCTTTAATGAATAAGATCGTCTGGTGTTGGACATCATAAATCCATCAACTTGTAAACGGTGAGAATGTTTTTCATATGTTTTTATTTTGTGGCTGTTGCCAGGTGATTTAATTCAGTTGGGGGAATCTCCCCCAGGTTAAAGTAAGCATTTGCTATCGGGTTCCTCTCGCATACCTCATACCTATGCATTGCTGTTCTTTAGTCTCCAGAAAAAGACCTCTTCAACACTAATTTTAATCCCTAAGCATCCACTAAATACCACTAGTTTTGAGTTTGTGGTCACACTTATGAAACTCTGTGGGCACCCAGGGGTCCAGTGTGTGTCCATAAGGGGCCACATTGGACCCAGTGGGCTCATGTTAGACCTAGTGGGTCCACGGATCCAAGGATGGATTTCTCTGCTCACCATTAATACCCTCGTTTCCCAGCTGGGGACTGAGAGAACCCAATAGTGAGGGAAACGTCCACCGATGTGCCCGGGTCTCCTGAGGCTCAAAACGCCCGCAGACTCACCTCAGCTGGATAAAAAGCCTGGCTGGGATAGACGAGGACCTGAGAAGGATTATAGGGAAAGCAATTATGGAAGCGGTGAAGAGAGGCTGGGAGAAGGGAAGCAGGAAATTGCCCAAATATGTGCGAGTGTGCAGGTGGACGGGTCATGGAGTGGGTATTCACTTTTAAGAGGAAAATAGGGAGACATCTGATATACGAGGCGGATCTAATGATAGATGGCGGTTTCAATGATCGATGAATCAAGGGTTTTTGACATCTACAACAAGTGACGGAGGTTAAGGAGGAAGTGTCTAGACTGTGGACGAAAGAAACTTTACTGATTTTCACTTCGTCAAGGTTAACTGGAGAAGAGTTCAATGTTCTCCTTTGCCAAACTAAGTTGTTCGTTTATAAAAGAACAGAGCCCAAGGGATACACTAGATCTGAAATGTACTGTCATTTGTTCTATTCCTGGTGAGTTCTGCTTTGTTCTGCCTTGTTCTGTCTTTAGCAAACGAGCTTAGCTTATTCAAGTTTAGCGTCATTACTTAACATCATTTATTAGGGAATAGTTATCTGCACACATTTATAGATGTGGCACTTAAAAGTAGAATTCTTTCACAACAGGTCCCGTTCCGACTTGAGAACAAGTGACCTGACCTGACCTAACCTGACATGAGTTAACCTAACCAAAGCTAATTAAACTACTCTCCCAATGGGATTCAGGCCCACAAGACTAGAACGCTGCTATCTACGAATGTCCAAAAGAACCTGTTTGCCTAACCTACCCCGACCTAACCTAACCTAACCTGACCTGACATAACCATATGTAACCTGACATAACCTAGCAAATTTTGTGTCAAAAAACTTCATGACACATGAAATGCATGAAGAACAACGACATCAATAGATCGTTGTGTGGTAATGACGTCACCCGAAATGTAATGGGAGAACCGAAGTTTCCTCAGACGGGGAATGGACCCTTTAGGAAATATTTCCTTTATGGCTGAGACTCGACTCGCATAGGTACGATAGTATTCATTGTGGCAGGTTAGCTTCGAATTGGTGAAAACAGGACAATATCAACTAGAAAAAGCGGGTCAACTGCAGCAAAACACTATTATCTGAAAAAATCTCACTCTTTATCGCCCCTTTTCACCACAAAAACTTCGTTCATGCTATGATCGTATAAGAATAGTAAAAGTAGTAGCATTAGTAATACAAGCATTATTAACAGTAAAATGATAATGAAAATAATAACAACAAATATAATAAAAATAGTAACGATAATACTAAGAGGAAGGAAGATTGGGAAGAAGAGGAATAAGAACGATGATGATGAAAAAAGTTTACGACCAGCCATTGCCAGGAGCAGGGCCGTATTTGTGGTAGATGTAACTCACCTTTTTCACCACACCATTCCATAAGAGGGTAGTTGAGTTATTGATAATAGCAGTAGCAATAGCAGTAGTAGTAGTAGCAGCAACAGTAGCAGCAGTAGTAGTAATAGTAGTGGTAGTAGTACAAGGAGCAGCAATAGTAGAGGCAGCACAGTAATAGTAGAGAAATCAGAAACAGTAAAACACACACACACACACACACACACACACACACACACACACACACACACACACACAGGCACACACACACACACACACACATATACATATATATATATATATATATATATATATATATATGTGTGTGTGTGTGTGTGTGTGTGTGTGTGTGTGTGTGTGTGTGTGTGTGTGTGTGTGTGTGTGTGTGTGTCGGTGAGTGTGATACAAGTTAACTTACATATACACAGTAAGTATATTCATGCATCCTTTGCACTAGTCTGCATTTGCGCGAACGCTTCAAAGTGCACAACCGCTGTCATTATTGCCTCCTCTTTCTGTTGTTCTTGCCTGAAGCACTGTTTGTCATTTGCCGTTGTTCCAGGGGCAATGCTCAACCCGGATAAAAGCATACGAGATTCGGTGAATACAAAGAGAGGATTATCTTCCACCATCGCTTACACCCGCGGCTTCAACTCACAGTGCAAGTCTCCCTTCACTCTCGCCAATTACCGGGAATTACAGCCATGCCTCACCCAGGTCCCATGCTTTCCCTGGGCCTCATGGCCGGCTCCATCGAGAAAATCTCTCCCCTTTCTGTTCATTTTATTTCATTTTTCATTTTTTTTCCTCCTGACTTTATTTCTATAAATACCACAAACCGACAGATATCTAGAGTATTTTTTTTTTCTTTTCTCCACTTTTGGATTAATAAAACATTGTTTTTACCTATAGGAATCTCGATTTAACTCTCCTCTCTAAATCTCATATCAGGAATTTACCGTAGGTACCATAACTTCTAGTAGATATTGCAAACAAGTATCGTTATATGTGTAATTATCAGTGAGGAAAGTTATCGTAATCATATCATCATAATCCTATCTACACGAAAAACATGGAGGGAAGCGAAAGTTGCAGGAAATTAGTTTTCTGACAAAGTCTCTATGATAGGAACGCTTTTGTGATGAGAGTCGAACAGGGCGAGGGAAAAGAGGAGAGATAGTAGATTGGAAAGACGGAGGTGGTGGAGATAAAGATAACACCAAAGGGAGTACCCTAATGTGTGTATGCATGAATGTAGTTCTGTATGTATAAATACACACACACACACACACACACACGCACACGCACACACATATATATATATATAAATATATATATATGTGTGTGTGTGTGTGTGTGTGTGTGTGTGTGTGTGTGTGTGTGTGTGTGTGTGTGTGTGTGTGTGTATCACAAGAACAGTAAACGCAGTGATAGTAGTAGCAGTAATAGTAGCAGTTGCAATAAAATTGTAGGTGAAGGAGGAGTAGTAGTAGTTTTGACATCAGCAGATAAATCAACAAGAGAAAACGGACCAGCAGTTAGTGGCAATAGACTCAAGCAGTTGTAGCAGCAATAGCCCGTGAATCAGCAGTTAGCAGTAGCAGTGGGAGCAGCAGCAGCAGTAGCGTTGCACACAACAACACGAACAACAGCTGTAGTGGAAGTATCATCTGCAGTCTCGTCGAAGCGGCCCCGCCCGGCTCAGGGTTAAGACCCGGACCATTCCGAGCGGCAAAAGATCCACGGCGCTGATACCAGCAAATAGTGAACGACAACGACGCCGTGGCAATGGCCGCGGCCTCCCCCGGAGCAGCACATAGACGATCCTCTATTAACGAAAGTAATCTTTTGCTGCATTAGGGCGAGTTGTGCAAATAGAATACTCAAGGAAGGGAGTAGAAACGGCTGCAAGGGGAGATTGGGGCGTCGTAGTAGGTGTGATAGGGTCATCAGTACAAGTAGCTCTAGTACTTTTGCTAAAAGTATGGGAGTGGTATCAGGACTGGTACTTGTAGCAGAAGTAGTTATAGTAGTAGTAGTGGCAACAACCACAACAACTACAGCATTAGATTTGGTTGTGGTAAAAATTATAGCAAATGTAATACTAACAGAAAAATCTACAATAACAGTAAGAGCAATAATAATAAGAGTAACATACATTAGTCATAGTAACACAAATAGGATTAGTAATTCTATCACCTAATAGTAGCAGCAGTCATATACTGTAAATTGTAGCAGTAGTGAGGCTAAAGATAGCAGCACACTAGGCTAGCATGATGCTTGCTTTTCCTACCTCCTTTAAGTAGAAACGACACCGATTACAATATTCTAGACTTCCATAAGAACATCTCAACAATGTGTCTAACATTCGTATTTTAGGTTTAATTGATCTTACTTCGTCATTCAGCTTCTCAATATATCACGCAAGAGTAATTTGACATTTGGAAAAATTGAACAACTAAAGATCGTAACTGAAGTCGTTTCCATTCAAACAAAGTAGCATGTTAACGAGAAATGCCTAGTGTGGCGCCACCTTAACGCTACTCGCACTAGTAGTACTAGTAGCTAGCACTATTTTCGCGGTAGTCTGCTCAATGTCGTTGACTGCGGAAGCTCGTTCTACTTTTACAAGTTTTACTGCCGTGTCTTGTGCGCTGGGTTGCAACATATCATGAACACATAACGAAACCTTAAGGCTCAATTATGACATGTCATTGATAATGAGTAGCTTGAACCATCTTCCTTTCTCCATTTTTGTTCCTCCCGTCATATCTATTCAATCTAGAATATATTAATTAAGAAACAGTGTGTGTGTGTGTGTGTGTGTGTGTGTGTGTGTGTGTGTGTGTGTGTGTGTGTGTGTGTGTGTGTGTGTGTATGTGTGTGTGTGTGCGTGTGTCGATGAGTGTGTGTGTGTGTGTGTGTGTGTGTGTGTGTGTAATGTATGTATTTGTGTGCATATTGTCAAGTACCAGGGCAAAGTACAGTAAAATTGTCAAAACTGACATAGATAACGACAATACAACAACCACAAAGACAAAAAGAAAATATGTTCAACATGATATACGGTGGGGGGGGGAATAACACAGTGATAAGCCTTTTCTTTCAAAGTTAAAAATCGATGTTAAATTCCTGGAGCACGTAATAGCCTAGTTAATCCAAGACCCAAATGGCATAGCAAGACATCCCTTCCCACTCTTAAAAATAACAGAGACATGAGAGTCTGCATTCACACACTTCGTGCATTGTCTGCTTCTATCTAATCCAACCTAACAAGCCACAATCACGCGTCTGGGAACATGACCTCGACTGGAATACTTAACGATCAATCAATATGCTGTCCAAGCCTACTCGTGGTTCTGGGGCTTGTGTTTCTCAGGCAATTTGTTATTGGTTTTCCTTGCAGGAGACAGTTCGCTCTGAAATGTTTTGTGCTGCCGGTCAGGCTTCTTGTAAGTGCAGAGTGGTTGTGGTGGTCAATTCAAACGAGTTTTTAGACGACGACGACGACAACGACGATGGCGACGACGACGACAATTAATGATAATGATAATAGTAATAGAAATAATACTAATAATAATAATGATAAGAATAATGATAATATTAATGATAATAATAATAACAATGATGATAACAATACCAATAATGATAGTAATAATAATATTAATAATAATAATAATAATGTTAATAGTAATACTATCAATAATAATAATAATAATAATAATAATAATAATAATAATAATGATAATAATAATAATAATATTAATAATAACAATAATAAAAATCACACAAAGAACCTTTCGAGACTTTAAGAATACAAAAAAAAAAAAAAAAATCGTTTTTTTGGGGGGAGGGGAAGAGGAGAATGTCTGTTGAGGAACGACGGGAGAGGACAGAAGACAGGGGTGAATGGAAAATGGTTGTATATGGATGATATTGTAATGCATTTGTGTGTGTGTGTGTGTGTGTGTGTGTGTGTGTGTGTGTGTGTGTGTGTGTGTGTGTGTGTGTGTGTGTGTGTGTGTGTGTGTGTGTGTGATGTGTGTGTGTAATGAAATTTTGACTTAATACAATATCATGCAATCATCTTCTTAATATTCTTTTATTTTTTTAATTATGAAATTACACCCTGCTCAGCTGGCTTCGTGCTTTTTTCTTTCAAAATGAAATGAATTAAACATTCTGGTAGTGATATAAAGCCTATCCCTGGCAACAGAAAAGAAGAAAAATAAGAAAAAAAAAAAACGAAAAAAATAAATAAAATTAGAGAGTATCATAACCTGACTTGAGATTGTATATCATCAAGCTTATCATCTGCAGCGCAAATGCTTCATCACGAAATGGCTGTTTTGAGTACTGAGGACAAAGAACTTCTTATCATCAAATGTTAAATGGATTGGACGAGGGGATCATTACAAACATCTACACGTGAACAAGAAAAACAGGATTTAATGCAAGATTTTTATTATATTTACACCTTTGATCAATAAGTAATGAGAAAATGTCTGGAGAGACACTATTTATTTTCATAAGCTTATAAAACTTTGTCTCCTTCAAAATAATTGCCTCTCGCATCTACACACTTCTGCATGCATCTCTCCCAATCCTGGAAGACCTCCTCAAAGTCCTTTTTCAGTAGTCCCTTCAGGTAACTTTCCGATGTCTCTTTCAGCTCCTCTGTTGACTGGAATCTGGTTCCCCTGAGGCTGTCTTTCATGCGTGGGAACAGGAAAAAGTCGCAAGGGGTTAGTTCAGGGTATTCCCCTGTCGGCCATCCAGGTGGTCACCAGCGTTGACTTGTGGCATGGGGCATTGTTCTGGTGGAACCACCACTGACCACTCCTCCACTGCTGAGGCCTCTTCTTCCTCATCTTCTCTCTGAACCTTTTCAGAACAGTAAGGTAATATTCCTTATTGACGGTTTGACCCTGAGGAACCCATTCAACGTAAATGAGCCTCTGGGAGTCAAAGAAAGGAATGATCATGGCCTTCTCTTTGGACCTGCTCATCTTTGCCTTTCTGGGTCTGGGGAGGTCGCGTGCTTCCACTGAGCACTAAGACGTTTGCTCTCAGGGTCGTAGGTGAACACCCAACTCTCGTCACAAGTCACTACCTTATTTAGGAAAACTGAATCAGCCTCTATCATTTCGAGAATGTCAGTGCAACATTACACACACGAAACTGCCTCTGGTCGTCGGAGAGGATCTTTGGCACGAACTTGGCACAGACTTTATGGAGTTTCAGATCTTCGGTCAGAACTGTCTCTACTGTGCCAATACTAATACCAACAGCTTCAGATATCATCCTCACAGATATTCGACGGTCTTGCATCACTAACCTTTGCACTTCCTCAATGTTTTCCTCCTTGCGTGTACTTTTCGGTGCTCCAGATCTGGGTTCATCCTCAACCTGTTCATTTCCTTCAAAAAATATGTTAAACCACCGATAGAAACTTGCTTGGCTCATCTGTTCATTCCCATAGGCCTCCTTTAACATCCCATAAGCTTCTTGTTTGGTTTTCTTAAGTTTAACACAAAATTTGATGGCGTAAAGTTGCTCCATGTTTCCCTGCATCTTGACAAGTGTTCACAGATCGGCAAACCGAATCAGACTGGTTCCACCACGTGCACCGCTGCACTCAGACCTACAAATATAGAAAGTTGCCAGTTAGTCATTTTATAAAATATATGTATGTGTACTTCCCCATGTAGTAGTATTTTGATCAAATCATATTTAATGTCTCGCCTGACATTTTCTCATTACTTATTGAACATACCTCGTATCTACTTATTAATTTCTTCATTTACTTATCTAAATATAAGTCCTCCATTTATTTGGGTCACGCGTTATCCCAGTGGATACCGTGTCGAACTCATGAGCAGGTGGTCGTGAGTTCGGTTCCCGGGACCCAATGCGTGCTTCTTGATTTGGTTACCAACAGCCCTGACCAGGCGGGGACGCGACCTAAACTTTCATTTATTAATTTATTCATTTATTTTATAACCTATTTTGTACCTGACAAATAAGTACGTTTCGACTGTTGGGGCAGATCACTCCTAGGAATCGATGAAGAATGCAGGATTCGAACCCACAGCTAAGCGAAGTGAGACCAACACTCTATCGACAATGTAGGTATGACAGCGTTGTGTCTTAGGTAAGTATACAAATATGTGAAAAATTGAGAAAATTCTAATAATTTGTAGAATTTTTATCCAATGACACAGCGTCGGTAAAGTAGATGTACAGTTGCCTCAACTTATAACGTTTGGGTCGTTGACTTATGTCATCGAGAAGAGTTGTATGACGATTTATTTGTATTGTAAATGATCAACGTAATGCTGTACATATTCGACAACTTTGAAGTAAACGTCAGGATTTGTGGTATTTCAGAGCGAATCTTTGCGCTGGTGGCGTAATTAGAATATTGATGGTCTCGCATTTGCTTAGTCCTATGTTCGAGTCCCTCACTCCTGTCCGATTCCCACCAGTGACTGCTTGTTACATGCCCCACCAGTGCAAGCGTATAGAGCAAAAGTGACGGCTTTGACAACAGCCATTCAGCTCCTCCTGGCGTATGCTCTTCACCACTAAGAACACAACAACAAGGCCCATCAAAGTATATTCACACTGAAAGTATTGGCAGAATGTGTGATAATAGCTGTAATTAGACAAAGCACTTTTGCTTGGGCGTAGACTACAGAGGAGTGTAGTTCTCATTTGCTAATAACATTTCTGAAAACTCAAGTCAAAGGAGCCTTAATCTAATCTAAAAGCATTTTAGGTTTCAAGAAAATGAAAGATCACGACGAGAAACAGTTTTTCACGCATGGATACCCCCTCCCCCCCACTTTTTTTTTTTTTTTTGTCTTGTAATCAAATCAAATGCGCATACTTGAACGCAGAACTTTTCGCCGAAAGTTCAGAACTAATTTTACTCTCACCTCGCCACTGCCGTGCAAGCAAGTCCACATTACAAAATAATAAAATAATAATGAAGAGTTAACATCTAAAAAAATATATATAATTTTTATTTTTATTCTAGAATATTTTCCAAGAAAGCTAGCGAAGGAAACTGAGTATTGCAGGTAAAAAGATCCTTGAGAATAATGTTTTTACATGTGTTCCAGATCAAGATCACAAGAGAGAGAGAGAGAGAGAGAGAGAGAGAGAGAGAGAGAGAGAGAGAGAGAGAGAGAGAGAGAGAGAGAGAGAGAGAGAGAGAGAGAGAGAGGCCGAAAAAATACCAATAGCGAGAGAGAGCGAAAGAACAATAGCACAAGAAAGCAAGGGCGAGAGAGTAAGAACAAGAGAAAGAGAGGGAGAAAGAGAGAGATAGATAGATAGATAGAGATCGAGAGAGAAAAATGGAGAGAGAAAGAAAGAGAGAGAGAGAGAGAGAGAAAGAGAGAGCAAGAGAGAGAGAGAAAGAGAGAGAGAGAGAGAGAGAAGGAGAGAGAGAGAGAAAGAGAGGGAGAGAGAGTAATCTAGTGTACAATCCATCAAGTAAGTGCAGGTCTTTGTTACAAAAATGACGACTCGTTGCTCGCGCAGGCAAAATCTGCATATTTCCCTTGAGGGAGGGGAAGAAGGGACCTGGTTGAATGAATTCCACGCCTTCCGCATCATCTCACTTCTTTCACAACATGAGGGACCCGCGTGGGACTCATCCAGATTCCTTTAAGGACTCTCATCAACCAAAGACTGACACTCAAATCTCCTTACGCTCCCCCCTTCCCTGCCTGTTGCTCCTGTCCCTTTTACCAGACCTACAGTTAGGTGATTTCATTCATCCTGGTCCTTTCCCCTTCTTGATTCAAGTTCTGGCAGGCCATTCCATTCATCTCTGGATGCTCGCTGGCGCTCGGTTTAGAGCGTCGCTACTTGCGGCGGAGGTCGAGGTGACGGTAGTTCGAACCTTGCCGCCAGCGAGCTGGACCAAGGGTATGGTTGATTAAATTCCACGCTGCAAAGTCCTCTGTAAGGGGCACAGTTATAGCCTCCTAATAGAGGGAATTCGCGACGTTAAACCGAATCAGACCAAATCTAGCAATCCTCTCACCCACCCATCCCGTCGATTTCATTAATAATTAATTAATAAGAAATATTTAATTACTGCAAGTACTTCTCAAAACGCCTTTATTTAGGAGATCTCGCTACATTGTTCATGAACAGATGTTATGTTGTGTTCTTCGAAGAATGAACATTTAGAACAATGTGTATTGTTCAAACGTATTTATAAACATTTTGTATTTTCTTACAATCTCTTTCTCCCACCAGATATTAAACTGAAATATGCCTTCCATTTCGTGAATGGATAAATTATCTAAAAATGGAAAGACAGGGCTACATTTCTCATATTCTATGCCTATTTGCACAAGTAAAAATAATTTGAGAAAGAAAATATACTTGAATATTACCTCTAAGTGAGAAGGAATAGCTATTAAATTTCTCATAATTTATGCATACTCGTATTTGTAGGAATAAGCGCAATTTTAAAAAAAAAAAAAAAAAAAAAATGGATATTGGAAAAATGAAAGGAAATACAAAATGTCCAGATTTTATATTCTTCCTAGGCTCTCGTTAATATTTTTATGTGCACAAGTGATAGCCAGTAAGAATATGTGTGCGTTTATGTGTACGCATATGAGCGTATGTGCGTGAGTGTGTGTGAGAGAGTGTAAGAGGGAGAGATACATAGACATATAGATAGATCAATAGACAGGAGAAGAAAGAAAGAGAGAGAGAGAGAGAGAGAGAGAGAGAGAGAGAGAGAGAGAGAGAGAGAAGGAGGGAGAGAAAGAAAGCAAGCGAGAGAGAGAAAGAGAGAGAGAGAGAGAGAGAGAGAGAGAGAGAGAGAGAGAAAGAGAAGGAGATACATAGACATATAGATAGATCGATAGACAGGAGAAGAAAGAAAGAGAGAGAGAGAGAGAGAGAGAGAGAGAGAGAGAGAGAGAGAGAGAGAGAGAGAGAGAGAGAGAGAGAGAGGGGGGGTAAGGGAGAGAAAGGAAGAGAATGGGAGAAAGGGTGAACAGAAACGATACAATGACTGAATAAAATACTCAAAACAGAATATTGCTAAGAAATGGGAGGGGAGGGGGAAAGGGGGGGATGGAATGGGGGAGGGGGGAGGGTAGGAAATATGGGATGGGGGAGAGTAGGGAGAGGGGGAAGGGGAGGTGGGTAGACTGAAAGGGAGACTGAATCAGTCTAAAAACTTCCGAAATGACGACTACGACAGGATTAACGAAATAAGAAAATATAAGTCAGAGAAGATGAAGATGGATTGAGGTCAATGTGATATTCAAGATAATATATTTCTTTTAATCGTAAAAAGAATATAAACTAGAAATAGGAAATCATTTAGAGTGACATTAATTCGGCTTTTTCCAAGATAACCTTGTACGAACCCTACTTAGCATGGTATATGTCGTTGTCATAATATTTAAACGAATAAATTAATTACGTAATATTTAATCAAATTACATAAATATTTACACTTAAATGTTAGTTCTAACACATAACTCTAACGGATTTTAATCTCATTTTTAGTCATACAACGCGTTCGAAACTGACGAATATCATTACATAATTATTGAATGGATATTAAGTATTTGTACCCAGAGAATTACAATTACTATTTACATGAATATTACTTAAAATTTGACTCTAACACATAATTATAAAGAATTTTAATCTTATTTTAGTCATACAACGCGTACAAAATTGACGAATATTTTTGAATAATAGATCAGTTGTCATGCTATCTACATGAACAATACTTAAAAGTTTATTCTAACACTCAATTCTAATTAGTTTTAATCTCATATTAGTGATGCAAACGCGTACAAAACTGACGAATATTGATAAATTACTATCATAATCATTGAATGGATATTAGCTCTATTTGTACCCAGAGAACTACATTTTTTTATATATCACTTCCCCGCTCACTTTAATTGGAAAACGTGTACAGCACCGACGAAAGTGTCGAAACATCACTGGACTCTTCACACAGACACAAAAAAAAAAAAAAAAAAAAAAAAAGTCTCTTGATGGCCAGAGTGGTAAATGAATAAAAGCTAAATTAAAACCAAATAAGATTTCCTCTCTTTGGATACATGTAGAAGCCCCT
>NC_134791.1:34359423-34374423 GCF_046742065.1 Oratosquilla oratoria | reverse complement strand
ATCCGCTGCCAGTTATGTTGAGCTGGTTCCCGACAGCCCTGGCCAGGCGGGGAGGCGACCTAACATCGAAAAAAAAAAAAAAAAAGCTTGCCACAACTGCCAGTGCTTTGTTCTACCAGGGGTTTTTCACTTCCCACCGCGTGGGAGTGAGATAGTGAGTTTTTAAGAATTATGTGTTGGTAAACAGAATGTGGAGACGGGTTATGTGATGTAAATACATTGAGAAGGGTGGGGTGAGGGAAGATAGAATCATTATGGAAATAAAAACAGTGAAATGATTATTCGAACAAAACGGGAAGTGTGAAAACGAAAAAAGACAATGAATAAGATTGAGGAAAATAGAAATAAAATTAAAGAGTAAAATAAAAATACAGCGTCGGAAAATTCTTGAAAATGTTGATTCCTCGACAGGGAGCGGAGGACTGTGGTATGATATACTAGGTGTCAAGAGAAAGAACAATTAATGATATGAAAAGAAAATAATGTCTTATCTTCTAAGGTAAAGAAGAATTCAAGAAAAATACAAAGTCTTGGCTGTCAGGAAGAGATAAGACAGTGAGTGTCGAATTACAAACATTAGATTTTATAGAATTGCAAGGATTCTAGAAAGATTACAAAGTCCAGATGTAAAGGATTATATGAATTAAAATATAATGAAAAGAATGCATGAACAAAGAAATATAGAATTAACGGCCTTAGCGCAAAAAGAGGAAATGTTAAGTGAACACAGCCTAAAGATATTTCCAAAACTATATATAAAAGAGAAAAAAGAGAAAATGCTAACCTGAGCAAAATGGGAAGAGGACGAAGAATAAAAAAAAGAAAGAAAAATGAAAGAAACTCGATCAATAGCATCCCAGAAATTAAGCAAATGTACAGTAGAAGAGGAGTTATACATTAGGAATGATTGACTTCATGAGTACGATTTTTGATCAATTAATCAAAGAATCTCATCAAATGGTGTAGAAGTGAAATAAAAAATAAAAACTATTGAAAAAAGGAGAGATCCGTAACAAGGATAAGAACATTGACGCCGTGTTTCCCTATATCTGTGCACCAAGGACCTCTTCTACGATGTAACACTCCACCCCCAAACTATTCAACACATTATAGAAGACTCCATTGTACACATTTAAGGAGACTATCATGACAACATATACTCTATAATACTCTATAAGGGATTTACGGGAAAAACCCCATTCCAGCTCTGGCGTTCCTTGGGGAGACGGGGGTGAGGGCTTGCTCGACCAGACAGTCTTGGGAACATCATGATCATGATTATGATCATGATGATGATCATGATTATTATCATTCCCTTATAAGGGAGGTAGCCATCCTATGCACGCACCCAATCCCCACCCATTCCACTCCCATCCATCCACCAATCCCATCTTAGCTCCTCGTGGATGAAGGGTCATCCCTGTCTCCTACCCACCGTCCGGGTCAGAAGCAATGCAGCAAGACACAGTACGTCCACAGCAAGGCCGCTTCATTTACGCAGCAACCAACCCTCTTCGTCCCCTCGTGTGGCGTTTCCGTGCTCTCCCTCTTATCGAGAAAGACGAAGAGTCAAGATAAAGGTATAGTTTGAATCAAGTACAACTTAAACCTTTGATATGTTTATATGTTATAAAAACCTTTCAAAGGCAAGGCAATAGGGAGTAAGATGTGATGTGGAAGGGATTATGAAAGCGTGGAGTCTGAAACACAGAGAGCTGAACGAAAGGTACTAATAGATAGATAGAGATAGAAAGAGAGAGAGAGAGAGAAATATGAATGTTCGCGTGTGAGTCATGCCTGTATAATGCAGTAAATCAGTAATAAGTTTAGAAATAATGAGGTATGTCTTGTCTTAATTTTTTTTTTAAACTTATAACTGAGTGGATGGAAATTATTTCTGGATGTTGGGAAAGAAGTTTTATTTATTATGAAAGCGTTTAAGAGTGTCTATTTTGGGTTTAAGAGGAATTCAGCCTAGTGTAGGCCTTATGGTCTTTTGCAGTCTCCTTTATTTCTTATGTTCTTGTGTAGTGTAGTTTGCAACACGCTATAAACATTCTCTATATCTAACACAGGATTTAATCGTAAGAATCATGTTTAGAAAGAAAAGTCATTGCTTCCTGTTTCAAATACAAAAGATAACTTCACAATGCTTGCAAACACAAGTTGGCGTTAGAAAGTTTACCTACAATAAACGCTGCAACATTTCATATACATATTTCTCGATAAACACACCCTGGATACCAGGTATACATCATATATACATTGGTAAGATTCAGACAGCTACGATGGTCGTACCAACATATAACACAAACCGCAGTCATCACATAAATAACAATACAACTAAATCCTAACTTTGTCTATGCTACTACACTATTCTAGAATACAAACATACGCGATACAACAATAAAACTGTTTTCAAAATAAACTGAGGCAAATTTGACATGGAACACGTTATGATAACCTGCTCAGAATTTGCAAACTCTAAATTTACAAACAAATAACAGCGGTCCCCTTGTCATGAGTCAATTTCCTGCCTTGTTGTAAGAAAACCAACACGACTAAGAGCATAAGAACATAAGAATGAAGGAGACTGCAAGAGACCATGAGACCCACACTAGGCAGTTCCGTGTCTTTTACTACCTATCATCCCCAATCATAGAGTTGTCTAAGCTTCTTTTAAAACAACCGATAGTTTCAGCGCTCACTAAATGGTTACTGGCAGATGTCTGGAAATATTAATGAACGTTTTGAGATGAGGTTCAGTAGATATTGGAAAACGTTTGTGGTGAAATGTACTGAAAAACGTTTGGGGTAAAATGTTCTAAGTAGTAAAGTGAAGTAAATAGGAGGTAAGAAATGTGGTTGAATTAATGTTTCTGATAAAACAAATGTAAATATCCTCGTGAAAAAGAATGTGACAAATACACATGCTTTTTTATGTTACTCTCAATACATAGAAGTACACGCATACATTCATACACAATCTTCGGCATGGTAATATCCTTTCAACAGAAAAATATCATTAGACACAAAAAAAGAGAAAAGAAATATATAAATACATATTGTGATACAAGCCACTTACTGGAGGATCACACAGAAAGGAATAAGTCTAGAAATAAAAAAAATCTTAATCAGTACAAATCATTACAATGACACAAGGGGTGGAGAGAGAGAGAGAGAGAGAGAGAGAGAGAGAGAGAGAGAGAGAGAGAGAGAGAGAGAGAGAGAGAGAGAGAGAGAGAGAGAGAGAGAGAGAGGAGGATCACCTAGAAAAGAATTTGTCTAGAAATAGAAAAAAGATCCTAATCAGTACAAATAGCTCGGTATTCGTAGACGAAACACCTCAAAGTGAACTCCAAACTGAAACCTGTGAAAAGTCTAGGGTAAACTTACTCACTACGGTAAATATAACAAAAGAAAAAATTAAATGGTGTATAGATAAACTCAAA
This sequence comes from Oratosquilla oratoria, assembly GCF_046742065.1. Classification (NCBI taxonomy): domain Eukaryota; kingdom Metazoa; phylum Arthropoda; class Malacostraca; order Stomatopoda; family Squillidae; genus Oratosquilla; species Oratosquilla oratoria. The sequence goes on along the minus strand of NC_134791.1, from coordinate 34,370,971 downwards.
GTTAATAAAACACCAGGGCCTGACGGTTGGCATCCAAGAATCTTAAAGGAAATTAAAAATGAGATTGTTGTTCCATTAGAATTTTTTTTCAAGAAATCCATCATATCCGGAGATGTCCCAAGAGAATGGAAGCTAGCTAACGTTACTCCCATATTCAAAAAAGGTGACAAAAAGAAACCAAATAACTATAGGCCTATAAGTTTGACTTCAATCGTAGGAAAAATAATGGAAACTATCATCAGAGATGCTATCGAATATCATTTAGAAAGTAACCGTTTGATAAATGATAGCCAGCATGGTTTCAGACGGAAACGTTCTTGCGTGACTAACTTACTCGAATTCTACAACACAGTTATATCGAATTATGACAAAAGAAACAATATAGATTTGATATATCTAGACTTTGCAAAAGCTTTTGATACCGTCCCACACGAAAGACTACTTACTAAATTAGCTTTACACGGAATAAGTGGTAGCCTATTAAGTTGGACTAGTAATTGGTTGAATGGTCGAAAACAAAGAGTTATTTTAAATGGAAAAACTTCTAGATGGGAAAATGTTACAAGTGGAGTTCCTCAGGGTTCCGTTCTTGGGCCACTTCTATTCATAGTATATATAAATGATATAGACCATGGACTAAGATCTACTGTTTCCAAATTTGCTGATGATACAAAACTGTGCGGAATGGCAAATGATCACTTAAACCAATTAGATATTCAAGAAGATTTAGATAAATTGCAGCAATGGTCTGAAAAGTGGCTAATGAAATTTAACACGAGTAAATGCAAGGTAATGCACATAGGTAAAAACAACAATAAGTACGATTACAAGTTATTTGGAAATTCGTTAACAAAAGTGGATAGTAAAAAAGGTCTCGGCGTAATTATTAGTAACGACCTCAAATCATCCAAGCAGTGTATTTCAGCCTCTGAGAAAGCAAATAAGATTCTAGGACTGATTGCGCGATCTTTTGATTTCAAAAGTCCATCGCTCATTAACAAGCTATATAAATCGTTAGTTCGTCCACATTTGGAATATGCTGTTTCTGTATGGTCACCGAATCTCATTAAAGACATTGACAGACTGGAAAAAGTACAACGGCGAGCCACAAAACTGATTCCAAATATCAAAAATAAATCATACGAAAATCGACTAAAACATATGAATCTGTTTTCCCTAAAAAAACGTAGACTCAGAGGTGACTTGATACAGGTCTTTAAGATTCTAAAGGGAATTAACAACATCAAAAGTGACAAAATTTTCACATTGAATGAGAATCAGACAAGAAACAATGGTCTCAAACTATCCGGAAATAGATTCAATTTGGAAGTAGGTAGAAACAACTTTGCCAACCGTGTAGTTAATGAATGGAATAAACTTCCTGCACAGGTAGTGCAATGTAGTTCAGTTCGAAGCTTTAAGACTCATTTAGATAAACACCTAAGCAAGATGCTGTAATGATTATAATTCATTTTATATTATTTGTTTTTGCTTTGTTATCATTTGTCTGTTTGATTTTCATTTATTATTAGTTATGTGTCAATTTATCATTATTTACTGTTTACCTGTTTGTTTATTATTCAACTATACCTATGCATTTATTTATGTATTTTGTTTGTTGCATACATTATTATAGTTTTTTTTATCATTATTATTTCATTATTATTATGATTTTTTTCCGCATCCGACCTAGATATGGACCAAAAGGTCTCCTGTCGGCATGCTCCGCCTTTGTAATCCTTTGTAATCATTACAATGACACAAGGGGAGAGAGAGAGAGAGAGAGAGAGAGAGAGAGAGAGAGAGAGAGAGAGAGAGAGAGAGAGAGAGAGAGAGAGAGAGAGAGAGAGAGAGAGAGAGAGAGAGAGAGGCTCTCTATCATGCAATGAGAAGATTTTTCTTAATATTTCGGTTCGTCGATTATGCTGACCTAACTCCCTTCCCAATCATTCGGTGCAAGGTCAGGGCTGCTGGGTTGGCAATTTCTCTTCGACTCATATTATATTCAAAAGTGAATCTTTTGCTTAAGTTTGGCCATTATCTTATCACAATTTGGTGTTATAGGTACTAAAATATGCATATACGCATACGTATACATTTACATATGCATATACAACTACCTATACACATACATAATACATGTGCATATACATATACGCATATATATGCATGTATATGTGTTTATGCATGTGTGTTTGTGTGTGTGTGTCTACATGTGTACTTTAATGCAAGTATTATTTTTCTGTTACTCTATATTTGTGTATATGTACACGTATGCACAAAAACCTCTCCTTTATTTTGCATATAAACTTGACCATTTACAGCAAGTTATCTATTATATAATGTACACTCTTTTTGCACCCTACTAAAGTGATCTATTTAAAAAGACTGTTAGAAAGCAAGCAATATTCTATTATTTTAAAACACATTATCAAAATTTTGACGATATCACTTGAGGCTTATTCAAAATTGGAAAGAAATTTTCTAAAAATATTATGCCATAGATAAACGGTATCATAATCCATTGGAAAAAAATATATTACAAACACATAAATGTGTTTATGCAGAGTTACACATAGACACCTACATAAATCCTTAAGGTCTCTCAAAAATATGAATAAATAAAAATCTCTCTCTGAAAGATTTACTCGTAATTCTTATGAGCGTACTTTGCTTTTGTTCTTTCGAAGACTTACAGGTCTGGACGGATGGTCTTTTTCTAGATTTATATCTTCCTCTCTCCATATACTAGAATATTAGTTTCTTAAATCTGTAGTCTCTGGTATGCTTAGATAAAAAAAATGTCCTTTCTTTTCACTCCTGCTTTTGTATTGAATCCTAATTCCTCTCTGATCTACAAAATCCTCAATATTATCCTCTTTTATTATTTCACCCACAAAGAAAATCCTCTACACTTTGAACCACGCTATTATTCTTGTTTGTATAATGTACATAAATATCAGGGTTCAATTCTCTTTTTTAGAATTCAACTTGTATTTACTCCCTTTGAAGTTAGTCAGCATCAGGTTTCAGTCTGCCATATCACCTTCACACATGTCCTCCCTAACCTTAGAGAGAGAGTAACCGAATCTTCCTTACTTCCCCCCTACTCATTCCCCCCTAAAGTTCACCCCACTCTCCCCCCACCCCATCCCATCACGTTCACCCCCACTCCCATCCCTCATCTTCTTTCTCCTCTCCCACACAACCCTTAGCTTTGTAACTGTCACATCAGGTCTACTCCCCTTCTCCTCCCCCCGTCCCCCATATTCCCCCAACCCCATTCCTCTTCCCCCCCATTATCCCCATTCCTCCTCCTGCCCTTCTCCCCCTTCCCACCCAGCCCTGAGCTTTCGTAACTATGTCAATTCAGGTCTGGTACATCTTAAATACCTCAGTCTCCTCTTCCATGTCCCCTTTTGTTCCATCACAGCCCATCGCCTCCAAATCTACCTTGTTACCCGTACTACAACTCTCTTTTGACTCGACGCTCTTTGTACGAGCTGCCTCTTCAGATGACCCATTCTCTTTGTGGTTAGTTGGCTATATCCCTTTCTCTTTATTCCTCTCTCTCTCTCTCTCTCTCTCTCTCACACACATACGCACACACACACACACACACACACACACACACACACACACACACACACAAACACACACTATTCAGGGTTCTTCACTCCTTCTCTGTATTAACGGTATGCTTTAAAAAATCGACATTTTGGGGACTTTAATGACATCCCTTCGGACCCTAGCCACGTGGCATTTTTATTGACAGGATACGGGTCTTCACTTACAAAAATTATTTTGATAATTTTCAACTTCTTCTATTCCTCCATGGTGCTACTGTCCTCCTCTTACATCCTTCTTTGACCACGTCTATGACTACACCTCGTCGGTACGACATTGTCCCCAAGAATAAAAGAGCTGGTTATTGCTAACGATACATAAATGAATAAATAAATAAATAAATAAATAAACTAGTAGATATGTAAACAAGTAAATAAATAAATAATAAATATATAAATATACAAATAAATAAATGAATAGATAAATAGATAAATGAACAAATTAATTAGCTAACAAATGAATATATTTATAAAATAGTAAACGAATGAACAAATAAATAAATGAATAAACAAATCATTCCTCCATTTCGTCCCCATTATATGTACCCCTTTCATCCATTCTACTTTCTCCTCTTCTTGCCTCTGCTCCAGTTCCCCGTGTTTTGCGATTAGAACCTAACCGGATAATCTCGGAGGGAGCCCTGTACCCGTATCCGGTATGGCCACTCGTATTAGATAACATGTATTTGTTTATGCCTCAGACCCGCTAGGCATCCCGCTACCCTCTACCCTCTCAGCAAATCGCGTGCAATGTGGCCGCACCCTAAGGTTGACTTTAGCACCGAGGGAGCCATGAAACCCGTCTACAGCTCCACGGGATGTCGTAACATGTATTATCTTCTATCTCACAATTAACATACACACCATTCCCCACCTAACTGCCTGGATTAGCACTCGCTTTACTAAGCTAGTTAAGTCAATATCTTTCCACGTTACTCTTTAAGTATGTTTACCTAATTTTTTCCTTCCAGGTTTGTCTTATCGCTCTTTCTGTTGGTAATTTTGACAATTTAGAATTTTCCCCCTTTTATCTTGGTAATTTTGTAAAATTAACATTCCCTCTGTTCTTTCGGTTATTTTGTAAAATTAACATTCCTTCTGTTCCTTTGGTAATTTCGTAAAATTACCATTTCCATTTGGTGTTTGTGTTTATTATCATTTCACTTCATTTTGGCGAACACTTCAGATTGAATTCCATTGTCTCTTCAGAATTAATATCCTGCAGAATAGGCCAGGACTGAATCACAACCACACACACACAGAAACATACAGATATGTACTCGCAGATATACATACATTTACGCACAAGTACACACGAATGCACTTGCATATATATATATATATATATATATATATATATATATATATATATATATATTCAAAGCGAGAGTCTATAATAGTCATTCACATGCATTTTTGCATTTACATAATGGTATTGACCTGATTGAAGTACACAGTAAAGAGCAATGCTCGGAGTTCATGTCTCCTGCTGTCCCATCTATCACACTTAGCTTTGCAAATATTGGTTCCAACTTGTCTATATTCTTAATTTCCAATTGTCATATCTAAATTTCTATTCTTGTTTGTGTGTGTGTGTGTGTGTGTGTGTGTGTGTGTGTGTGTGTGTGTGTGTGTGTGTATGTGTTTGTGCATGTATGTGTGTATATGTGTGTGTGTGTGTGTGTGTATGTGTTTGTGCATGTATGTGTGTGTGTGTGTGTGTGTGTGTGTGTGTGTGTGTGTGTGTGTGTGTGTGTGTGTGCGTGTATATGTATGTGCTTGTGTGTGTGTGTGTGTGTGTGTGTGTGTGTGTGTGTGTGTGTGTGTGTGTGTGTGTGTGTGTGTGTGTGTGTTTGGTTGTATAAGTGTATGCTACTGTAAGGAATATATACATGTTTGCTTTTGTGTTTATAAGATAGGATGATAACGAAAAGAATAATACAATATACATAGAGATATTAGAATTAACAATGACTAATTAGCATCGCTGCATGCTTTGTACTCACAAACATAACGCAATATATAAGTAGATAATGTGTACATTATAATTTCAATGTTTGAGTCAATCGGACTAACACAAACCACGAACGTAAAATAAACAAATAAATAAATAAATAAATAAATAAATAAATAAATAGGGACGAGAACATTGGAAGACAGAGGACGCAATGAAGAGACGTTGTTTCGGACACGATAAAAAAAAAGAGGGAATTCATCACAAGAACAGAAGAAGAAACCTACGAAGCTATCCTCTGTTGGAAGGAAACTTCACCCAACCAGTCAGACTGACAAGCTTAAGAGCTTAACAGTCGTCTGGTAAGAAAGTAAGTATTCTTTAATGAAAAAAATATATAATAATAATAACCAAGGACTAGCTTGTTACTTGAGGCAAAATCATCTTCAACGCTTTTCTGAAGCGTCTCATTAATTTCGTTATTTCTCTGTCTTCATTTCATGGACAAACCCGAAGACAGCGAAAGCCAGATGGAATTAAGTCACAGGACTGCAATATACCCGAGCAGGGAAAGCTGCCTCTGAGTGGCCAGAATGAGAGATCAAATATTTTATTACTGTAGTCATTTCTAGGCCGAAGGAGCATACCTTGCCGTAATGGAAGCCACAGTATCTTGGAATAAAACCCTGTTCACACCAACGGTTTGAACCGCGGCGGTTAACTTACAATGTGAGTCAGTGGAGGCGTTCACACACAACCACGGTTTTTCCTTGAATATGCGGTACCGCCGCAGTTTCCGCGCGGTTCAAACCGCTATTGTAAACAGGGTCTTAGTGTCCGATTACATAAAATTTGTTCATATTCTGTAAAAATAAATCCACTTTTTGCTAGCCTAAGAGACTAAAATATGAGGAAAAATATTTAATCACTGTGTATTATTTTATTACTGTAGTCATTTCTGTTGTGTCTTGCTGCCTTGTTTATGACCCAGGGCAATGGGCGAGATGCAGGGATGACCTGTCATCCAGGAGGAACAAGAGAAAAAGAGAGATAGAGAGAGAGAGAGAGAGAGAGAGAGAGAGAGAGAGAGAGAGAGAGAGACAGAGAGAGAGAAAGAGAGAGAGAGAGAGAGAGGTGGTGAATGGGAGTGGAATGGGTGGGGATGAAATGGGTAGGAGTGGAATTATGCCTTTTGACGTTGGCTACCCCCCCTTGTAAGGGGGAAAAACCCTTGGTATACGTATGTACGTATGTAAAGAAATCACAAAACACACGTATGTATGTATGTATTTCTGGCTCTAAAGACTAGACTAGGGCTTACTGTAATAAAAGCTGAAGAATTTTTGATAAATTGCCTGAATATATAAAAAAAAATCAAATATTTGTAAAAGATATTGACAGAAAAAAGTCATTTTTTCGCCAACCTACTCATAAAATATAAATGTGGGTAAGAGTGTGGTGATGTGATGTACAGGGGTAGAAAGTGGCAGCAGACTGGGAATGAGTATTAAGGGAGAGAAACCTGGAGGAAGTGGATAGCTTTAGATACTTGGGTGCCAATGTGGCGGGAAAGGGAGGAGTGGAGGTGGAGGTAAAATGTAGATTGAGAGAAGCAAGTAAATGCATTGGGGGATTAAAGAGTGTAATGAGAAATAGATATTTGGAGGTGGATGCTGTGAGAAAATTGTATAAAGGAGTAATTGTGCCGACAGCACTGTATGGGCCAGAAACATGGAACATAAGAGAGGAAGAGAGTTTGGATGCGTTTGTGATGAGGTGCCTGAGAAATATGATAGGGTTGCTAGGCTGGATAGAGTGAGAAACAAGGAGGTGAGGAGGAGAACGGGGGTGGAAAGGGAGTTGAGAGATAGGGTTGATGAAAGAGTATTGGGATGGTTTTGACACATGGAAAGAATGAGTGAAGAAAGATTAGTAAAAGAGGTGTGGAAGGCAGGGGTGGAAGGAGTTAACATGAGGGGTCAACCTAGGATGAGATGGATGGATGGGGTAAAAGGGACATTGGGTAAGAGGGGAATGTCTATCGAGGAGGGAAGGGAGAAGACAGAAGATAGGAGGGAATGGAGAATGGTTGTGTATGGATGATGCTGTGTTGCATGGAACGGAGTGGGTGGGGGATGGGGGTGAGGGAGTATGTGTGAATGATATTTTGACTCAGCCAAAAGGTATTTCTCCCAGTCTTCTCTTTTTCTGCATGAGGGGACGGGGAGAGGGGGGTCGCCGATTAAATGAAACTGCCTTGCTGTGGATGTGTTGTCTTACTCCACTGCTTCTGACCCAGGGCAGTGGGCTAGATGCAGGGATGACCCGTCATTCAGGAGGAGCCAAGATAAGAGGGAGGGAGGGAGGGGGTGAATTGGAATGGAGTATGTGGGGATGGAATGGTTGGGAGTGGATTTTATGTCTTTGTTTTTTGGTTACCTCCCTTGTAAAAGGGATATAGTCATTGGTATATATATATATATATATATATATATATATATATATACCACAAAAATACTAGAATATGTACAAATACAACTATTCCCTTCAATACAAAAGAGAATACAAGAAAATACACATTGATACAAAATGGTGAAGATGTACAGTTCCCTAAGTGCAACGGCAATGGGCCCAAATAAAATCAACATAAATCATACGTAGATAGGTGTAGGGAGAGGAGAGCAGGTGGGAGGGAGAAGGTGAGAGTAAGAGAGGGAATTGGTGGGGAAAGGAAGGAGGAAGGGGGATTAGGGGTAAGGGAGGGGAGAAGGAGAAGAAACGGGGAGAGCAAGGGGGAGAGGGACAGGGGGAGAGAGGAAAGAGGAAGGGGGCGGTGAATGAAGGGGAAGAGAAGAAGGAAAGGAATGGGAAGAGGAAGAGGGAAAAAGGAAGGAGGAAAGGGAGCTGGGGATGAGGGAGGGAGAGAAAGGAAAGAGGGAAGGGGACGGGGAATGAAGGGGGGCAGAGGGAGAACGAAAGGAGAGGAGAGAGAGAAGAGAGGGTGCTGGGGTAGAGGGGGAAGACGGAGGGGAGAGAGGGGAAGGGAGAGGGGAAGGAAGAAGGGAGGGGAAGAGGAGACAGGAGTAAAACTTATTGAACTTACCCTTTTACTAAGCTGGCACTCATTATTATTATCATTTTCTATTTAATCTTTTATAATTATCTATCTATTTGTGTCTCTATTTATTCATTGAGTAGCAACAGATTATTCATATTCATCTACCTGTCTATATATTCATCTATATGTTACTCTGTTTATTAATTTAATATTGACGACTGACTGCTCTATTCACTTTAGGAATAACCACCTTCTAAATGATCTGGTTAAGACTTCCAGAGAAGGTTTCCAGGGACTCCTAGGAATTTCTAGAGGAGAATTTCAGAGGAGACTTCAGAAAAGGCTTCCAGGGACTTCAAAAGGTTTCCAAAAACTTCCAAAGGAGTCTTCCAGGGGCCTCTAGAGGCTTCCAGAGAGGGCTTCGAGGGATTTGCATGGGCTTTTCGAGGAGGCTTCCAGGGACTTCCAAAGGCTTCCAGAAGCTTACAGAGGCTTTCAGAAGCTTCCAGAGGTTTCTCCCTTCGTTCCTGGATCATTGGTCTCAACTTCGTCAGAGAACGGTGGAGTGTCCCCAACCCAAGACGAATGCAGGACCAGTGACCCAATCTGCATATGCATTGGTCCTTGATCGAAGGGGGAGAGGGGGGAGGGGGGAGGGGAGGGGGGGAGAGGGTTAGTTACCAGTACGAGAAGCCGATGCGAAGCCTCGGGCGACTGTTACTGAACCGTCACGTCTCTGCGTTTCGAAGCCTGAGAGTCTATGCCATTGCAAACGGACCATTGCCGCGAATACAGTTATGGAAGGCGCGTTGTGGTGGGAGCTACAGTGTTAAACTCAATCAAAGTGTGTCATATTTGGGGGGTTTGGATTTGGGGGTGGGAGGAAATGAGTAACTGGGAAGCGGATACGGAATAAGGAATGGAAATGAAGGAAATGTTGAAGGACGAGGGAATAGCTGGAAACTGTTCCTATGATTGTATAAATTGGAGAATACAAGATAATGGACATGATAAGTATGTGTGCCTTTCTCTGTATACACGAAAGGTTGTAATATAAATTAGTCTATAAATGTCTAACTTTATCATGCATTACCTTGGATGTCTTTATTAGCTTCAACTGTATATATGCATTTCCGTAGCCAATGTTCAACTACATTGCATTTCTAAAATTATCTAATAAGACAAATCTCATTAATATTGTATTCCATATCTCATGAACTGGTATATATTAAGTTTCATTGACGTAACTTAACAGGTGTCTTGTAATCGCAATCATCAGATTTCTTTTGATTAGTTCTTTTGTTTAATTCCTTATTTTATCTTTACTATGAAAGGCGCATTTTATCAAGATGGATATGTCAACGACACACACACACACACACACACACACACACACACACACACACACACACACACATATATATATATATATATATATATATATATATACATATATATATATATATATATCATACAATCTCCATGTGTTATATGTATATATATATTTTATATATATATATATATATATGTATATATATATATATATATATATATATATATATATATATATATATATATATATATATATAGACAGAGAGAGTGAACAAATGACAGATGAGAGTTTTGGGTGGTGGAAGTAAAACGAAGATACTCTCGGAAGAGAGGGATTTATCTGCCTATCGAAGGTGGCAAGTGTCCTTATACAAGACTCGCTGAGAGACGGACAAATACTCACCGCCCGGACGCTATGACCTGACCGCGAGGCCCCTCAGGAGAGATATAAAATGTGACATGTAAAACCTTTTGTAGACAACTTTCTGAAGAAGATCAAGGTGGTCGAACGTAAGAGTAAAATCTATTCCGAGAGCATCTTCGTTTTACTTCCATCATCCAAAACTCTCATATATATATATATGTATATATATATATATATATATATATATATATATATATAAATATATATATATATATAAGATATAAATATATATATATATATATATACATATACGAAAACGTTTGGCCACCAATCTTTTCATTTTCCATTTTTTGCATATATTGTGAATCATGTGATTATTGTGATTTTAGTATACTGCATATGTATATATATATATATATATATGTATATATATATACATATATATATATATATGTATTAATGACCGTAATGAGTGAGACATATGGAGGAGAAATAAGAAAAGATGAAGTGTAGGCAGCTGTTAAGATGATAGGAGCAGGTAAGGCACCTGGGTTGGATGGATGTCATGCAGAATATCCGGAGGTACAGTGATGGTGGACTGGCTGGTGAGGTTATTCAATGTTTGTTTAAGAGAGATTAGAGTACTTAAGGAATGGAGGAGTGCCTGTATAGTGCTACTTTACAAGGGAAAAGGGGACAAGTGTAGTTGGGAAGGCTTATGGGAGGGTCTTGACTGAGAGGATTAGGAGAGGAACAGAGGGAGTAATTGGTGAGGAACAGTGTGGGTTTAGGAAAGGTAGGGGTTGCGTAGATCATATTTTTGTGGTAAGACAGATATGTGAGAAAGCTATAGAAAAAAGTAAGGGTGTTTTTTGGGCTTTTATCGATCTGGAAAAGGCTTATGACAGGGTAGACAGGAAGGCACTGTGGGAGGTATTGCAGATATATGGGATAGAAGGAAACTGTTGAGAGCGGTCAAGCGTTTTTACGAGAGCAGTAGAGCGTGTGTTAGGATTAGAAATGGAGAGAGTGAGTTATTTGAGGTAAATGTGGGACTTCGTCAGGGATGTGTTAAGTCGCCCTGGTTGTTCAATTTATACATGGATAGGGTGGTGCGAGAGGTAAATGTAAGGGTAGTGGGTCAGGAATTGGAGATGGTTACAGAAAATGGAGAAAACTTGGAGATAAGCCAGTTGTTATTTGCCGACGACGCT
>NC_134791.1:34351923-34354423 GCF_046742065.1 Oratosquilla oratoria | reverse complement strand
ATAGTAGTTTAAGTTTTCCTCCCTTCATAACTTTATGTTCCTTAAGTATTAACAAAAAAAGTTGCTAGGGACAAGAATTAAGTATGATATTTTGCTCTGTAGGGATAACAATAAAGCTTCCTAAAATAACGATTACATAAAACTCATGCAATCAATACCACGTACGGAACAATGATGTTTATTAGTTTTATAAGAATGTAGTTTAAATAACGTCATGTTATTAATACCATATCATTAGTAATAACAGATATATCATTACTGATAACATTAATGATAAAAAAGATAACTGTTGATAATAGAAAGCATATTTCTAGGCATATCAATTAGAGGAGGAATTATTAATATATGCTTTCAGTTACACTCTAATGAAGCTATGTAATGTAATGATATTAAATGTATAAGCTATACTAACATCCTATGTATACTTTGGGTGTTATTAATTTGCTTTTCTAATTAACAAAGGTATCAGTTTATGATATCAAACAAGTTCCTTAACCTCTTAATTAGGGGGTAACATTAAACTTACGTTTTTAATTAAGTGAGGGGCACTAACGACGTTGCCAAATTAGTTCCAAGTAGGCACTTCCAATTTAGTTCCGAATTGCACTTACACTTTGGTCCATCTACTTATTCAGTCCCATCATAAATCAAAGTCAGAGGCAACGTTGCTTATGATTGGCACAGTAATTATGCAATTATCGATGCCGGACTGAGAAGCCTTGATTGCATAAACACATAACAAGCCTTCGGCCATGCTGAAGGGAAGTCGAGCCACGCCCAGATAAGAATACCGCCAATATGTTCCCGTGTATCTTGTAAAGGGTGACTGAAGCGGCCAGAGCGAGGGGACTAGGGAACCCCATACTAAACACATGTCCAATAATTTTATTATGTTAGGTTACAAGGTACCCTATACCTGGAGGGGGGCAAGAATACCGCCACTACGTTTCCTTGTATGTCTAAAGAGGGAATAGCAAGGGGACTACAGACCCCCCCCACACACACACACACCTCTCCCTTCTTTTCGTGTTCTTCTTCCAAGAAGGTCAATCCAAATGTATACTTACGCTCGGCCATCACCATACAAGAAGGATTAAAAGGAAAGTGAAGAGCCTACACCAGGAGACGCTGAGTAGCTGCTGCCGAATCCGTCACCTTTGTTCTATGCGTCTGTACTGTTAGGATCAGGTAACAGTCACTACTGGGAATCAGAAAGAAGTGCGGGACTCGAACCCAAAACTAAGCAAATGCAAGGCCAGCACGCTTCCCAATACGCCACCAAAGCACTTGTTAAGGGGATAAAGAGTTTTGTATGTGTATATAAATTGCTACGGTGATTTGTTACCAACAACTGTTCACCACAAATTATGACTTCTTTGCTATTGGACAATTGTTCTTCCTGTCAGCAATACAACACAACCGATACAATAATAAAGCTACGTGCTCAACAAGAATATCATTGCCTTGATTGCCTCGTATACAATAGTTATACATTCATAAGATTCATTAGAAAATGTGCCCGTCTATAATGTCTAGAATATCAACTAAACTAGTCACCTAGATCACTGCAATTGCTTCGTTGATATTATGTTATCATGTAGTTGATTAAAAGGTTGTGCAAGGTAGATGATATTAATTCATATATTCAAGAAGGATGGTTACCTACTGATGGTTATTCTATGAGGCGGACGTGGGGTGTAATCATCTCCCTCCAGTTCGGCTTTAAGCTTTAACATTTTCTCCTACATCTGGAGGTGCAACCCCGAGGGGCTGGTACTCGATCTACGGACAGTATTAAGGATCTTTCTCTATGAACGATTTCCTCCACTTATCAACATATGGAGAGGTGCTCACCTCCAAGCACTGCAGCCTGGTGACATAAAAACAACACACGGCTCGATGGCACAGTGATAGCGTTCGCGGCCGCCGCTACGGCGGTCCGAGTTCGAATCTCGTCTAGGGCTGAAATAATTTCAGTATGCTCCGCTGCGATTCGTTACTGCAACTCTTGTGGGCGGGAATTTCGGGGTGGGGGCGTGTATGGTCATAGCATTACCCATAGATCGGTCATATATGAGCTCTAAGCTCTCTTCCGGGAGGGTAATAGCTGCCGATCACGAGTCCAACACGTGATCCAAGACCATGGTGAATCATGGTGAATCACACTACCGAGACGTTTCTTCCCAGAGAGATCGACAGCAGGACGGAAGGATCGTTACCGGTTTCTGTGAGGTCGCGGTTTTGCAGTCAATGAAACTGAAGGCTATAATAATCATCATCCTATCCATTACCTTGGTGATATATTTCGAAATAGTAAATAATAAGTGATATAAGACGAACTCGGAATTGTGTCCATTAGGGCTCTGTGACAGGCTGGGCGCTCAAAGCTGCATATTATGACTGACAGATCCGTGAGGCTTCAAAACGCGAGGGCATTAAACGGTGGAATATAATGGACAAATAAACAACAAACAACCAATTATCGCATGAAATGGCTAAT